>NC_092871.1:12313244-12314809 GCF_032062135.1 Pyxicephalus adspersus
AAGGCCTGTAAAAATTTCAACAAAAGCCCAGCCGACCCCCACACAGCCCGTACATATAAGCAGTTCCAGAAGAGATGTAGGGTTGATTCCTCAACTGTACATCCAGACAGAGGAGAGCTCACAAAACCCCTCCTATGGTGAAAGGCACCCAGGGGCAGGTACTCACGGACACCCTGCCAAGTAATATCTGTTAATTCGTTTGATATAAATTTTCGTCCACGTTTTTCTAGTGCTGACCTTTCTGTAGTAAAAATGAGTACAATTTCCTCCTCTGTTTTGATGAATTTCCCAATTTTGTTTGCATCCAATGGAGAATTTTGGTCCAGGTTTTGTAGGATCCAGATAGATACATTTTTCCAAAATTGTGTATGGCTTTGGAGGAATGATGAGTGTTGAAACTGTTTGGGGTGGTTGGTACCATTCTCTCCTCCTAAACACATGACCAGCTGCATACTTGAGAAAATATGACCATTTGTTAGATTTGGTTTCGAGGTACTTGAATCGGAGGGAGAAAAAACTGGACCACAGAAACATCTAATATCCGTCAGGGCTGTACCCCTATTTGCCTTGATTTTGTGCACAACTGACCTTTTCATTTTGTCAACAGTTGAGGTCCAGAAAAATGTGAAAATATTTCTATATGTAGAGCAATGGTAGATAGACAAGGTCTAGCCTTTTTTCCTTGAACAATGCTCCAGCTTTGGTGCCCATTGTTTTGATAATCAAAAACCACTCAACATTTTGATAACTTGACATGATGTTGCAATTTTTAGATGTTAAAGCTGCCATTGGCCAAGCTAAAGACAATTACACTTGTTCATATTTAGCTTGAATCCTGAGCAAAAAATTTCAGTGTTTAGCACTGCCCTGTTGAGAGCAGCCTCTGTGGTACAGAGGACAGTAACATCGTCCATGTATGCACAAATTTTGGCAGATTGACGATCATCCTGATATAGGGACTCCCCGGATTACCTATGACAGAAGTGGTTCCAAGGCACAGATAAATAGAAGAGGAGAGAGAGGGCATCCTTGTTTAACTCCAGACTTGAGTTGAACATCATCTAATAGAAGCCACTGACTAAGACTTTGCTAGAAGCACCACTGTAAAGACATTTGATTTTGTTAATTCGTGTAACCGGAAAACCCATTTTTAAAAGTCTTTCCACAACTTTCTCAAATGCTTTTTGGAAGTCTAAAAACAAAAAGGCCAATTTTTGCTTTCTCTGGTTTGAGTACCATAGCACATCTAAGTAAATTTAGACCATCATGCACACTTCTACCAGGGATCCCACAGACCTGATCCCCTGGATAACTTTATCATCAATTTTGTTTGACTATTTACCAGAATCTTGGAGTAGATTTTACAATCCGTGATGGGACGCCAGTTCTCCAGGTTTGATAGGTCACCTTTTTTAGGGATCATAGTGATGATGCCCCATAGCCAGGAGTCCCAAGGCCTGTTAGATGATAAAACTTCACAGAAATCAGACAAATCATTTTTCAGGAGATTGCAGAATGACAGATAAAATTCAATCAGCAAACCATGATAACCTGGACATTTATTT
>NC_092871.1:12315665-12379825 GCF_032062135.1 Pyxicephalus adspersus
CCTTTGCAGGGATACCAATACCTGTAGCTGAATTTCCATTGTCCCCTGACCATAGTGAAGGGCATGAGACCAGAATTGTCTCGAGGTGAGGTTTGAGGTGTTCATATGTGTTTGAGTGGTGGTCCATTTTACACTCCTGAAGACAAAAAAGTCACAGAATGCTATTTAAATAGCTAAATTTTGCTGTCCTCCATACAAACCTTTTCAGACCCCTGACAATCAGAGAATAAATTTTAAACTCCCCCATTTTCAGAGTGCGTCAAAGGTGGAATTGCCACAGACCTTTGAATCTGTTGACTCAATACTGTGAACCTTCCTTTTTAAGAGATCTTAATTAGGTTCCTGGTCACCAAGCTGTGCCATTATGCCAACTGCAGCAGATTTTTCACTGCATCTGCACTTAACTGTGGTTTCTGTCTTGTCTGAGCTTCACCTTCAGAACTGCTTGGTAAGGCTTCCATCTCCTCCTCCTCCTCATCCACCAGTTCCGACTGAGATGGTGCTGCAGGGGCTTCAGACACTGGGTCACCCTGAAGGTGTGCAGCCTCCTCCGCCATATGAGCAGCAACAGCACCCACACCCCGACCACAGTCTTTGGCCACTGGTGTAGTGGAGGTGGAATCCGCCCCCACCTCACCTGCGGATGAGGGAGGGTGTTTCAAGCCTCCAACCCCCAGGATCAGACTTGAGCATGACTCCATGCTGAATTTTTGCCACTCCATAGATCACAGACATTGTATCTGAGCCCAAGAACATTTACAGAGAAACAGTAATTATGGAGGAAGGTTCTGATGTCAGCTTCTTTTACAAGAGGATTATAAAAGTGGTTTGTTAACACTTCCTCTTGTAAGTACAAACTCCCAGCCATCAGTCCTCATTTTCTAGCTTTTTTTCAGATTATTGTGCAGATTATTGCAAGCACCCATTCCAATAAATGACAGAATAATATTACCTGACATTTGTTCTTGCAAGCAGTGATCTTTTTGTTCACTTTTCCCCCAGGTATTGGTCTACAAGTTTTTGCAAAGGGAGCACTCCTCTTTCATTCTTCGGCTCCAGAATTCTGAAGGACTGGCAAACTTTCCCATCCTTTTTATTTGCATATGAGATAATAAGGTCTCTCCTCTCACCTCTCCTACTCCATGATACAAAATAAGCTGAAAAAGATAAACCACACAAAAAAATCTAGGTAGCAATCACTCAGAAATTTTCAAATACCCTGTCCCAATAGAAGCATGGGGGCTTGATGTAATCCCCAAGGCCAAGACAGGCTTCTTCCTTGCTGATCCTGCAGCACAGATTAGCCCAGGTAAACACTGCAACAAACAAATCTCACAGGGAGCAGAGAGGCTTTATAGTCAGCCAATGGCAGCACAGGAGCACTAATTGGCTCCTAAAATCCCTTTCAGCTGTGTGCAGCCTCAGAGTGTGTGCTATGGATGCCTAGAAAGTACAATTCAGGCTGCACAGCTAATGGGAAGCAGAAAATGCTGCTATTTACCTTCCTGCTGGAAATGACTCCACTGAAAAGAAAAAAAATATTTGAATACCAAGCGGAGAGCTTGTGTCTTTGGACGATATATAGCTCATAGGCATCGTGTCCTTAGGAACACTTGCTTGGCCGGGGAGATATGTGGAGGTGCAGGGAGGGTGGAATGACAGCAAGAAAAGCAGAGGGTCAGAGCTGGCAAACAATGGCAGTATAGTAATGATCCAACATTGGTAATAAAAAACTTTCTTATGCAAAATATTCTAGGCAAATATTAAAGTGGACCCCGTATGCTGAAAATCATTGCTGCTGAGGGTTTCAGCAAAAAGAAGGACCTTACATATAAAGTCATGGATGTAAACATGGGGGTACATAATAGGGAGAGTTAATAGCGCTGACCCTTACCGGTCTCTACATGCCAACTGCATACCAAACCTCCCAAACCAAACTATGTATATATATCTATCTATATATAGATATATATACATAGTGTAATATTTGGGCAACCAGGAGCAGTGCATCCCTTAGAAACAGCTGTTCAGTCCCAAAACAGGGTTGTTTATTAAACTCAAAAAAGTAGTTTTTAGCACAAAGCAAATTCATACTTTGGTTTTCCTCAGAAGTATGGAATACTATCCATATACTAACCATATATATAATATGCTCACATCCATGCACAAGAGAACTTTGGCCATGTCTACGATCTCAATGCATTTGGCATCTTAGTCAAACTATCCTCTGTGTAACTCAGGGGTCGACAAACTCCGGCTTTTAGGCCAGATACGGCCTAGCCGGTAGTTCGTTCTGGACTAACGCCCCCTGGTGAAACCGGCCTAATGCCGGCCAGCAACCCACGGGATCGGCCAGGGGGCATTAGGAACCCTGGGGTTCCGCCACAGCTCCAGAGCCACCCCTTGCAGTAGTTTCCCTATTTACCGCGGCCAGCGTTGATACTTCCGTTGCCGCGGTACATAGGGAAACTTCCCTGAAGGATAAATCCTCCTCCTTTGTATGCATTGCGGAGGAGAGGGATTTCACTCCAGGGTGCATTCCCTGGTGGTGGCCGGAGCGATTAGGGCGAGTCTGTCCTAGTGTGTTCCTGCCCACCCCATAAATAGCCTAGTGGCCATTAAACTTTACTGACCCCTGGTGTAACCTGTTAACATTTAAAGCTACCAAATTATCCCTGGCAAAGTTATACAAAAAAAAAGCCCAGCAGACCTGTCTACATCACTATTTGACATGCACACAGTCGTATCCAGTTAAATATGTTTCCTATACATTTGTAGTAGAAGCAATATTTTAACAATAAGCTTGGCATAGGTGCGCAGGATGAAACAATTTATGACTTGATTGATAAATACTTGTTCAGAGTATTATCGTTATTCATTAATCCTTTCCTAAATGGTGGTATGGGGTTAACGTATGCATGTGCATCAACACTGCTTTTGGTAAATCAGCCCCAATGCAAGGAACCAGGGGACAACTTTCTGCTGCTTTCTAGCGTTCAGTCCGTAATACTGAGAACCACCAGCAGTCTTTACACAGACACAGGCATCAACAAGGAATTTTTGCCCAGTGTACTGCCACTCACTGGATATTTTCCTTTTTACGTACCATTCCTGGTAAACCCTCAGAGTTAGAGTTAAAAAAAGAGATAAAAATCCCAGCAGGTCAGAATCTTCTGAAGTACTTAAACAAGCAGATCATCTTGAAAGTGGCTACATGCCTAAATGCATTGAGTTACTGGTGTGTTATTGGTTGCTTAGATCAGTGGTCGCCAACCTTTTGGAGCACACGGACCACTACATTCATAATAATTTTAAATCCTGCTTGTGCAAACTAAAGCTCTGTTATTGTATTGTCTGGCTGAAAACTTACACTAGGTACACACGTGCAATAATTGTCGTTAGAAAACGAACTACTAGGTATTATGAACGTTCAAATATAATCCACCAATAATGTACACACTAGATATGATCGTTTGAACGATGCAGGAAGTGACGTGTAAAGGAGAAAGTGTACTGCAGAACCATCCACGATCACTGAACAACCGTACACACAATAGATAGTGAACGATCGTCACTTAATCAGATCTGCCGGGATGGTCGTTCGTTTCCAATGGCACTTTTTTTGTTAACGATTATTGGACAAAGGGTCATTAGTTGTAGAGGTGTTACATGTTATTATAGGTGCCATAACTCTCATGGGGTCATCATATGTCATAAGGGTTGTCAAATATAACAGAGGGATGTCATAAGTCACATGGGGGCAGCACAGGTCATAAGTGGTCTCATATTTCACATAGGGGCATTACATGTTATAAAGGGTATCAAATGTTACAAAGTGGTGTCACATAAGGGCATCACATGTAATAACTCTTTATAAACTATACAGTGAGAGGGTGGTGGGCTCTAATATGCATTTCTATCCTTATACTGGGACATGGCTACAACTTTCTTTATCTTTCACGACTGGTGCAAGACAGCTCGGTCACCCGCCCCAAACTAAATTCCCCTAAATCTTTAAACCCCCCCCCAAAAAAAAAAAACACTACCCACCCCACCTATACACATTAATCACACCAACCTTGCTTAAATGGCCCGCAGGCCTTAAACAAATATTTAAACAAAACATATTAAATAACATTTTAATCATGAATAACAACAATATATAAATATTAATTAGAAAAAAAAATTATTATTTATATATACCTCCATACATTACAAAATGAAAATGTAAATTATTTTAACTGAATAGAATATAAATAACAAATATAACCAATATAAACAACAATAACCTTGCAGTAAATCTCCGAAATATAATTTCCTAGTTGCAGGTCCTCTGAGGGTCCACCACTTCTAAAAACCTTGGGCTCTGCACCTTATCAACGAATTGCTCCCAGCCGCCCATTCACCCAGCTCAGGAATGCCATGCCCCTTCCTCGTGCAGACTCCCACCAAACAATTTACCACACTGGGGACTCATACCTTAGATGGGTCCCCCCCAACATAAATATCAACAAAACAACACTCCCCCCCCCCCAGGGCCTAAACCACCACAGCGTCACAAGAGAGATACCTCACTCTTGTGCGCCCCTCCACACCTGCAGTGCCCGCTGAATCCCATCTTGTAAGGCCAGGCACCACAGATCCAGACCCATATCTGTCAAGTGGACCCCATCCAAACTCAAAAACATACCCGTGTCAACCTCCAGGTCCCTATGCCGCACCACCAACCCCCCATTGTGCACAAAGAACCATCCCACATCCTTGTTCAACCTCTCCACAGACCTAACCCCCGACCAATGCAGCCTACCAACCATACCCGACCAGACCACAACCAACCGCCTAAACCGAGTCCTCAAACGTCAAAGATCCCACTTTATATCTCTAATCAACTGCCGAACCGGCCTGACACCCAAGTCATTCCCACCAATGTGTAACACCAGTACAGCAGGAACCCGATCTAACCCCACAAAATGATTCAATTCCGGCATGGCCCTGCTTCAAGTGAGACGCGGCACACCGAGCCATCGCACCAGCCCGGCAGATTGAGGGATGCCCAGCTGTCTACCATCCGGACGAACAGCCGCTCTGTGCGCACCCCTCGGCACATACGAGTCTCCTAGAATCCACACCAGGCCGGGCAACACAGCTGCAACAAAACATAATTAAATAAATGAACCCCCTGATAACCACCTCATCAGTCACAAACCAACCAACAATACCCCCCTTTTTCCCCATTGTACACAACCAACCAGGTAACATCCAATCCTACCTCCCTCCAACTAACAAAACGGCCCCCCTGAACTCCCCACACCACCAAATGTGGACTAATGTACAATCGAAAACGCCTGGACTCCCACCGACCAATCCGCTTAATGACCTCCTCACTTAAACCCCACCTAGCCACCTCCGTGGCAGCCCCAATCTGAAAGGAATGCAAAGAAAATTCCTTGTCATTCAAACCTGCAGCCCTCAAACACTTCCCAAACCCTGCCAAAAATTGGACCCTAGACAAAGCCTTTCCATCCGCATGTATCAAGAAAGGGCCCTCCCCCACCGGCCTTACCCCAAAAATTCCCCCACCGCTACGACCGGGCAAACAACACCACCATCCACTTTTGCCAATTCAACCCCAAAACCCCTGCCCAATTGATCAGTCTTAGACCGAGAAATCCACAGGCTAACACCATTCCTCCTGCAGACTACCTCATGCCGTTGCAACCCCCCTGGGTGACGAGTCGCCGGGCTCACCAATTCGCCTATGCGCATTGCACCAAAGAAAGCTAAAACAAACGCCACCCTGAACAGCAGCACCTCAAAACCGGATGCACAAAACTTCTTGCAACCTTCCCAACACTGCCCGTAACACTTCAAAAGACACCGGCCTCCTGCGATCCCCCACCTGGCGGCCCTTCCTTTAGCCTTTTAAGACCTGGTGCACTACAACCTCTTTTGTAACATCCCTCCAACCCAACAATTTAAACAGAAAAGCCAAAGCCACCAACTTGCGGTTCACCACCGAAATCGATACCCCTTCCACAAAACAATGACATAAAAAAATACAACAACAAATTCAAACCAGTACATTCCACCCCTGACCCCTCAACCTGAGAACAAAAACGGAACCTCTCCACCCACACCCCCGAGTAAGCAGCACACGTAGAAGGACTCACGGACTGCCGAACCATACCCGCTAGAAATCCAACATGATCTTCCATAATGCTGGCGGGAAACCGACTTCTTGCAGGACTGCTCTAGGCGCCAACTGCCGGAACCGGTCCCACTGAAATCGAGACAAGGCATCCGTAATGTTATTCTTTACCCCGGCACATGAACCTCCCCCACCGCAATATTCAACTTCAAACACCTCAACACCAAATGCCTCATCAGCCTAATCACCGGCCCAGACGAGGCCATGAAAGAGTTCACCACCCGAACCACCCCCATATTGTCGCAGCAAAAACGGATCTTCCTGTTCGCCAACTTGAGACCCCAGATTTCTAACGCCACCACAAAGGGAAACAACTCCAGGGCTACCAAATTGGACGTCAAGCCCTATTTAACCCACTCCTCCGGCCAGGCCTCTGCACTCCACTCCCCCTGTAATTACGCACCATACCCACCACTTCCAGCCGTGTCCGTAAACTGCTCCAAGTCTGCACTGACAACCAGCCCATCCATCCACACCGATCGCCTGTTGTATCCCTCCAGAAATTCTTGCCACACCACCAAGTCTGCCCTTAGCTCCTTATTCAGCCGAATAAAATGCGTTGGGCGTTGAATCACCGCTGTTGCGGCTGCTAACCTTCTAGCGAAAATTTGCCCCATAGGCATGATCCTACAAGCGAAGTGCAACTTACCCAAAAGTGATTGAAGCTCTTTCAGCTGCAATTTCTTGCACCTGCTGGCCTGCACTACCTCGGCAACCAACCCACGCAGTTTATCCTCTGGCAACTGGCAATCCATGGCTTTCGTGTCAATTACAATGCCCAAGAAAGCCAGCTCAGTGTTCGGTCCTTCCGTCTTGTCCACCGCCAACGGGACTCCAAATCTCTGCGCGATATACTGCAGCGAACCTAACAAAACCCTGCAGACCGAAGAATTAGCCGGTCCGATACAAAGGAAGTCATCCAAATAATGAGTAATGGACGGAACCTCCGTCACATCTCTTACTACCCACTTCAAAAAGGAGCTGAACGCCTCAAACAGTGCGCAAGACAAGGAACAGCTCATGGGCAGACACCTGTCCACATAGAACGCCCCTTGCCACACGCACCCCAAGAAACGTTGGCTCTCGGGGTGTACCGGCAGGAGGCAGAAAGCCACCTCAATGTCCGCCTTGGCCAAAAGAGCCCCTTTTCCATACCGCCGCACCCACTTGATCGCGCAGTCAAACGAAGATTGATGGCCGTATGGCCTTGCGTTGTCAAAACTGTTCATCATACCGGAGCCAAGCCAAACCCCCTTACACCCTATAAGCCTCGCCAATGGCATTTAAGTAACAAAACGGCGCCAAACAGTGTTCCGGCGCCTTTTCCCCCCAATGACACTAGCCAAGATCGCAAACGCCTGCAGCCAATTGGCAAATGTCCTGGGTATCAAATGAGCCCACCTCTGCTCCTCCTCACCCTTTCTCCACTCACCCATGCCACGATCCGAATTGAAGCGTTCCAACGGTAACAAGGAAAAAATGTCCACAAAATCTCCACGCCAAATCTTGTCCCTCACCTCTTGTTTCAAATGGGCCCCCAAGGCCCTTCAAAACAAACAAACTTCCCCTTTTGCCGCATCTCCCACACTCACCTGATCGCTAGACGGACCGGCACCATCACTGGAGGGGACCCGCTGCTCCATGTCCAATGCCTCACCCACACTGCTGCTCCCTTCCTCTCTATCTGCGACCACACCCCCAAAACCATTACTACCCCCCCAACCCTCCCAGAAGGAAAACCTTCAAGGGACTTACCGTGACCACCAGAACCAGCCGATCCCGAGGCCGCACCACCGGATCTCCTTGGGCCGCACACGCCCTGCACTGCTCGTCCACCTCCAACACCTCCCCTTCAGAGCGCCCGCAACACAGTGCCTCATCTTGTTTGGCCCAAACCTCGGGAGCCTGAGGGCCCCAAGCCGCAGCGGGCCCAGTTTCCTCCTGTAGCGCCAATCTCCAGCGTTCACCCACAGGTCGTGCCGACATCACATTGCCAGAGCTGTCCTGTAAGGGCCCCCCAGGGACAGAACCCACATACCCACCCCTTCTGCCCATCACAGGCAGGGTACTTAGACCTGCCTGCATTCCCCTTCTCACTATGGGCAGCCCTTCTCCCTCCCAACCACCAGGGGGATGTCTAACCCTGCTGCAGCCTTCTATTTCTTCTCCGGGATCAGCTACAAAGCCTGATCCTGGATCAGCCCAACCCCTACCCACACTCCTGGAGCCTGCAGGCCGTGCAGACTCCCATTTCCAGGCCTGCAGGTTGAAAACCTGGATGCCCCGCGCTCCCCCAACTACCCACACCCGCCGACCTCCTCCCGCCACCACTCCCAGTGCCAGCGCCCGCTGGTGCATGTCCCCAACTTTCGCAGGCCACTGGCCTGCCACAGACCCGGAGCCTGCAGACCTCCATCATGCCGGCGCCCATGGGACCTGCCGCCATCTTGGCAGACCCCGATAGCTCCGCCGCCATTTTTTGTGCACCCTCCGGGCACGTTTTTATAAGAAGCTCAGCAATGTAATTGTGTGATGTGTCCCTTGTGAAGGCATACAGACATTGCAGTTCCCTCATTACACTCAGCTGTGTATAACCATGAACACACCTCCCACTCAGGAATCAGTCTGCAGAGGACAAACCACCATCACTCCACACCAGAGAAGGTAGGTATAGGTATTGTTATTCACATGTGTCAATGTTTACCAGACATTGGAGTGTTCTGGGACTTCTTGTTCATGGAATCCTGGCTTCTGTAAACTTGCTGGAAATGTTGCTGTCTGGCAGGGCTTACTATCCCAGACCTCCTGCTGCATGGTGTGGTGTAGCCAGCCATTACCAAGCCTTTCCTGTTCCCTGGAGGGAGCTGTGAACTACCCTAGCTCCATAGGTTTTAGGTTTCCCTCGCCAGATATATGGATGCAGTGCTGCACATTAATAGGGACTTTACCCATATAATGAACTCTATGTGACCAGGCTGATAGAAATCAATTGCTTTTAGGTTTGCATTAGATATAAAAATTAAAATATCAGAGTAATATACAGAGCCTGTGTCCACAACACATAAAAACCACACAAATGCCTAAAGCCTTCTGTCCTGTAATATAATAAATAAATGGAGCAGGATGTGTGATGCATTACACTAATATCAGCCTAGGAGTACAACATCAATCCACCTTTCTGGATCACTAAATGACTAACCTGGAATAGTCACTACTCTTAGTCCTTACAAAAATAGCCAGGCCATTTTAAGGATATAGATAAAGGTGGAAAAAGCTGAGAACAAAGTGTTTTATGTCATGTACTCAAGAAAAGCATTTGGTTTCTGACCCCAGGACAAGTTTTGTATAAAGGCCAGGAAAGGGTAACAGATGGGGAACTCAGACTCCATTCTGCAATTTTCTAATTGTCTAATTTTACATTTGCAGACCTGCGCACAGCTGCATCAGACATATCTGTGCAGGGTCAATCCACATATTTATGTACACCTGCAGTGTATGAATTCACTGATGTATGGAACATTCTAAAGAAACATTATGGGGGTGCCTTGATAATGAGGGTTTGCCCTCCTACAGTGCACCTACCACTTAGAGATGAAGGGGGGGAGAACGACAGAGCGGCACCCTGCTGCGCTCTCTCCCCCTTCCCTTGCATTAGGGTAGTCCGTCATTTATCGTCAGTAGATCCACCAGGACAAATTCACGGACGATGAACGATGTGGGCTGTACACACGCCAGATTCTCTCCCGATATCCGCCCTGAGCCGATTATCGGGGAAGAAAAATTTGATTTGTGTATTTACCTTAAGCATTTTACACACCCACAAAAGTATCCAATATCAGCATATTGATGGTCTTCAGGTAAAGGGTCTCTTTTTCAGTGCCAACAACCAATGTACAGGGATCAGTACCCCAAGTATTCATCCCTCAAATGGTACTGAATTGTTATAGAAGTTTTACCCTTTGCCACTCATTAGGAACTCATTTACTTTCATTTTATATTGAATCTGTATCCCCAGTCTTTGTAAATGGTTCCAGCGGGGAATGTACTGTAGGTCACAATCCTTGTGTGTAGGGATAATCTGCATTGTTAGAGGGTTGTGTACATTTGTAGTGCAGTAATTTAACGTACATAACTTATTGAATTGTGAATGGCTCCAAAATTCAAAGCATGAAATCTTACACATTACACACATCTACCACATCTTAATTTTCAGCACATTACTGGTAAGCACAGACCACTGACTACACAATGAGATATCAGTGTCATGTCACACTGCTCATTACAAAGCTGCATTCTGCTGTAGCCACTTCTGTCACAATTATCTGAGATCTATACATGCAGAGCTGCCACAATTAAGTACAACATTGCCAAGATATCAACTATTGTAAGAGTACTTTTATTATTGTGGTTATATTATATTTCCTATATTTGGCAGCGGTGAGTATTTTGTATGTGATTCTAGTTATTTCAAGTATTGTTCTAGCACCTGCCATCATTTCATGGTCACCCAGAAGCCAAACAGGTGCCATGTTGACTAATGGGGAAACATTTTAAGGCCTCAGTTGTATCCCCATGTCATCTCCTTGATTTGTTGTTTTGTTCATCATGATTGTGTTGTTTCTTGACCTATGGCATCCTCAGGGTGCCCCCATATCAGGCCATTTGCTTAGTTTATATACCTACAGGCTGCAGTGTTGATCGGGAATACAACAGAGAAAATTTAGACAAACAGAAGCTCACATTTGGATTCATATTCTTCATATGATTATTGGATTACATATTGTTGTCTGCCCAAATCCAAATATATTTATACATCAACAATCAAGACAATAAAATCTCCAACCTAACCCTGAATAGAGAGCAAGACCACACAGATGGAAATTATTATAGGTTCTCTCAGTGTTACTGTACATAGAAATTTATACAAAAGATACTGTAATAGTAAAATGTGGGCTGCATATGGCATTTGAAAAGCAACCGGAACCAACCTTGTGGTGCTTAATCTTTAATTTTCCATACTTAGTGGGGGTATTGTCTGTTCTAAGGATGTATCTATGGATGATCTATGATGACCATTTACCTCCTGTTTAGGTAGGTCTGGAAGGAGTACAGTGGAAGGCCGGCATGACTCTTTTCTTTTCTTTCTCAGGCCTTATGGCTGAGGTGGAGAAACCTCTTGCTCAGTTGAGGGACGCTGCCGAGGCCAGGGGTCCAGGCTGGCTCCAAAAGCAGGTGAACTCACTTTTACAGGGGGTGGCTTTGGTCCCCATGCCTGGTTTACTGGATGCCAGGCTGCCCCAGAGATCCTCGGCCTGAGCCCCCTAAGACTCGGCGGTGGTTTAGGAGCCCCATCAGGGACCCTCCGGTTCCCCGAGCTCAGCCTCAGCAGTCTGCTGCTACTGGAGAGGCCGGGAGGAATCCTCTGCCACGGCGGAGTCACAGGGGAGAGGCTTGTGGAGCTGTGGATGCCCGACCTGCCTCTCTCCATTCTTATTTGGAGACTGCAGAGCGGGCAGGAGACAGCAGGCAGCTGGAGGGATCCGCGGCCGGGCTCCTCCAAGATGGCGGTGGGGCCGGCCGCTTGGTGACAACTGTGCGTCGGGCTCCAGCAATATGGCGGCCAGCCCTGCGGGCCCTTGAAACATGGTGGCCGGGCCTGAGGGCCCTGGAAACATGGCTGCCGGGCCTGTGATCTCCAGCACTCTAGTGTCTGGTGCTGTGGGCTCGGGAGCTGGGAGAAGGCGGCCTGTGGAGGCCAGAGAGACAACAGGGGGAACAGCAGGGCTTGCAGAACACCCTAGGTGTGTTGCGCTCAGTTTTGTTGGGTCTGGGAGGGCCCACTAGTAGTGGGGTGTCATCAAGCGGGGGGATGGGGGGAGTCAGGAGAGTGCCCCTGCAGGCTGTTGGTCTGCAGGGTGCGACCCAGCTGGGCCGGGTGGCAGATGGAGGAATGGTCGCTGAAAAGGAGGATGTGGGAAGTTGTGCAGGAGAGGTGTTGGATCTGGAGCAGCGGGAGCACCCCGGTTATGGTGCAGGTTCTGCCAGTGATCAGGTGAGTGTGGGTGACACAGCAAAAGGGGAGGTCTACGTTTGTTTCAAAGGTCTCCTAGGGGCTCATTAGAAACGAGGTGTGGGATAAGATTTGGCCTGAGGAATTTGTGGATATTTTTTCTTTGTTGCCGTTGGAGCGCTTTAATTTGGATCATGGCCTGGGTGAGTGGAAAAAGGGTGAGGAGGAGCAGCAGCGTGTGCTGTTGATACCTAGGACATTTGCCAATTGGCTACAGGCATTTGCCATTCTGGCTAGTGTCATTGGGGGAAAAGGCGCCTGAACATTGTTCGACACTGTTTTGTTATTTAGACGCTATAGGAGAAGCGCAACGCAAGGCAGTATGGCTGTCGATTCGTTGGGACCAAAAGGACATCAGTCTGTGGATGAAGTTGATGATGTCAGCGAGGGTGATAAGTTCACCCTTTCTTGGGGGCGCCGGGGGTCAGGTCTCCTTGAGGGTCCCCGGCCCTCAGAAAAAAGGGTGTCTGTTGGCCATTTAATGAAGGTACTTGCCGATTTGGCGCAGCCTGTTGCTTCTGGCACGAGTGTTCCGGCCGAGGCGGAGCCCATGGTCCTGCTCGGTGTTTCCGTCAGGAAAAAGGTCGGCCAGGGGACTTCGCTGGAAAAATGGAGGACGCCAGTGATGGTAGAAAGGATGGCCCCCTCTCTAAATAGATATCCAGATAGAGCTGCGGCACGATTGCTGGATTTGGGTTTTAGGGAGGGATTTCGGATACCTTGCTTGATGGGTCCCCCTCTTTTACGGGTACGGAATCTGAAATCAGCCTTGGAACATCCGACGGTGGTCACAGCGAAATTGGGAAGGATGGGGGGTCATTTTGCAAAGCCGCCCATTGAGGGTTTGGTGGTGTCTCCTTTAGGGGTGGTTCCCAAAAAGGAGCTGAACAAGTTTCGGCTCATCCATCATTTGTCGTAACCTGTGGGAGGCTCCGTTAATAGGGCCATTGACCCTAAGTTATGCTCAGTGTCCTATACTTCATTTGACTGTGCACTCAAATGGGTACGGCGTTATGGAAAAGGGGCTCTGTTGGCCAAAGTTGATATTGATCCCCGCATGGCAGGGAGCGTTTTATGTGGCCAGGAGTCTGCCTATGGGCTGTTCCTTGTCTTGCACGCTTTTTGAAACATTCAGTACATTTTTGGAGTGGGTGGTGAAGGATGTGATAGAAGTCCTGTCAATCATTCACTATTTGGATGATTTCCTGTGTATCGGCCCGGCAAATTCATCGGTCGGCAGGGTGCTGTTGGGCTCGCTGCAGTATGTTGTGGCGGGTTTTGGGGTTCCGTTGGCAGTGGACAAGACAGAAGGGCCGAGTTCGGAACTGGCCTTCCTCGGCATTGTGATTGACACCGAGGCGATGGAGTACAGGTTGCCGGAGGATAAGTTGCATGGGCTGGTGGAAAGGGTGGTTCGTGCCAGTATGCGCAAAAAATTGCAGCTGAAGGAACTACAGTCCCTTTTCGGTAAGTTGCACTTCGTGTGTAGAATTATGCCTATGGGGTGGATTTTTGCCAGGTGGTTTTTATTCGGCTGAATAAGGAGCTGAGGAGTTATTTCCAATTGTAGTGGCGTTAGAAATTTGGCATTAGAAAGTGGCGTTAGAAATTGGCAAACGGGAAGATTTGTTTCAGTTGCGACAATATGCAGGTGGTTCAGGTAGTGAATTCTTTCACAGCTTTGTCAGGGCCATGGATTCGGTTGATGAGGCATTTGGTGCTGAGGTGCTTGAGGCTGAATATTGTGGTGGGGGCGGTTCATGTGCTGGGCGCAAAAAATAAGTTAATTGTAAGCTGGCAGCACTGGCGTTCCTGTTTAAAGTGTTGGGATTGAAGGATGTCAGTAAAGAATTTGTGGTGTGACATGGTTTAAAAGGTTATAGGAGGGGGCGTAAGATGGGGGATCGGCAGAGGCTGGTGTCTTTTGTGGTGTTGCGGGCGGTGTTGGGTAGATTGTGGGAGGTTTGTTCATCTGAATTTGAGGTGCTGCTGTTTCGGGTGGCCAGGGGGTTTGCAGAGACGGGAGGTGAGTTGGCGAAGGTAGAGGGAGGTGTTGCCTGCCCAGTTGAGGCAGTGGAGAATTTTTAAGGGTTTGGCCGGTTGGGGAGGGCCATTTCTTAAAACATGAGGATGGGAGGGCTTTGTCAAGGTTTCAGTTTTTGGTGGTGTTTCGGAAAGTCTTGAAGGCGGAAGGTTTGAATGACAAGGAATTTTCGTCCCATTCTTTTTGGATCGGGGCAGTCATGGCAGGCCAGGTGGGATTTGGGTGAGGAGGTCATTAAGCGTATTGGGCATTTATTGTGTAAAAATGGGGGGCTTAAACAAAAGGGGGTGGGTTGGGGCGGACTTTAGTGGTAAAATTTGGTGGGAAATGTTTATTGGGTAAGTTGGTGAAAAGATTAAGGTATAGTTAGGTATAGTTAGTTTGGTGGTTGGGGGTAGGTTAGTCGACAGATCTATGTTTTGCTGCAGTCATGTTCCCTGTTGGCACTGTATCTTCTGTATCCCATATTCTTTATTTTAGCCTCTGCTTACATTCCTCTAAGACCTTGTTAGTCTATATTTTGCTTACTGCTAGTACTCTGCACTCTGTACTCTATAGCCCCTTGAGCCCCTACTTTTTTCCTTATTGAACCATACTTTGTACCTCATTATTTCCTACCTCATGTCCCATTGACTGCTACGTTCACCCCAGAAAGCCTCCGCCTTGCATCATATTAGTCCGTTAGCCCTATTTCATGTTTCCTTAGCCTTGATTTTATTTCTTGTTGGTTCTTTTTTAGCATCAAGTTATGCCCCTCTTTTGGCATGGTAACCCCTACTTTACACCTCATTAGCTCCTTCCTTATCTCACATTGCATCCCTTTTAGCCCCTTCTTAGTGGTTGTTTGCTCTGTTATCGCAAATAGTGCCTGATATCACCTCCCCCCCCAGATGCCCCTACTTTATGCCCCATAGGCCTTTTTTGCACCTGTTTTGCTTTCTGTTAGTACTTACCTTTTTGCTTTGTAAACCCCCTGTTGGCACTCGGTAACCCCTGCTTGGCACCCTACTAATGCCTTTAATAACTGGTTAGTCGCATTGTACCTGTTTAGTGGCTTAGAGGCTACTTTGTGCTTTGTTTGCCCTTTGCTCAATAAGCTTCTACTTTGCCCCCTTTTAGCCCCATACTTGCTCTAAATTAACCCATACTCTGCAATCTTTAGAAGCCCATTAGCCCTCTAATTTGAGCCTTTCTAGCCTCTGCCTTCTAGCCTTTATGGCCCCATGAGTAATAACTGTGCACCCAGGTACCATTATTTGTGTCCTGAATTTCGTGCCATATTATCCCCTACTTTGCACCCTGTTCGTGCCCCAATAGCTTTAGCTTTGCTCCATGTTAACTCTTGACCCCCAGCTAGTACTATGTAGGCTGCCTTTTTATAAACTGTCTTTACTTAACTCTCCTTTATCCCTTTCTTTCTGCATTGGTATCCTAAGTTTGCATATCATTAGCCTTTTTATACTTTGTGGGGCTATACTTTGCACCCCATTCCCCCTAAATAGTGTTTTCTTTGTGACAAATAGTTTTTTCTTAGTTAATACTTGTACCCCATAAGCCTATTTATTGCATCGATTGTGCTCCTCCTGTGCCCCATTTTAGCCCTTACATTGCACCCCATTAACCCTACTTGGTGTTCTTCATTTGTGCCTTGGTATCCCCTAATTTGTGCTGCACAATCATGTACTTTGTGCTTCTTTAGGTGCTACTTTCTAACCTGAAATCATCTACTTGCAACTACTGTGCAACTTTAGCCCGTTTTTTTCTTTATTTGGCACTTCGTTGTCCCCAGTGAACTTTATTTTTGCTTGCATTTGTCTTCTACCCTATTCCTTGTAAATCTTAGCATTGGGTTTCTCTTGTCTCCCTTTATTAACAGTTAACAGGTCACATTGTAATGTTTGTGCTATACATTGTTCTACTTTACCATTTTTCGTAAAACCCCTTGGTTCCCAACACTGCTGTTGGTGCTTATTTTGTACCCTTTTAGCACCCTGTTATCCCATACTTTGGATTGTATTTCAAACAAATTTCCCCCCTTGTTGTATCCTTTGAGACACCAGCACACTATTGATTTGCTCCACAGACACATCTACTATTAATACATATTTTACCCATCTTGGGGTCCCATTAACCCCCTTTCCACCTTTTTTAGTGACCTATTAGCTCTGAGCTTGTATCACTTAAACTCCCAGTTTATTCTCTTTGCCACCTTACCATACCCTTTTTTTTACTCTCCTATTGAGTTTGGCCCTACGTCACACCTTTTTAATCTTTGCTTTCTACCCTTTTTTTAACTTGAGCCCCAATTAGTTCCTCATTCTTTGTTCTGTACATCTGTAGTCTTTACCCTTGTGCTCTGTTAGATCCCCATTTGCTGCCCATTACCTCCTATTGCGAGACCTGTTTGTGCTCTACTTACATCAAATAGTATGACTCGGAGGATCAGGACCTGATCGGTGAAGAGATGATTTAAAATAGAGACTCAAAGGAGGATCCTGACCATGAACAGGGAGCAAACTGAAAGGGTTTATCCAACATGAGATTCCCCAGGCCAATAAAAGGAGCAGAGTGGCCATGGTGTGAAAGGAATGGGATGAGCAAAAAAATACATTAGAAATTCTATATATTTTTTCATTTATAATCTTCAATAATGAGATCTCCCCTGCAGGGCAGTAAGGTGCCCAAGGAAATGCACCACCCCATACACTGCATCTCTGGCCACACAAGAGTGCCCTGCATAATCCTCCACCCTATTGTGCGTATCTTTAGGGACCTCTGTTATCCACCTCCCTACACTATGCAATGTTGGCCACTTTGTCATTTAACTGTCCTCCACCATGCATTTTTGACCACGAGATGTTGTCCTTGTACTCCATTGCCCAGCTCATTTCTGGCCACCAGAGGACACACTCTGTTATTCACCACCCTGCATTGTGCACATTTGGCCACCAGGGGGTTACCCAGAGGTTGCCAGGAGTTCTTTGAGCCAGGGGCCATTTGGATCTTTAACTGAAACCAATGATCACTTTAGCTATATGAAAGGCTGACAGCCTTCCCAATGGCCAGCAGTGTAATAGACATTCTTCCTACTGACCACCACACTAATATACTGTGAGCTGTGGTTATAGTAAAAATAGCAGGGGAAGACTTGAAGACTTAGAAGAACCCTTGGAATAACTTTCATGTTAAAAATTTTGAGAAACGCAGGTCTAGTTTCCGAAAGTCCCAGTGGTGATGATCTTAAAATCAGAAGATGTGATTCCCAGATAACACAGGGAAATGGATTTTTGCTGAGTATGAAAAAAAATGTAATATTTCAGTTTTACTAGTCCTATAAATGGCTGTACATAACGTACCGTGTACTGCTGGATCCTCCATGTATTGTTGTATATTATGGGATTATAGCCAGCACTTACTATACACTAGATTTATTTTTTTGGTCATCTGTCAGCCACAGCCTTTTTTATTTTTATGCATTCAGCTATACTTCCTTAGCACTTCTGAGCACTGCCTTTAATGTGCTGTGTTGTACATACTATAGTTGTGACCCCTGAACTCTGCACACTGTGTTGTATGACCCATAACTGTGACCCCTGAACTCTGCATGCTGTGTTGTATGTTCCATAGCTCTGAGCGCTTAAAAAAATTGAAAAGAAGAGTTCTTGCATTAATTTAATTATAAAATGAAACTTTGTCCTATGTGTTTGTTTTGTTTGTGACCCAGTAATGGAGTACTTTGTGGATTTTGTGTGCAGTGAGTGTGTCTGTTGTGTAAGCTCAGGCTCCACTTTACCATCAATTATAAGGCCACATCCACCAATTAGATGAGACAATTGGTGACATGGTTGAGGGACATGTTGCATTGTGTGCCCTGACTTTTCTTTTTCTTTGTGTTCCCCAGGTCTCCCTTTCTGTATGAATTTTCTACCATGACCGGGCATCAGGACTTCATAGTAGGGCAAATATGATTGTAAAGTGGAACATTATCTGCTTCTGATTATAGCGGTATATTCTGACCCTGTCACACCCTATAAACTCCTCTCTTATACACTTTCCCCATGCTGCCCCTGTCATGCCCTCTGAACTCCTCTCCTACACACCCTGCACATACTGCCCCTGTCACACTCTCTGAACTCCTCTCCTACACATACTGCCCTTTTCACACCTGTTGTGTTCAAAATCCTTTGTATAAAATATGAGGATATTTCAGTCTTCCACAGAATAAAAGTTGTTGGGTTTATTAACAGATAAGTCAGGTTCACTTAACTCATCGCATTCAATGCATGAACATATCCCATATATACAAGTTTAAGACTGTATTAACTGTGTAAAGACTGCTGGTGGTTCTCAGTATTTCAGACTGAACGCTAGAAAGCAGCAGAAAGTTGTCCCCTGATTCCTTGCATTGGGGCTGATTTACCAAAAGCAGCATTGATGCACATGCATTTGGTAGCCCCATACTACCATTTAGGAAAGGATAAATGAATAACGATAATACACTCTAAACGAGTATTTATCACTCAAGTCATAAGTGTATTTCATCCTGCACACCTATGGCAGCTCAGGACATGTCAAGCTTATCGTTAAAATATTGCTTCTACTACAAATGTATAGGAAACATATTTAACTGGATACGACTGTGTGCATGTCAAATAGTGATGTAGACAGGTCTGCTGGGCTTTTTTTTGTATAACTTTGCCAGGGATAATTTGGTAGCTGTAAATGTTAACAGGTTACACCAAGGGTCGGCAAAGTTTAATGGCCACTAGGCCATTTATGGGGTGGGCAGGAGCACACCAGGGCAGAATCGCCCTAATGGTTCCGGCTGCCAGCAGGGAATGCCCCCTGGAGTGAAATCCCTCTCCTCCGCAATGCATATGGAGGAGAGGGATTTACCTTCAGGGAGGTTTCCCTATGTACCGCAGCAACGGAAGTATCAACGCCGGCCGCGGTAAATAGGGAAACTACTGCAAGGGGTGGCTCTGGAGCTGTGGCGGAACCCCAGGGTTCCTAATGCCCCCTGGCCGATCCCGCGGGTTGCTGGCCGGCATTAGGCTGGTTTCACCAGGGGGCGTTAGTCCAGAACGAACTACCGACTAGGCCGTATCTGGCCTAAAGGCTGGAGTTTGCTGACCCCTGGGTTACACAGAGGCAAAGTTCTCTTGTGCATGGATGTGAGCATATTATATATATGGTTAGTATATGGATAGTACTATATAAATAGTATGGATAGTATTATATAAATAAATGGCAAGCACTGTGTGTTTTAGGTTTATTTTTACTTCCGATCTCTCACTATTAGGTGCCCAAACTGACCTTATTAGACACACCATGAATATGAAATCCAAAACTGGGATTGAAGCTCAAATTCCAATATTCCAATTCAAAGTCGGAATAGCTGAATTCCAAGCTGGAAT
The DNA here is from genome assembly GCF_032062135.1 of Pyxicephalus adspersus. NCBI lineage: Eukaryota > Metazoa > Chordata > Amphibia > Anura > Pyxicephalidae > Pyxicephalus > Pyxicephalus adspersus. Next base: position 12,335,405 of record NC_092871.1, read on the forward strand.
CTTTTCTGACCAGATTTATTCTAATACCTCCAATCCTAAATATTTCAGTGGGGTACATAGCTCCCTTACTGACTTGAAAATAAAGTCGGCATGGTATTTTTTAAATGTTTTATGAATTCCTGTTGATTTTATTTGTTACAACAGCTGCTTACATACAAGATTTTGTAGGTTATGGAAGGTCGACGGGGTTTTGCTGGGAAAACTCTGCAATTCCTAATAGTACCTTTCTGTTCTCTCTGAGGTCGTCAACTGCAATCCAAGAATTGAGTTTTGTAGATGAACCTGTCTATCCACAAGTATGTGACAGCCAACAATGCCTTGACCTAAAGCAAGTATGGGGAGCAGAGACTGGAGGAGTAGATGATTACTACAGTGGAGTTGATTCAGTGATGCACTGCTCCCGGTTGCCCAAGTATTACACTATGTATATATATATACACACATATATACTGTGCAACACCTGCCAATTCACAATAAAACTGAGTTCCCACTGCAGACTAGTAGATGAAATTGGAACTCCTTGCCAGAAGTGGCTCGAGGAGAACGGAATGTGAGTGAATGTGAGTAGTAAGCTGTACTAACCAGACAACAGTGTTTTACAGTTAAAACATTGGGAGCATGATTGAAAGGACCCCTGTAGCAAATCCTGACTTACGGAACTGTGAGTGACAGTGTGGGGCTTAATTATTTCAAACTTTCAAGTTTTAATTCTATACTTCTAAGGAAAACTAAAGTATGAATTTGCTTTGTGCTAAAAACTACTTTTATGAGTTTAATAAACAACCCTGTTTTGGGACGGAACAGCTGTTTCTAAGGGATGCACTGCTCCCGGTTGCCCAAATATTACACTGTGTATATATAAATAGTGTAGGCAACCAGCAGGAAAGGTACTAGAGGGCAGATATGTGGCATGCAGGTTGCTGATCTCAATGCTCTAAATTCCAGGAATTTCAGTGTGGCTGTTCTAGCAGGCCATCCCAGGTTTTCCCCACTGCTGGAGAGGCATCCAGGTGCAGCTCCCAGAGGGAGTAAAACAGGAATGGCTGCCAGAGAGCAAGGGAGGAAAAAGACTTTACTGGAGGGGGCTTGGGACGGGAGGGAAAGAGAGAGAGGGAAAGAGAGAGGGAAAGAGAGAGGGAAGAGAGGGGAAGAGAGGGAAGGGAGGGAAGAGAGGGAAGAGAGGGAAGAGAGGGAAGAGAGGGAGGGAGAGAGGGAGGGAAGAGAGGGAAAGAGAGGGAGGAGGGAAAGAGAGGGAGGGGGGAAAGAGAGATAGACAAGACTCTACAGATAAGGTGACCTAGCTGATTTTCTGCCTTTTTGTTGGAAATGGACTGCTATAGCAGACAGCTGGAGATAAGTGTTTATGTCATTGATCGTTAACTGGCTGAAGTTATACCATCCTGTTGGGACAATTTTTTGTTGTTGTTTTTTGCAATAAACCCTGATTTGGCATCCAGCCATGCTAGTTGCCTACCGTTTGTCCAGCTAATTCCCACAATAGATAAATATACATAGCATAATATTTGGGAACTGAGATCAGTGGGAACCGAGATCAGCGCCAATCAGTGTCAAAATGTATGACTACAGATAGGAGATAGACGTTTTGGGAGGTAGCGAGTTTTGGCATCATTCATCTGTTTTACCTGGGAAATAAAGGTTCTAGATAAGGCTCTTAAGAATTTTTATACTGATAGTATACTGATGAGTAGTAAGGTGTAGTACCCAAAAAGGGGGTTTTACAGTTAAAACATTTGAAGCATGACTGAAAGGACCCCTGTAGGAAATCCTGACTTAAGGAACTGTGAGTGACAGTGTAGGGCTTTAATATTTAAAACTTTTAAGTTTTAATTGCATACTTATAAAGAAAAACAAATTATGAATTTGCTTTTTGCTAAAAACTACTTTTTTGAGTTTATTAAACAATCCTGTTTTGGACTGAACAGCTGTTTCTTAGTGATGCACTGCTCCCAGTTGAGCAAATATTATACCGTATATATATATACACACACACACAGTGTAATAATATTTGGGAATTGAGGTCTGTCCTGTCCATCTCTTAAAAGTCCCAGAAACTCTACTCCTTTTTCCCCCAAGTTTCATATAACTGGCCTTATTTAAAAAAAAAAAAACAAAAACAAAAAAGAAATGTATACAGATAGGTGGATGTAGGATAATTGTACATGCCTCAACATGCTCGTTGCTTAGCTGGTAAACCAATCAGGAATTATCTACATACATGGTCATTCAATATCTGGGAGAATAGAGTGCTTGTGTGTTTGGAGGAGTATGTGACACCTTGTGCTACAACTTAGTGATTAGCACTGACCCTAAAGCTGCGTACACACTTCCAATTTTTATCGTTGGAAATGGACGAACGAACGATCGATTGGGCAAAAATCATTCGTAAAAAAAGTAACCAACGACACCGACGAACGAGGATAGTCGTTGGAAATGAACGACCGGACCGGCGGATCGGATTGGACGACGATCGTTGACCATCTATCGTGTGAACGGTCGTTCAGTGATCGTCCATGGTCTGAGCATGCGCGGTGAACGAACGTTCGCTCACTTCCTGTGGTGCACGTCACTTCCTGTATCGTTCAAACGATCGCATCTATCACGTGTACAATATCTGCGAACGATCGTGTCGTTATCTGTATGTACAGGAACGGTGCTATACGATCGTTCGCAGATATCGTGCAGGATCGTTCGTTTACCAACGATAATAATTGGAAGTGTGTACGTAGCTTAAGGCAGAGTCATAACCCTGTGTATTTATTGACCTGGCTGGTTCATAATTGATACTCTGCTCCTGCCCCTCAAATGCAGCAATGGAGGAAGTGAATTCACACCTTTGTGTTACAAGCATTGTTGCACTGAAGCGCAATTCATTTTCCATGATGAAACTGGAGCGTGGCTCACCAGGATGTATAGCAACACACTACACTGTTTTTATATTTTGCATTGCCTCACCTTTGTATATTGTTGAATTTACCCTAATGGAACACAAAACCTTTTGCTGCAGTATGACGGCATGGAACTTCAGATTTTGGCTGCTTCCTAAAAAAAAAAAAAAAAAATTAATCTGCCAAATGATGTTTACTAGCTTGTAACCAAGATGTATTTATTTGTTTCACAATTTGTAATGCACAGAACCTGATAAATTACTAAATACTAAAATATATATTTTTTTTCAAAAATGTTTTTTTTTCATGAATTACAATTTATCACAAAGTTCTTAATCCAAATAAGACATTTGTTTTAATTAAAATGTAATTTTTTATTACCAACCCTAGGTATAGGGATCCTTCTATGATGCTAATAGGGATAAGTGGTCCTCCTTGAGGTGGCAAAAGGCACAGATCACGAGTAATCCTGATTAGATGGACTGTGCAGTGTTATTGGGTACATTACTGATTATAGCCCACAGACATAGAACACTATTTTTTGAGATTTTGCCAAATGAAGTGCATTCAAGCACCAATTCATTCTCTAAGGTTACAGTTTATAAACTTACACACATGATCTAATTGTCCCTGTTAATCATGTAAATGTTAATAAGATTATTGATTACCTTACAGACATTGCTTTCATTCTGTGGAGAGTGAGGGTTAGTGAGTGGCACTCAAGCTTCATTTTCCTGAATAAGAATCGGGATGAAGTATGAGTATGGAGCTCTACACTGCTACACGTGTACTCACCACCTTTGCCATTATTATAAAATTGCTGGTTCTCAGCCATGTTAGAAACCATGAGCCAAACAGAGAGAACACTGTGCAATAGAGGCCCAATTTATGCCTAAGCACTGTAATACTGGAGCAGAAAGACTATCATAGGTCTAGGAACCCGAGTGACCCAGCAAGGCTGGAATGGATCTGGTCCAGGATGGCATGGATCTGGTCCAGGATGGAACAAATTTGCCAACTAATATCAAATGAATGGGAAATTCATTCCAGATTTGCTGGATCACTCAGGTTCCTACACGACAGTCTCTCTGTGTTTCTCAACCTTTCTAACATGAGGAAACCCTTAAAACTTTCAGGTCCTCAAAGAACCCCTGCTGTAAATGGTTAACTGACCTACACAACACAAACACTTGGAAAGAAGTAAACAGGACCCCTTACGAATTTATGGCATGCAGACTGAAAGGAAATAAAACAAAATGCAAAAAATTAAATTTTTTATTATTTGTACACAGCTCTGATTAACATGTATATTTCTTTGCCTGTATCTAAAACCCATTGTTTAACTAGGTAAATGTACAGAGGGGGGATTGCAAAAGGGGTGCAATAATTGAAAGATTTCTATTGCCCATAGCAACCACACCCCAGTCGAGGCATGGTCCTCATGAATTGCTTAGCAAATAGGCATCTACATTGACGTTTTGTTGTAAAATTCCAGTTAACAGTAACTTGTGCTTGTGGGGCTTGTGATTGGTATGCCCGCTGGCACCGACTTTAACTGCACGGCCTCCTCTGGAGTGGACACAATAATGCGCTTCTCCTTGTAGGCAGAATTCTTAAGATGCGATATTCCACTAAACAAATCTTAATTACCTAAAATGTCTGAGGGAAATCTGGGAGGTATGTTGCTCCACTACAGCAAATTATATCCTTCATGAAGTCAGGATTGGGTTTCACATTAGGTGTTACATGAAATTCATAGCCCCGAAAGCACAGAATAAGCAGATCCAAAAAGGGAATTGGCAACATTTCAAAGAAGCAGCAGAGGATAAAACCTTACTGAAAGAATAAGTTATGTCATAAATGAGCTGCAGATTGATGCTGTTGCTGAAGATGGAAATGCAATTTGCAACAGAAGTCACTTGATACTCGCCCATCCTGATGGCCAGATGGGGAACCTTCACCTGGCCAAAGTGCAAAGACACACAAAAGGATCATCAATCCAATGAAAACCCAAGGTGTGTAATATGTCAGCATCCTGCTGTGATTGTTTCAGCAGCCCCTAATTGGCCTTGTGTTTTAATGCAAGGAACAGAAAGCGAGACCAAAAAATGCAACAGGTAAATCAAGCATTTGATCCACCAGAATGTGTTCCAGATGTAAACATGCTTTAGATGACACTGCACCACAACAGAGCAAAGATTTTCAAGAAGCCTCAGGGCAGGTAGGTATAAAGCCTCTTCTTTAACCCCCCCCCCCAACGGTAATCAGGAGTGTGACTCGGGGTGGCTTTTACATGCAAAAAGCGGTAATCCCGTGTCACACCCGGGGTAACTTTAGAAGCCCCCCTTACCTTTGCCCCGCGCTCCAGCGACGAATGGATGGTCCGTCGAGAGCACGGCTGGGTGGGAAAATAAAAGCAGATTACTGAGATACCACCTGGGTCCCGGTTAGCAGGTGTGTCTGGATGGGAAATTTAAAAGCAGATTACAATGTATTCTGCTTTTAAATGCATTTTACAGTACAAAAACACCACACAACATGAAAAAATAAAATATAAAATTAAAATGTACTTTTATTTTTCTAAGATTACATTGTTGTCTATTTCATTATTTTTTAAATTATTTATAATTATGTATTATAATAAATATAATTATCATACCCAGGAGTTAATCCTAAGAATTACAGGCCCACAATAATAAACAAAAATTTTTATGCAAAAAAACTGACGGAATTAGAACGCTGGGGGGGTTAAGTGAAGGATACCTGGCATGATGGAATACAAAGGTTACCACTGCTGTACACTTTCTGAAAATGATAGCTTCCTTGTTGTCTCCAGCTTTAAAGTAAATTTGGCCTGATTTGCATTACAATGTTAAACCAGTGAATCAAAGATTTAAAACCAGTCAACCAACATTCTTAAAGACAATGGTGATGGGGAACTAGAAATAAACTTTAAATGTGAGTGAAAAAAATCAAACTACCACAAGGAACCCCCCAGACTGGATGGATGTAGCGTATATCTTTGAGCACAGCATAGTACTATTAAAGATACATACAAAAGCATTTCATATTCAGGGCTGCTGGCTATCTACCATAATGAAAATGAGCACTCATTGCTTGTACCTCAAAGAGTGGTTTCCTCTTGGTTTTCTGCAGTAATTCGGATAGCACAAAGTTGAATTTTTTTTTTCCTGTCCTTCATCTTTACCAGAAACTTTGTACAAGACAAAAAACAGTCCTTCTTACACTATCAAGGAAGCAACAGGAGGGTAGAAATAAACAAAACAATCAGAACAAACTGAAGAGCTAGGAAATGGCACAGTACAAAAAGAGACAAAGTAAAGTTAAAACAAAATGTTAGAACTCCTAATATGAATGTGATTCATGACAACCAGGAATCTTATTTTCAAAAGATCCACAACAGCCCTACATTTTCCAAGTCCCATCCCCCCCCACATACACTCCCCTCAGAAAGTTAGGATTTTTCTCCCTTGATGAAGACGTCAGCCTGGCAACTTTTGCCCACTGCCTAAATGTATGAAATATTTATATTAGTAGTCACCGGTGCAGTCTTCAGTGAGCTTTAGAACCAAGATTACACAATGATAGTCAGCAATGAAACAATATCCACCTTATCTAGCTAGTCCAAAGAAACGATAGGGATGCCCCTAGCCAAGGCACAGAGGAATTTCGGAGTTCTTCGGACCCTGTCAGTTACAAGAGGTGTACAAACAAATGCAGATTCCGCAATTTCGCCTCCTAATAAGCGGATTGTTTCTTCTCCCATTGCAATCACCACACCTGTGAATAGGACCAAAGAAGAAAACAAACAATCTCATTATGTGGTCATTTCAAATACAGACAGATCTGTTCAGTTTGCACACTTTAGATTTCACTTCCCCCATCATGGACACTCCAATGATGGGCTCCTGATGGAGTAGCAGCAGATAAATGTCTTTATGTATATGAATTGGCTATTTTGCCCATATTTAGATGAAGGAACAAATTTGGGGTTTGGATGCATGTAACCTTTTAAGCTACAACGTACTTGTTCAACTGTTGGATGCTCAAACTTTATAAATGCTGCACACCCTACTCCTTCTACAGGAAATACCAGCAATTGTCAGAAGAATAACATGACTAGGGTAGCTCGTACTGTGCCCTTCAAACCTCCCTCTTTACCAACCTTTTACCTCTCCTTGCCAGCCCACCCCAAATAAAAACTGCACACCTGCATGCATTTAAATTGGCTGGCAAGCAGCCGTTTATTTAACATACCTTAACAATAACCATAAATTATCATGTAAAATTATAATAACAAACAAATAATTAAAATTTAAATAACATTAAGCTAACACCCTTATAAATTAACCCTTAACTGACCACCCTATCAACTCAAACAACTAGGTTGCCGATCCGGAAAGGTAAAGTCCGCCGCCACCACCACATTTCCTCCGTAATCACAAAACCACCATGCCATTCTGGCCCCCTAGCAGCACAGCACCACCTCAGGGGCCTCCACTGTTCACCACCACCACCACAGCACACCACCACCTTGGGTGCCCCCCAACCGTAATTAAACCAGAACTCTTACCTTTCACCAAACCTCAACCGCCTCCACGCACCTTATAACAGGGCGGGTGGGTGGGTGGGAAATTTCTTCTCTCCCAAAAAATGTGCTGAACTTCCGTTCCCCTATCCTACACTATCTGTTAACAACGCCACCCCTTAAACTTTCGACCCTAACTTCTCTCCGACCCTCCTTCCTCCTGAAATTTAATCTTCCTCCTACTTCCCCCCCCCCTTGCAGCATGAGCACACCTGTCATGTAGCCCCTTGCATATTCCCTGCTGCGGGCCTCTCTAGCTATTCTTGGGTATACTTCACAAGCTTAAATTGAGAAGATCCATTCATACCATATGGACCAAAATGAGCCAGCAGTGCCCCATGATGTTCTCTGTGCTTAATATACCAGATAAAGCTTTGTAAATGGAAGGGCAGTCATGTAACGGACAGGTTAAATAACTATCATATTCTTTATTTTTCTTGCAATCCAATTTTTGGACTCCTTGAAGCCAGCAGAGAGCAATACATATTTACATATGGCAACAATTAGAATTGCAGTATTGTGCAAACCTGTATGTTAACATTAAATTTAACCCTACAGACATTTTCCCCTGTATTGTTGCTCAGACCAGATGTACCGCCAGCACGCATCAGACTTGGACCTACCAGCTCTGACCTTTAATGTAAGCAAACAGCTGGCAGAGCCGACGACGGGGACCTAATGTTCCACAACCACACAGAAGGCTACAGAATTAAATATGAAAAAAAAAAATTGTATTCCACCAAATCTTGGTCTTTGCTCCTAGCCCAGGAAGGTAGGGTCTAGCAGCTAAAGCGGAGGTCTTCCCTTACGAGTACGGGTTCGGCACGATGGGTCATAAGTGGAAGTTTCCTGTAAAAGAAAAGCATGTTAACATTTGCAGTGAAAAACAATCTTACACTGCTAATTCTAACAGAGTGTAATGCTCTTTTTCCCTCGGTAGGTGGGATGGCAGTCTACCTGTGATGGTGTGTTTGGCAAGGGATAACAGTGGTTAACCTTGCTCTGTGACGGCCCTTCTCAGTCTGCTGGTGGGTGGACTGTTGGGGAACGTTTTGGAAAGTCTATGCTTAGAGGATGTTCGTCACAGTAACCACTAGGAATGAACCATTTTCTCAGGTTTTATCTGCTTTTCTAATACCTGTTTGCAATGTCCTCAATTCAGACTACAAAAAAAATGCCGAGTGCATATATGGCAGAACAACAAGTATTTTTTGTACTCACAGGGTTTTAAAAGGAATAAAACACCATGTGCATGTTATGGGGACATGTACTGATCTTTTTTTATATAACCTGACATACAGTTTTTTGTACTTCTCATTGTAGTCTATGTGCAAGATGAAAATATTAGCTTTTTATGTGGACGCTACTCACCCCACCACTAGCACTTGTGTGAGTGTGATCTGTTGTGATCATTTCATGTGCTCTTCATCTCTCACGTGCCAGAACTTCTTTCTCAGCACCTTGACCGTCATCTGACTTTTTCCTCTGGAGTTTACCTTCTGCTTTTGGAACCTTCCCTCTTCTTCCCCTCACATTGGGTTGATCAATTGTTTATCAGGTTTTGAATACTTCCTTTTTCTAGTGACAGTTGTCTTAATGGAAAGAGTGTTACCTAAAAAAAAAAAATTCCTTTTTTCTTTATAAGGGACTTTAGGCATGCTCTGAATATATACACAACTTCAATTACAGGCCACAGAAGAAAAATAACCTTTTTATGTACTGTTGATTATGAAAAGTATAAGAACATGCATATATGTGATTAATAAAAATCTAAATGCTCATAGCAGAAAGAAAGATTAATTAGGGCTTCCATAGATATGAAATTGGCATTAAACAGAACCAGAGAAAAGCAAAAAAGCGAGGGAGGGCATGTTTGGAAAGCTAATGCCTGTGGGGAAAAAATAGGAGCTATTTGGTTGTCAGAATTGAAAGCAACCCACAAACATTTATTATATTTACATGTTTATTGCTGCTTGGATCATTTTATGTGCTCTTCCTCTCTTACGTGCCAGAACTTCTTCCTCAGCACCTTGACCGTCATCTGACTTTTTCCTCAACTTCTGCTTTTGGAACCTTCCCTCTCTTTCTGCTGGCCACTGGGGTGAACACCTGAGCAGTCTCTTTGGCTGGTGGTGTTCCCTTCCTTGGCGTCGCATCATATGATGGTATTTCATTTTCTGTCTTCTCTGTAGCTTCATTTACTTTGTCTTTTGGCTCTGTTTTTCCATAAGTGTATGGCTATCATTGGAGGCCTTTTTTCTACTTTTTTGAAGATATTTGTGATTGCGAGACCTCCTTATCTGGTTCATGCTCCATTCCCATTTTCTCATTAGCCCTTTTACCACTCCTTGTTCTATGAAAGGTGTTTTGTGCAGCCTTAGCCTCTTTAATGATTTCTGTAGTTGTCTCTTCAGCGTCCTCTTGCTTTAAAACCTTTCTTCCCCTCGCAGATGTTTTGGGTTAATTTTCTAATTGGGTATCATGTTTTGAATACCTCCTTTTTCTAGTGACCGTTTCTTTCACAATTTCTTTTTGATCAATAACAGCCACCCTTCTACTACCTCTTCTAGTTATTTTTGTTTGGGCTTCGGCTGTGCTGGAACTCTCTAGGCTTTCTTCATTGCCGTCAGTTTTCTGCTCCTCTCTGTAGCTTCAAGTTTTCCTTGTTTGCTGAACAGTGTCATCTTCCCCAGTCTTTTCCACCTCTGTCACTTGCCCTGATTTTGGAAATTCCGCTCAAGAGCGTTGTTGTGTTCTCTTGGAAAGTGTGCTAGTGTCTGGATTGTCCTCCAATGCTTGCTGGCTATTTTTTTCTTTTTTCTGATTACCCCTTGTGGCCCTTTTGGATAGCAATTTCCCAGGTTGCTCTCCTATTTGTGATCCTTCTTTAACCTCTCCTTTTACATTACTCAGTCGCCTTATTGGTCTTGTATTCCCAAAATGTTGTGCCTCTGGACCAGTTTGATCAGCTTCCTTATTCTGACTCGCGTTTGTATCGTCACCTTCATGTGATTTAGGTGTTCTGGAGGTTGGACCCTTCAAGTCCCCTTGTTTTTCCAAAGGAGTACTAATCAACTCAGTTTCTTGTGTATCATCCTGTATTGCTTTTGGGGCATCTTGTCTTTTGCCTCTGACCGGCTTCTTCGGAGGAGGAGCAGAAATAGACTCCTATTGTTCTGGGAGCTCCAGAATTCTGGACTCATTTTCAGTATTTTTTGCAGATGCTAAGACAATTTCATTTTCACTTCCACTAGGCTTCAAAGCGATTGAGAGAAGATCTCTTTCTTGGTCACTATCTATTTGGCCAGCACTCCTTTCAATTGTAGTAGGTCTGCTGACATTTTCTGATTTAGGAGTGTCTTGATTTTCTGGAAAGGCTTTAGAGATATCCTCATCCTTACACTTTGTTGAGGTTGAATCAAGGTCTTCTGTTTCGTCTTGCTTTTCTTCTTTCATATTAACTGCACTCTTCCTGCTTGGTTCCTTACCTCATTTGAGGTTGATTGTTCAACGTCTAAGACCATTCTGCTGGTTCTCTTTCGGTAAGTTGTTGGAACAACCAACTCATCTCTTGTTTTACTGTCAGGGTTTTCAGTTGATTTTCTCCTCCTTCCTCTTCTCAGAGTTACTTTTTCTGGCTTGCTTTCCTCTATCATCTCAGAGACCGCATTACCCAGTGTTGGCTGTTCAGATTCACAAACACCCAGTTCAACGGCTTCATCTAGTGTTAAATGTACTGATGCAACTTCTGGCACCTGTAGCTTGCCTGTTAAAATCTATGAAACAACAACATTATCATTCTGAGTCCAATCACAGCAAAATAATCTTTTTTTTTTTTCTCTAACAGTTTATATCGCATACCAAATCTTCCAGCTTCTTAGTCTTAATGCAAAAAGTGTCACATCCCTAAATACAAAATATTAAATTTTCCTAAAAAAAAAAAAAAATAAAAAAAAAAACCTTTAGGCATACTCTGCATATATACACACACACAACTTCAATTACATTCCACAACAGTACGTAAAAAGGTTAGGAACATACATATATGTGATTAATAAAAATCTAAATGCTCATAGCAGAAACAAAGATTATTTAGGGCTTCCATAGATATGAAATTGGCATCAAACAGAACCACAGAGAAGCAAAAAAGCAAGGGATTTGCATTTTCAATTTTTTTGTTTTTGGCAGTGCTGGGAGGTGGGCACTGGCTGTCCTGCCCCGATCTGCAATCACATGTATGATGCGCTTTGTGTTACCTAGGTATAGCGCTAGGGGGGTGACATCTGAAATTAGACTGAATTCACACTGGCAGTAAGGTTGCATTTGCTGCGTTTACCTCTCAGTTACCTCTCGCCAGGAACCACTGCTGCTTGAAAAGCTCCGCTAACTGCCTGTTACCAATCCCAGGTGCCCAGCAGTTGCCAAGTAGTCACTCAAGAGGGGCATTTTTTTTTTTTTTTTTTTTTTACTGCCAATGTGAACTAAGCCCAATTTGTTGAGCCACATTGATTGCAATATTATACTACAAGGTATTACACTATTAAAACATGGAACTCAAGGTAATTGGATTAAAGTACATAGCACTGGACTGTGGGGTTATAATATAAAGAAATAGAAAAAAAAATTGTACATTCTAACAAGCCAGGCATTAGAAAGTTGGAACGAAGTATAGGGGGCAGGTAGAACACTGACACAATAGCAGGGGCTACCTATGGCATAATTAACTAGGAGCATCACATTTGCCGTGTCTAGCCCTGGCCACTTTACCGCCCAGATACATTTTCTCCCCACCCCAGTGAAAAAAAATTTCTGTGGAGAACATGGATATAGAGAATATATATATATTGTGTGTGTTTGTGCCTAAAAAGTCCCCTTAAAAAATCCTGTGTCTGGATTCTTATTTAATAGAATTGTACAGATGCAGGCAAATAGCTTTCTCAGTTGTTAAATAGCTCTTTGACTCTTCAACTATTCCAAAGTCTCAAGGACATTGCATATTCCTAAGCTTTAAATGTTACAATATAAAGCTTGCAGCAACAAGATGACTGTGGCAGACAAAGCAAAGGCTGGAAATAAAAGTACTTAAACTGAGAAATTTCACTTTAAATTAAAGGGTTGTCTACACTTTTAAGTAAAAATTCTGTGTTTTTTTTATGGTACAGCACCATCCCGTTATGAATGGGATTTAGAATGAATGGTAGAGCAGAGCAAGCCGGGATACCTGCATGCGCAGCGAGATCAGCAAATTTTTGATGTTTTTTTTGGGGGGGTTTACTTCCTCTTTAGACAAAGAACCATTCGGAGATCCTGCCTACTCCATCTGTTCACCTAAACAACCTGAGATTGTTCACCTAAAATAAAATCTCACTTTGGTGACCTGACACATTTAACACAGAGAAATGGCAAAACTAATGACAGGTATTACTTGTCTTGATACTTAACTGTACTTTAAAACACCTGTGAATAATAATAAAACTTAGTTCAGCACATCAAACTGCATAGGAAAGAGCCGAGCTAATAAATTATCAATGAGTGTTGACACATTATGACATTCTTCCCCAAACCATTAATGAAAGGACCTATGTGGCAAGGCCTTCCAACATAAGGCTTTTCAGAGGTTAATTTTATCTGGCAGCCACTTTTTATTATCTACATGCAAGTTAAGGTTCAACTTAACTTTTTGTTAAGCTTGTGGTTGAAAAACATTTTCCTGTTTTGTTGTTTTCTGTGTTACTACGTATAAAAGTCTGAAGGCTTGCAGAAAAATAGAGCTACAATCAATGGCCAGAGCAGATCATGGAATCCCAGGATTCCAAATAGCAAAATGACTGTCCAGTCCTTCCTTTACATGACAGCACTGCAGAGTCCCAATGAAGATTAAAGCACAGCCAAATATGTTTTTTTTCACTGGTGATTTCAAGAACAAAAACCATCAAAGATGGGGGAGGTCTATTGGTGTTCCTGTAACTTTCAGATATCATGTAAGAAAACCTGAATCACAAAATATATCTACTAGTAGTCAGTTACTTTGTCATTGGTAAAAATCACAAAGCTACAGGGTAAAGTCTGCTCCTATACTATTTGAAGTTGCTGTACAATAGGGCATCATTCAATTCATTTTACAATGTTACTACATTTGGTCTTGCTCCTAGAGCTGATCCAGCCGATTTTGTCCTCCACCCTGGATCTAAAGGTCATGTGCACAGTCAGTCTCCTCCCTGCATTCCTTTCATTGAAACTAGATGAGGGCACTGCTAAGTAGTCCATGGAATATATCAACTGTGCCTTTAAAAGGTCAGGAGGTTTATTAAACCACATCTAAGTTGCTAAGAAAGGATTTTTCTCTTGGCCTCCCTGTTGATGCACTGTGCATGCATCATGTCACACAGTTTAGTCAGGAACAATCAAAACTTGTGCACCCTAGGAGAGAATGTTTCAACCTTTAATACATGCACAGTGTGTATGTGCAACAGCTGAGTGTCTGGGCATTTCTATGGCCCACCTATGATACACAGGCTATGGTTCGGAAACCAACAGTTTGCAAAGTGTCCTAAACTTCTCACCTCTGTACTCCTATCAGGCTGCTCCTTCTTTCTTCTGCTCAGACCTACAAAAAAAAAAAAAAAATTCATGAAAAACAGTGTACCGCTTTTGGTACAGAAATCCAGACATCAGTGAAACGCCCAGGTGGTTAATCTGCATGTCAACAATCTGAAAACCACTACAAATCTCACCTCTATTAAATGATGGCTTTCCTTTTTCTGTGTCCGTCAACTTGTCTTTCCACTTCTGCACGGTCAACAGAATACCACCGCTAGTTGGTGCTTCATGATCTGCAGTGCCTTCCACATCTACGCTACAGGATTGGGCAGCATCAGCAGTGAAAGATTCTTCCAGATTGTTTCCATGGGCATTAGCATCAAACACTGGAAGGTCTAAACTTAAAGCTTGAGTGGCACCATCATCAGTGACCTGTGTTTCCATGTTGTTTAGTTCTTTGAGTGGGCTTTCTGTTGCCGGTACTACAGATTTGTTTGTCCCCGAGACTAGCGTATCACCAGTGCACTCAACAGAATGTCGACCAACAAAACCCAGAGACTCTGAACTAGGCAATACTGTAACTAGGCTCTCCGTTGCGGTCACTGACGAATCTGCTCCAGGAATGCTTGGAACTGGAGAAGTGTTTTGGGTTGCAGGGACGGTCAGTGCCTCAAAGTTAATTGGGTCTCTAGGTTGGTCATTTGTGGATGGGGCTGCCAATTCACAGAGCCTAGTGTTATCATCCTGCAATGACAATGAGGCATGATCTTGTTTAGGGTGTCGCTTTATGTTCAGGGAGTCCATTATGTAAGACTGTGTGGCTTCCAGCTCATCTTGCGTTGCATCATCTTTTATATTGCTGGTCTCTCCTTCGGTCTGAAGGCACTTCATCCAATTTGAAGCTGGAACATCTCTTTTCAGGTGTAACCATGTCCCCGATTCATCTGAAGGTTTAGTTGACATATTCTGAGAGACTGGTTCAGTGTCTGCCTGTGATGTTGCTCCCTGGGGTGTCTCCTGATCTTCCCTTCCTGATCCATTCACAATACTGGGAGGTTGCATTTCTTGCTGGTTATCCACATCCTCCTCTTCATGTTGAGGGGTCACCTTGATGCTGGGACCAGGCGAGTCATTTGTCTGCAGACAGAATAACTGAGTCTTTGCTACAGCATTTTCATCATCCTCTTCCTCCTTAGACTTGTAAAAAAAAAAAAGTAGTTTTCTTAATTATAAATTCCAAGTATTTAAGATCACAAAGTTTTGAAGTCTGTAATATTTAATTAGTCCCTATGAGGGAGACAGTGGTGTAATTAATAAGTGGTGTAATGTGGCTGAAGGCCCCTAAGTTGAGGTTTACATAGAAATCCCAGCTTCAGTTATAAAATTGCAAGTGGAAAAAACAATTCTGTGGCATGTTAAGCAAACATAGCTAAAAACTATACCCCAACCTTCACTAAAAATTCAAAATAAAAGATTAGGATGGCATATACTGATGTACTTACAAGTTACAGTAGAGATTTGTAGAACTCCTACAGGATCTGAGGGACCTGCATTTTAACAAGACGACTTGTTTACATAGAAGTAAAAGGATTTTTCAATCACAAAAAAGTTACAGATGGCTGCATGTACAAAGAATATTGACAGAGGAGTGAAATGTTTACTTGCAAAATTATTACCCATATTTGGTACTCATAACATTCAACCATTGTCTGCAGTAAAGTGAACCTGAACTGTACTTCTGAGAATACACTGCCAACAGCACTAGCCAAAGCCAGCTCTAGATATATGGAGTTCAGCAGTTCTCCCTTCACGTGCTGCATAACTATTCTGGTTTGTGACCTAAAATTCTAAAAAAGGTGGCGGACACTCAGAGCACAGACTTACGTTTAAAAATGTCTGGCTCTGCCCACGTGGAACTCAGGATGTACGCCTGCGTGGCTTCCTCTTCATCTGATACAGCACAGAAAAAAAAAGAAAGTTCTTAAAATTGGATTTTGGGTTAAAACTAAAATTTTACAGGCTGCACCAATGTCACTCTGCTGGCCGTCAGGGGATTCCCCAAGCAGGCAACCCTGGGAGCCCTTCTCATATTGTAAATTCACTTGCAACGGGCTGGCAGACCTCTCACAATAATGGTAAATGTCTTTTCATTGGACAGATACAGGTTACAGGAATGTATTTTTAGAAACTAAATTATTCTATCACGTCATCGCTAAAGAATTGGAAAGTCATATAAAATTATTAAAGATTTTCACAAAAATCTAAGAACTTAATTTTGGTTGAATAGGAAAACGGTCATCATGGGTTTAGGAGCTGCGGTGCCGTCTTCTGCTGTAGATGGGTCTGGGTCGATGTTCTGTGGCAAAACCCCACTTAAACTCAAGCCTACTGATTGGTATCCTGGCTGTCACAGAATTGCACTGCGTGGCATCCTCTGGTCAGGATACAATAACACGTCTTCTGGTAAAATGAATTGGGGAAGACATTTGATGTGACAACCTGGAAAGCTGACACAAGTAAGATGTGATATTCCACCAAACAAATCCTAATTGCCTTAAATGTCCGAGGTATCTCCAGGAGGCAAGTTGCTCCACCGCAGTAAGTTAGATTGTTCATAAACTGCAGCCCTGAAAGCACAGAACAAGCAACATTTCAAATAAGCAGCAGAGGGGATAAAATCTTACACACACACTGGAAAGCTGACACAAGATGTGATTCCACTAAACAAGTCATGTCAGCATCCTGTTGTGATTTCTTTCACCAGCCCCTATTTGGCCTTGTGTTGTAATATAAAGGACAGCAGGAGAGCTCACCCAATGCAACAGGTGATCAAGCATTTACAGCTGACACTTCTGGTAGATCAAACAAAGATTTTCTAAACAGCCCCTGGGCGGGTGAGTATAAAGCTTATTTAAAAGCCTTAATATTAGCAACAGCTTGTGACTGCAAATTCTCATTTTCATTGCTAGGATTCTAAAAGCTTCTGAAATCTGCTGTCCTGTACGGTATGACTGGCAGGTAAATCAAGGTAAGCATTCCTTCAGTAGCCAGTTTGCCCAGTACACATTGAGAGCTCATGACAGCTGTTTGTATCATTTTGTCCCACCAAAATTTTAGTGATCATAATTGGGGGTATGTGAGGGATACAATGATTACCACTGCTGTACACTTTCTGAAAATAATAGCTGCCAATATTAACCAAAAAGGAGCTTAAAAAGGAAGATGGATGAGCATTAAATTAAAATGCTCAGAGATGGTCAACACCACAATGTGATTCTAGTGACCTAGATCTAGTGCTGTGCATTCAGTATATTCTTCTGCTCTTTAATGCTTCACCTTCATCTTTCATGTTGGATGAGCATTGTACACTGTAGTATAAAAATCTACTGCTCAGGTTCACCCTGTGCATAGACTTTCCAGCCAAGTGAGCAACATTCTAAGCATGGGCAGGCTGAGAAGGCCATCACATGACATTGTTGAGTGATCTGTTAACCCTTGCTATACTAACAGGTAATCTGCCATCATGTGATAAGATAAGCATGAAGGCTTACTCCTGACATTCACAGTAATTATTCTGTCCTTTTAGCATGGTCTGTCCCATGCGATACAACCTCAGTGATTATGGTAATGTTCAGGAGAAGTTTTCACCTTCTATATAGTACAAAAACAGACCATGCATAAACACAGAAGAGTAGACTTATAAACTAACAATCATAACAGTATGACATAAAAAGGAACAATGGTGAAATATACTCAGGTTAAATTCATGAAACCTTAAATCATACCGACACAACACCCATAGTGTTTCAAACAGGAAACAGATTATCTATGCAACAAGGGTTTATATACACTAATACTATTCACACACACAAAAAAACAGGCAAAATAAAACAAACAGCACAAATAAAGCTTGGCCTCTAACTTTTAGTTTCCTCCACTAACAATCCTACCCAACCTAGTGCTATGCAGAACTCTAAGGCCCTAACCATACAGCTGTTCCAACAAAGTCTGCCCTTACTCACCATTCACCTTAGCCCTCCTACCGGCTCACTAGTCAACAACAGAGACCCAGCAATGAGCAGGCTGGGAATTTATATCCCCGGCCTATTTTCCAGGATGCATTTCAATTGAGACAATTACACCTGATCATCCCCAGGCCTCTTTAGCTCCCCCACCTGGCCAAGAAGCTCATTGTCATTCAGCCTGGTGCTTCAACCCCACCTTCAGGTCAAAAGGAAAACTGTCTGACTAAACAGAAAAATACTCTGAGGGAGAGCCTCTTCTAAGGCTGGGTCTACACGGACGTTTTTAAAAACACATGTAAACATTCATACTGCGTTAAACACTGGAAAACATCTGTGCCATAGTAATGGACGCGGGTAAACGTGTTTTTGGCGGGCTACCATGTTAAACCTACGTTTTAAGGTTGGTAAATATCGTTATGGAGAATGCTCATTACCGTGCCTCAAGGAAAGGTCCTGGTGTAGATTAGCCCCTTGGAATGCATGGGAATTACAAACATGGACTTTAAATGCCTCAGGGTAAACCCTGGGGAAAATTTCTGTGTAGACTAAGCCTAAACAACTCCATTCTAGACGCTACCCTGGAGGAAGGAAACGCACCTTTGGAGGAAGGTAGCGCACTTCCCCCACCTAGGACTTGCCTCCTCAACAAAACCACACCCACACTCAAGCAATTTCAATGCAAGCAGCTGATGACCACACCCACTAAAGTGTGATTGGTCTAAAGAACCGTGACTTACCCCTATGTCCCACAGACTGAGGTGGTGCAACGGGATTCCCGCTGTGATTGGCTTGTCTTGGAGCATTGATTGGGCCGTATTGGGTGCGATGTTTTCTCAGTCAGGGCGCAGATTTGCTGACACGCTTGATTGAAAAAACATGAGAAAAAAGCTTGGCGTTGTTAACGCATGGCCTCAGTGGCTAAGGGAAGATGTAATGACGGGTTAGTTCCCGGGCTTGTGGGCCCCTGTGTACTTTGAGGGAGGGACAGACAGGACAGATTAACTGTATAGAGACAGGAGAGCACATGGAAGGTAAGAGAAAGCAGCATTTTTTTTATTATCTATAACTAGACCATAAGTGCAGCAATTTCCCTTGGTAATCAAATTGTAGTGCAGGCTGAATGCCATTAACAGGGGACAGAAAGTCCTGTATCATGAACGCCTCTCAGCCCGCACCCTGCACATAGACTTTCCGGCACGCTCCACAACAGTCCACACACCAGAAGGCTGAGAAGGGCCATCATGGGGTACAAGGTTTACCACTCTGTTACCCTTTGCCAAACACACCATCACAGGTAGACTACCAACATCTGCTTAGAAGGAAGCACACACTGTTACCCTTGACAACCACAGTTATGATTCTGCTTCTTTAATACTGTCACCCGCTGCCACTCCAGACAGGGATGTCTCAGAAATCACAATGTTTATAGTAGCGTTTTTGGGTTAGCAAGTTACACTATATCTACTTCAGCTTACATTTTTATAGTGTTTATTAAGTAAAAACATACAAAAACAGTGCAAAAACAAATACAGAAAGAAAAGACTAATCAAAGAACAATAGCAGAACAATAGCAACAGCATAAAACAAAACAGAAAACTGAAATAATACTTAGAGTTGGTTTGCCTTGTTCCAGGTTGCTGAGTAAAGTCCAAGTTATCAGTCAGTCACTGGGCTCCCTGCAGTGCTCAATGTGTCAGTGCTGTTGTCCTTAGCAACAAGATGGATTCCACATGGATTATGATGCTCTGTGAACTCTTCCAAAATACCCTTGTTCTAGCCATTATTGATCATTTCAAGAACAAATTTTATAAACTGCCAACCCCCAGTTTATTCAGCAGCACAAAATAAGTCATTCCCAGAGACCAAACTAGGCATGTCTGGGACTTCACCATAACAGGCTAAATATGGTTTGCAGGCTTTCCTGAGGCCTAGGAGACTAGTTCTCAAAATGCTCACCATAACGATCCAACTCCAAATCAGCCAAATACTATCTTTATACAGAATGGTATATTGGAAATATAAAGATTAATATTTAATTGGTTTCAGACTACAGCTCAATCAGAGGCCACTCTTCTAGAATTATCTGAGTATTATGACACCTGGAGACACACAACTCCAACTTTTACAATGTGTTGTAAATTAGAGGGTCTGGAAGGATGCTGGTTGTTAGATCAAGAAATATCTGATAAGGGAAATGTGTGACCATGGTCTGTTGTACATTTATTTGTACTGTGTTTTTTTTTAAAACATTTAATGGGAGATCAGCATGTTATCCCCATTATCACACCCAGCATCCATTGTTAGGCTGTGCACAGCTGAAGGGGATTCTAGAGGCTGATCAGCTCCGGACTCAATCCTGCACTGCTATTGGCTGCTGGGGCTTTATAGCCTCTCTGCTCCCGGTGCCCAGTACTTGTTGTAGCCATCTGTGCTGTGTTTATTGTGAGCCATTGGGTCTGACCTTGCAAGTATTGCTGCCTGGATGGCCTATGCCTTTGACTCTGCCCTGTGTACTTTGTTTGGTGGACATTTATGCTGTGTATGGCCTCTGCTCTGTATTCTGGACTTGGCTCTGTTGGAATATTGGTACTGCTATCTGTGGGCTCCTGGCTTGCTGCCAGTCCATCCCCAGACACCATCCCTTGTGCAGTAAGTCCTGGGGGCAACCGTGTGCTGGGAGACACAACCAGTCTCTCGAGGCTGAGCGGGGGCTTGCTAAAGGTGAAGACTGCAGTGTTAGATTGGGGGACTGATGTCTGGTGAGGACTGGTGCTGGCCAGGGCCTTATATTTCAACAGACCATTCAACTACTCCCTGCCATGGAGGATCTCTACGAACAAGTCTGGCTCCTGACAGATACTGTAAATCAACTGACAGTGTGTGGCTGCTCAGGAGATTAAAAGACAGAATCCTGTTGTAGATCCCAAGATTTACCAGAATTTACAGTTAATGACAAAGCTTTACAAACTTCATGAATGCTTGCAAGTTTTATTTCCAGCTGCGGCTGCTCTCCTCAACAGGACCTCGGGACAATTGAGGAGTATGCTGCAGAGTTTTACAGCTGGGCTGTTAGTTCAGTGGAATGATACTACACGCTGCAGTCAATTTTGCTGCCTGGGTCTGTCCAATGTCATTAAGGAGGATATTTATATCTGCTAGTCCCAGGAACCCCTACCACCTCTGAGCCCAGTCCTCCTTCTATGGCCGAGGAGCCGATGCAGTTGTCAACCACAGAAAGGTTGGGAAGGTCCCTAGGGCTCTGTCTATGCTGTGGAGGACCTGGTCACTTTGTGCTATCCTGTTCATGGAAAAAGCCAGAGAAACTTCAGTGCCTAGGTGGGCCCCTGGACACCCACCTAGGCAGACAGGTATTTTATTAAAGTCTCATCTTGTCTTTTACTATTTTAGTTTGCCTGGAATTCTTCTGCTAAGCATTTCCAGGTATTCCTGGATAGCGGTGCTGCCAGTAAATTTATGGATAATCTCTGGCCCACTCTCTGAAATTCCACTTGTTAACTTACCTGAACCTATGTGTATTAGCTATTGGTCAGTCACCTTTGCAGCAAAGAAAAGCAACATCTAGTGTAATATTGAAGATAACATGACCAGGGTAGCTCGGACCTTCTAGCCCATCCTTTATAAACACCATTGTCATAACTACCGCCTACTTCCAAACCTCCCCCTGCTTACCAGCCACTCCCCCCCCATTAAATACCCCAAAACAAAATCTTGGATTTTAAATTGGCTGGCAAGCAGCCGTTTATTTAAAACACCATTAAATAAAGTTCCCTTTCCAAATAATTAACAAACAAATATCCAAATAAAATAAATGCCAAATAAAATTACGTTTTACACATTGATAAGCATACATTAACATAAATTAACACAACATTCCCTTATTAATATAATTATTATTAAAACGGGATTATATAATGTTAACATATTACAGTGAATATAGCTTAATGAACCAACAACTTAATTCCCCTTTTAATAATACATAACCATTATAACAGTATCCATAATGTTAACAAACTCCCAATTATACACCCAAACAACCAAGCTGCAGGTCTCAGAAGGCAAAATCCCACCCAACAAGAATTGAACTCTTCCAACATCTCCACCTTGGCCCTTAGCTGCCCAGCACTGCCTTCAGGAGCCATAATCATCCGTTCACCATAAAGGGGGAGACCCCCCCAAAGGGGATCCCCCCTGCCAAAATCCACCACTTTTCCAATACACTGAATCCCTGCCTTCCAAGACCCCAACTGCTAAAACGAACCCAACTCTCAACTCTACCTAAACATAAGAGGGAGGGTGGGTGGGAAACTTTTTCTTTCCAAAAGAGGGCCTCTCACTATCATCCAGCCCTTTTAACATCTCCCATTCCTAATCTCCTCCTACCCCACGTTGTATACTAGCCCAGCCCCCTCTAGCAACACTACCTTTTTCTTAACCCCTTAAAAGCTCTGGGCTAGGCCTAGCACCCGGTCATGTGACCCTGCGCCTAATTCTTACGGCTACGGGCCTCTCTTTAATGTTTGCTCTCCCCTCAAAATACAATGTTGTGTGGTTTTTTTTTTTTTGTTTGTTTTTTTTTTTGTCTTTGGCTGTGTTAAGTACAACAGCTCAGGGTCAAAAATGTCCCCTTATATATTTCTTGATCAGACAACCAGCATCCTTCCCAGCCATTCTAGTTTACAACACACAATGTCAAATTTGGAGCTTTGTGTTTCCAGGTGTCGTAATATTCAGATAATGCTAGTAGAGTGGCCTCTGATTGAGCTGTATTCTGAAACACATTTATTAATCTTTACACTTCCAATTTACCATTCTGTATAATGTAGTAGTTGGCTGATCTGTAGCTGGATCATTATAGTGAGCATATTGAGCTCAAGAACTATTCTCCGAGGCCTCAGGAAAGCCTGGAAACCATAATTAGCCTGGTCTGGTAAACAATTTAGTCCCAGACATGCCTAGTTTGTCATTGTAAACTCCTTATTTAGTGCTGCTCAATAATCTGGGGGTTGGCAGTTCATAAAACCTGTACTTGTGAATTTATAAATAATGGCCAGAACAAGGGCATTTTGGATGTGTCCACAAACATTCTAATTCTGCCTCCCAGACAGCCCCCACCCTGCTGTCATTGGATTGTTGTATTAGTCCCACCTCTGTGGCTGGTAAAGAAAAAGCCATGCAAGCCTAGCAGAGGGAGCTCTTGCTGATACCTTATCAATCTCACTTGGATACCTTATAGCATATGTTGTTGCTAAGGACAACAGCACTGCAGGGAGCCCAGTGACTGAATAATATCTTGGATTTTACATAGCAACCTGGACTAAGGCAAACTAACTCTATCCAAGTATTTCAGTTTTCACTTTTCTTTTATGCTGTTGCTATACTGTTAGTGTTTAAGGTGGGTTTTTTCTTTTTTTAATGTTTTTACTTACTAACTATAAAGTGTAAGCTGCATGCTCTAAGTGGAAATAGTGTAACTTGCTAACCCAAAAACACTACTATAAATATTGTGATTGCTGAGACCTCTGCCTGGAGTGCCAGTAAGGGGACACACAGTGGTCCTTGAGACCGGCATTCTAAGCCTGCTGGTGCGTGGGCTGTTGCTGAGCGTGCTGAAAGTCTATGCGCAGGGTGCGGTGTCCGTCACATCTAGATCTCCTGAGGCTTTGGTGAAGGTGGATGCTGCCCACTCAGAAAAGGGAACATATTTTCTTCTGAACATTCCTTCAACTCTGGTAATTTTAGAACTACCATGAATTGGAAATCTGGGCAGACTGTCAGATGGGGTAATGCATGTGTTGGGGGAAGTGCTTAGCTAACTCATTGCCTCTGTTACCAGTTTCTGTGAGGATTTTATGCTCCTGGGTGGTTAATTTCCAGATTTATATGTATAAAAGCAGTACATTGTCTATTATGAAAATTTATTTTACATTGTAGGCCTATAATAAGAAAAACTCATCAAAATATGTCCAATATTTTATAATAAACTTTAAAATAAAACAAAGGTGCATAAAAATATATATATACCATATATATCTTTGTATTGAATCCAATACAAAATGTAAAATTCCCTCCCTCGCATGCACCAACGTCACCGCACTCGAGGACAGAAGGGAGGAAGTGAATGCAGCCCGAGGATGGGATCCAGCAGGCGGGACACTGGAGGATGGCGGTGGGACGAGGTAAGTCCCTGAAGCTAGACTTGGTTCCATTCTATCAACTCTAAACCCCCGTTGCATAGCTGCAGCTAAAACCCTCCAGCCACTGCCTACTCCTGACAATCCCCAGTCTACAGTTCTGCAAAATATAATGTGGACTTCTGGGCAACACAAGAGATGCAAAGTGGTAATACTGAAACTGTTGGTGAGGGGAATAATGTTAGGAGATCTCATCTGTGTGCCATCACAGTATAAAACTCTGTTTATTCTGTCTAGCAATGTCATTTGCAGCAGCCAGGGGAACTAAAATAGGAGCAGCCCTGGACTTGATCCTGCACTTCTATTGCTTGCTGGGAACTTGCGCATTATGCTACCTGGAACGACCTTTGCCTGTGAAAAGATTCCATCTGCAACTTTATAAGGGTACCCCCTCTTTTTAATACACTGCCTTGTAAATGTCTGCTCGGTGTCTAATCCCCTTTTGCCCCATATCTACACATTGTTGATTACAATATTAACTATATTCTAGTGATTCACACCAAAAAATGCTCTAAAAAAGGAATCCATTGTGAGAAAATACCCTTTTTGGTTTTCTCCTCTGCCTACTACTGGGTTGCTCTACCCAAATGACTAACAGGACTCTTACCCCCCCCTAAACCCAAACCGCCACAGCACTCGGGAAGGATACCTCATTCAGAGCTACAAACGTAGCCACCTCCTTATTTACTTAATTGGTGCCTTATTGAGCTTCCCCACCGACCTTGCTCCCCTCCCACTTGTTCTGGCCACTCCCGGGATCTCTAACCTGATCCTCAAATATTCAATTTTAATATCCCTGATCAGTTCCCGCATGGATCGCTGTCCTAAATCATTGCCTCCAGCATGTATCACCACCACATCCGGGCACTGGTCCAATTTCACAAATCTTCAAAGCTCCATAGCATGCCATGAACCCCCAGCCAGCACACTGTCGCCTCCTCCCTGGGCAATCCTAGCAGTCGACCCTCCGGTCGTACGTCCCCTCGTTTGAGGCCCCCCCACCACACATAGGAGTGACCCACTATCCACACTTAGCAGTTGTGCCCTCATGTAATAAACATGTTTACCAACCTACAACAACTCCTTCTGCCCCCAACTAACCCCCCTTTTTGAACACCTATCTTAAAACAGATGTGGCCGAATTTACAACCAGAACCCTCTCGATTCCCACCGTCCAATCCTCCGAATAACCCCGTCTGCCCATCTGGCTGCCCCAGTCCTAAAGGAATGGGATGAGTAACCCTTTGGATCTTTATCCATACTCACCAAACATTTTCTAAACACTGCTATGAACTAAAAACGAGACAAAAAGGTCCCGTTTTCATGCAACAACAAAGGCCCTTCTATCCTAGGCCTTCGTCTGATGAATTCCCCCACTACCGTAACCGGGCAGACGGGACCCCACCATCCGAAAAAGTTGTAGTTCAAAACATTTCCCAAACTGGTCAGTCTTTTAGACTTGCAGATCCTCACCTCCTCCGACCAAGTGACATCCTGCCACACTACTCCCCCAGCCCGGTCCCGGGTGGGGCTAACCAACTTCCCAATCCTCATTGCCCCAAAAAACGGTAAGACAAACGCTGCCTTAAAAAGCAATCTTTCATATGAACCCCCGCATTCCCATGCTATGCTCACCAACAACCTAAAAGAAACTGGCCTCCTAGCATCCAGAGACCTCTTTCCTATAACCTTTAACTGCCTGTCTTACTAAAAATGTCTTTGTCAGGTCCCTCACTTCTTGCAATTTAACCCAAAATGCCATACCAGCTATTTCCCACTGACACACCTCTAGCACAATCTTTCGCCAGCCAACACCACAATAGGTGGACTGAATTTTCCCCTGTCTGCCCACCTCCAAACTGCCTGCATAACTGATCCCACTCTCTCCAAACCTCTGCATAACAATTCAGGTGCGCTCACTTACCAACCTTTTTACCATCGGGCCAATGCAATTCCCCACAGTTCACTGGATAAGGCTCCCCTCACTGCATCAGCCACTACATTTGTAACCCCCGGAATATGGCGTGCAAACAGATGTTATGCTGCAAGCACCTCAACAGCTGCACTGCTGACAGACTGATGGCCTGTACTACCCCCAGGTTATCACAATGGAATCTAACTGTTTGCTAACTCCTTCCCCCACAAATCAATCGCCACCACAATAGGGAATAGTTCCAGCACCACCAAATTCTTCACCAGCTCTGCTTCCACCCACTGTTGAGGCCAAGCCCCCACACTCCACTTACCCTGAAAATAGGCGCCAAAACCCGTAGACCCTGCCGCATCAGTGTACAACTCCAAATCCACTGCCGTGATGGGCCCTTCCAACCACATAGGCTTCCTATTGAACAACACCAAAAAACATTTTCCACACATTCAATCTGCCTTCACTTCCTTGGACAAACGCACAAAGTGTGACGGCGATTTGACTCCTGCAGTTGCCAACCGTCTACAAAATATTCTACCCATCCTCGCCACCCTACATGTGAAGTTCAACTTCCCCAACAACCACTGTACCTCTCTCAAACGCATCTTCTTCCTGTCACAAGCCCCATCCACTTCCGCCTTCAGTGCTACCAACTTGTCTTGCGGCAACCTGCTCTCCATAGCCACGGAATCTAACTCGATGCCCAGGAATGTAATCACTAAACCTGGGCCTTCAGTTTTTGCCGCGGCCAAAGGTACCCCAAAACAATCCGCCACATGCTATAACGTCCCCAACAAAACCCTACAAACAGAACTATCTGGGGACCCGATCAACAAAAAATCATCCAAATAATGGATGACCGATTCCACCCCCGCCACCAACTTAACAACCCACTTTTTTTTTTTTTTTTACCAGAAACTTTGTACAGGACAAGAAACAGCCATTCTTCTTACAATATCAAGGAAGCAACAGGAGGGTAGAAATAAACAAAACAATCGGAACAAACCGAAGAGCTAGGAAATGGCACAGTACAAAAAAAGACAAAGTAAAGTTAAAACAAAAGGTTAGAACTCCTAATATGAATGTGTTTTCATGACAACCAGCAATCTGTTATTTTCAAAAGATCCACAACAGCCCTACATTTTTTATTTCAATATTGTTTTTTCCATGGGAATAAACACAAGTACAACAATATTCTTATAAACAATAAGGACACTTCAGATATACATATTCTTTTGAACAATAAACTCCTTCAGCACTACTTAACCAAAAGTAAACACTCTATCTCCTCAAACTTCAAGTATACTATATATTAAAAATCAGTGCATATAAATCAGGAATGATCAAAGAATAGCAATAACAAGCATCTTTGGTATAACGGTGCAAAAACTAACTTTGGGTCCCAAATTTAATGTAGGATAGACAAGACAAGGAGAAAAAAAGGAAATTATATGATACAAAAAACAGGAACAAACCATAAGGGAAGGGAAAAGGGGTAGGGAAGAGAAAGTGGCAACAGCAAGTGTAATCAGTTCGCCATATTTAGAACCATGATAGTACTCATAAATAGCTATGAGTTATTGAAAGAAATCCATGGTTCCCAAATATCATCAAATTTGTTCAGCAAATTCTTTAGGGTATGGGTGAGTCTATCATTCACCATAATCCAACTTGACTTGGTAACAATGGGATCCAGAGGTATCGAAGACGATCTCCATGCCTTAGCCAATGATATCCTGCCCGCCAGTAAGATTAATCTGAGCAGTTTCATCGTGGGTCTAGGGAGGGTCACATCAATCTTGTTAAACAAGGCCGCCTCCACTGTAATACAAATTTCTTGCTTTAAAATTTTAGATATCATCCGGAACACCTTGTCCCAAAAAACCTTGCAATCGGACATGACCACCAAATATGTATCATAGAACCCCTAGAATCGCAACCTTGGAAACATTGGGGAGAAGTCTATGGAAACATCTTTGCCAGTCTAGCCGGAGTAAGGTGCCAACTTAGCTTCCACCACAGCGGAGTTCAGCGATATCTTGGCAAGAGAGTATATCATATCCCACCACTCCTCTAATTCCCATGAGGTGTCCAACTCAGTTTCCCAGTCTAGCATATATTGTAATTTGGTGGTGGGGGTAACTAGGGCCAGATAACATAAATTTGTCCTCTTGTTAGTTCTATGGAGGAACAGGTGATTTTAAATGGGGAAGACCGCATAGGTCTCGGGGCCTGTCTAATTATCGTTTTAATAAATGAGGTCACCTGTCTATAATGAAAATGTTCCATTGAAGGAATTTCAAAGTTACTAATCAGGTGATCCCATGTAAGAATTGCACGTGCGTCTATCAGGTCTTTCACCTGTGGAAAGCCCTTGGAGATCCACCAATTAAAGTCAGCCGGGTGTTGACCCGGTGGAAAATCTGGATTATTCCAGAGTGGGGTAAGAGGTTTATGTCCTGACGATAATGTTGGGTGTCTGCTGAATTTATCCCACAGCTGAATGGAATGAGACAGAGCCAGGCATTTTATTAATCCTCTCGGGGCCCTTCCTACGCCACGTAAGGGATTCTATAGAGCCCGGAAAGCTGTCCTGGTTCTCTATCTCAACCCATTGAGGTCGGACTCCATGCAGAGTACTCAATGAAAATTGTGCCACCTGAGCCGCCACATAATAATACAGCCCTACATTTTCCAAGTCCCATCTTCCCCCACATACACTCCCCTCAGAAAGTTAGGATTTTTCTCCCTTGATGAAGACGTCAGCCTGGCAACTTTTGCCCACTGCCTAAATGTATGAAAAATTTATATTGGTAGTCACTGGTGCAGTCTTCAGTGAGCTTTAGAACCAAGATTACACAATGATAGTCAGCAATGAAACAATATGCACCTTATCTAGCTAGTCCAAAGAAACGATAGGGATGCCCCTAGCCAAGGCGCAGAGGAACTTCAGAGTTCTACGGACCCTGTCGGTTACGACATGTGTACACACAAAGACAGATTCCACAATTTCTCCTCCCAATAGGCGGATTGTTTCTTCTCCTGTTGCAACCACACCTGTGAATAGGACCTAGGAAGAAAACCATCTCATTATGTGGTCATTTCAAATACAGACAGATCTGTTCAGTTTGCACACTTTAGATTTCACTTTTTTTTTCCCCCATGGACACTCCAATGATGGGCTCCTTTTGGAGTAGCAGCAGATGTAACAGCAGATAAATGCCTTTATGTATATGAATTAGCTATTTTGCCCATATTTAGACTAAGGAACAAATTTGGGGTTTGGATGCATGTAGCCTTTTAAGCTAAAACGTACTTGTTCAACTGTTGGATGCTCAAACTTTATAAATGCTGCACACCCTACTCCTTCTACAGGAAATACCAGCAATTGTCAGAAGAATAACATGACTAGGGTAGCTCGTACTGTGCCCTTCAAACCTCCCCCTTCACCAACCTTTTACCTCTCCTTGCCAGCCCACCCCAAATAAAAACTGCACACCTGCGTGTGTTTAAATTGGCTGGCAAGCAGCCGTTTATTTAACATACCTTAACAATAACCATAAATTAACTTATGTAATAAATTATAACTTAAAAACAAATTAAAATTTAAATAACATTTGAACAAATTTAGCTAACACCCTTAACTGACCACCCTATCAACTCAAACAACTAGGTTGCCGATCCGGAAGGCAAAGTCCGCCACCACCACATTTCCGTAATCACAAAACCACCATGCCAGTCTGGCCCCCTAGCAGCACAGCACCTCAGGGGCCTCCACCGTTGACCACTTAAAAAAAGGGGGGGGGAGTTCACCACCACCTTGGGTGCCCCCCAACTGTAATTAAACCAGAACTCTTACCTTCCACCAAACCTCAACCACCTCCACGCACCTTATAACAGGGCGGGTGGGTGGGAAATTTCTTCTCTCCCAAAAAATGTGCTGAACTTCCCTTCCCCTATACTTTTATCTGTTAACAACGCCACCCCTTAAACTTTCGACCCTAACTTCTCTCCGACCCTCCTTGCTCCTGAAATTTAATCTTCCTCCTACTCTTTCCCCCCCCCCTTGCAGCATGAGCACACCTGTCATGTAGCCCCTTGCATATTCCCTGCTGCGGGCCTCTCTAGCTATTCTTGGGTATACTTCACAAGCTTAAATTGAGAAGATTCATTCATACCATATGGACCAAAATGAGCCAGCAGTGCCCCATGATGTTCTCTGTGCTTAATATACCAGATAAAGCTTTGTAAATGGAAGGGCAGTCATGTAACGGACAGGTTAAATAACTATCATATTCTTTATTTTTCTTGCAATCCAATTTTTGGACTCCTTGAAGCCAGCAGAGAGCAATACATATTTACATATGGCAACAATTAGAATTGCAGTACTGTGCAAACCTGTATGTTAACATTAAATTTAACCCTACAGACATTTTCCCTGTATTGTTGCTCAGACCAGATGTACCGCCAGCACGCATCAGACTTGGACCTACCAGCTCTGACCTTTAATGTAAGCAACCAGCTGGCAGAGCCGATGGGGACCTAATGTTCCACAACCACACAGAAGGCTACAGAATATGAAAAAAAAAAAAAATTGTATTCCACCAAATCTTGGTCTTTGCTCCTAGCCCAGGAAGGTAGGGTCTAGCAGCTAAAGTGGAGGTCTTCCCTTTACGAGTACGGGTTTGGCACAATGGGTCATAAGTGGAAGTTTCCTGTAAAAGAAAAGCATGTTACATTTGCAGTGAAAAACAATCTTACACTGCTAATTCTAACAGAGTGTAATGCTCTTTTTCCCTCTGTAGGTGGGATGGCAGTCTACCTGTGATGGTGTGTTTGGCAAGGGGTAACAGTGGTTAACCTTGCTCTGTGACGGCCCTTCTCAGTCTGCTGGTGGGTGGACTGTTGGGGAACGTTTTGGAAAGTCTATGCTTAGAGGGTGTTCGTCACAGTAACCACTAGGAATGAACTATTTTCTCAGGTTTTATCTGCTTCTCTAATACCTGTTTGCGATGTCCTCAATTTGGACTACAAAAAAATGCAGGGTGCATATATGGCAGAAAAACAAAAATTTTTTTTTTTTTTTTGTACTCGCAGGGTTTTAAAAGGAATAAAACACCATGTGCATGTTATGGGGACATGTACTGATCTTTTTTATATAACCTGACATGACTGCCGCAAGATATAGCTTGGTCAGCTTGCTCAAAATAACTTCCCATCATAATTATTATTTTTCTCCCAACATCCACCGCCCCTAACCCATACACATTAAATACACCACGTTGCTTAAATGGCCCGCAGGCCTTTTATTAACATAACATTAACATATTAATCACGAATAATAACCATATATATTAACTAACCATATAAATATATATACATAACCAATACAAAACATGTCAATTATTTTAACTGAACAACAAAATATATATATCAAATAATATATTCAAGATACAAATCAACAATAACCTTGCAGAAAACAATTAAAATTATAATATCCTAGTTGCAGGTCCTCTGGGGTCCACCCTTTATTAAAACCTTGGGCTCTGCACCTTCCCAACGAAATTGTTCCCAGCCGCCCATACCAGCTCAGGAACGCCATGACCCTTACTTGTGCAGACCCCATCAACACTTTTCCGGATCGAACAACCACACTGGGGACTCTATACCTTAGATGGGTTTCCCCAACATAACTATTAACAAAAATACACTCCCCCCCGAGGACCTCAACAGCCCTCTACTCATAGCCCCAAACGGAACACCATTGGGGAGGGAGGCGGGAAAACCTTTCCCTTCTAGCTGTCCCTTGTGAAAAACAGTCTTTGACTCCTCTTTCTGACCTTTTATCTCCTATTAACCCCTCCTATCCTTCCCTCGTGCATGTCTCCTTCCCCATTCCTCTTCCTCTAGCATGTGCCATTACCTAATCATTAACCCTCTGCATTTCCCCCCTGTCTGCTGAGTCATGCCGGCCTTGCACCAATACTCATTTCACTCCTATGCTCCAGGCCTTCCTTTACAGTTTTTTTTGTACTTCTCATTGTAGTCTTTGTGTAAGATGAAAATATTAGTTTATGTGGATGCTACTCACCCCACCACTAGCACTTGTCATCATTTTATGTGCACGTCGTCTCTTACAAGGCAGTACTTCATCTAACTTTTTTAAGACTTTTGAAGCCTTCTTCCCCTCACCGATGTGTTATGAGTGTTACTTACCTAAATAGAAAATATTAAGAAAAAAGGAATTCTTATTTTAGGGACTTTAGGCATGCTCTGAATTTATACACAACTTCAATTACAGGCCACAGAAGAAAAATAACCTTTTTCTGTACTGTTGATTATGAAAAGTATAAGAACATGCATATATGTGATTAATAAAAATCTAAATGCTCATAGCAGAAAGAAAGAAAGGTTAATTAGGGCTTCCATAGATATGAAATTGGCATTAAACAGAACCAGAGATAAGCAAAATAGTGACGGAGGGCATGTTTGGAAAGCTAATGCCTGTGGGGAAGAAATAGGAGCTATTTGGTTGTCGGAATTGAAGGCAACCCACAATTATTTATTATATTTACATGTTAATTGCTGCTTGGATGCTTTTTCTGCTGCCCTCTGGTACAGTTTGACCCCAATTTCATATCAGGGGAAGCCCTATATATTTTAAGGATCATCCATGTTTGAGTCTCACTCTTATCCTTTAAAAAGTGGAAAATTTAGTTTCCACAAAAAGTTGATGTTCAAAAGTTTGAACCCTCTGTCTTTCTTTCTATGAGCATTTTCATTACACATTTATTGAATTTTTATAACGCATAGTTCTCCCCAGCTTGTTTTTGGGGGGCGGGCAGCCCACCTGCTGTGATTATTCCACCCAGCACATTTTCAGCTGCTCTGAATGGACAATGGAGAGGCTGCTCTGCTTGCTCCGTTTTCCGCTGATAAAGCTGATGGCTGATTAGAGCTGGGCGGAGGTGAGCACAGCACAGTTACCCTGTTTCCCCTATAATAAGGCACTGTCTTATATTTTTTTTGAAATGCCAAAATATGCCCTAGGTCTTATTTTCAGGGGGATGTCTTATTTTTCCATGAAGACTACAGTACACATTTATTGTTGAAAATCACTCTGTGCCACTGATTGTCCCCCTTCTGATCACTGACTCACTTTAAAATGCTGATATCCTGTTGCTACTTGGGAGAGACATCCTAAGGGTGCACAAGGTGCGCCATCAAATCAACGGCCCACATGATGCACCTTACGCCCAGCGTCTGGATCTGGGCTGGGTCATTATTGGCAACGTCTGTCTTAATGCCAGGGAACCTCTCTCAGTAACTTCCTTTAAAACACATGTACTGCCCAATGGACGCACTACTTGCTTTCCAAGACAACAGCATCACTATAGTGTGAAAGAAAGGTTGTGTGACAAAGGTATGCCAGAGCGCAACATACTCGATGGTAGAAAAGCATTTATCTTTCGGGATGACAACATTGGTAACACAGTGTTTGAAGTAACCACAAAAGACAATGAGTTAGCAGCCACAATGGAAGACAAGGAATTCTTGAGAACCATGAGTAAAGAGTTCTATCAAGATGATTCTAACAGCTGGGTGGTGCTGCTACCATTCCGCACTCCAAGGAAGAGAATTCCAAATAATAGACAATACGCAGATTCACGGTTCATCGCTTTAGAGTGCAAACCTCAACCGGAAACGGGCGATGAAGAAACATTTTGTCGACTTTATGCATATGCAGAAGGTGTTTGAGAGAGATCATGCCGAACCTGCACCCCCCTCTTACACAAGGAGAAGAATGCTGGTACCTTCCGTGTTTTGGTGTCTACCATCCTCGTAAGCCTGACCAGATTGAAGTGGTCTTTGACTCAAGCGCTCGTTATGAAGGCGTTTCCCTCAATGACAATCTTCTTTCTGGACCCAATCTGAACAACAACCTGCTCCGCTTTAGACAAGAGCCGATTGCCATTATGGCCGACATTCAACAAATGTTTCATCGTCCGTGAAGATCACAGAAACTTCCTCAGGTTCCAATGGTATCGCAACAATGATGTCGACAACGAGGTCATAGACTATCGGATGAAAGTTCACGTGTTCGGCAATAGCCGAACACCAAAATATACCAGAACCCAAAATATGCTTGCCACTGCCAACCTCAGACTACACAAAATCATCTTCAACAGCAGTAAGGTAATGGGAGCATCTCTTTCCGATGCCGTCAGTGCTAAGGAATTCCAACCAGAGTCTGACCTTGCCCTCACACAACGCAGCCTTGGATTGCTATGGGATGTTAAACAAGACACGTTCACATTTCAAACATCAGCTTGCGACAAGCCCTTCACAAAAAGAGGAGTACTGTCTGCTGTGAACAGTATCTATGACCCCTTGGGATTCATTGCACCCTTTACTATACAGGGTAAGATATTACTCAGACAACTCACTACAGAAAGCACTGATTGGGATACCCCTTTACCCAAGGAGAAACAACAAAGATGGGAATCCTGGAAACAGTCTCTCCAGACATTGGAGCAGTTTAAGATACCACGCTCTTACACTCCTGTGTCCTTGAAGAATGCCACCAGATTAGAGATTCATGTCTTTTCTGATGCATCCATGGAAGCCATAGCTGCAGTAGCTTATCTCTGAGCCGTACACGCCAACAGTGAAATAGGAGTAGGATTCGTCATGGGCAAAACCAAGCTAATTCCAAAGCCTGCACATACCATCCCAAGGCTTGAACTCTGTGCAGCCATGTTAGCTGTTGAAATTGCTGAGCTTATAGAGCACGAAACAGACTTTGACATTGATTCTTTCGACTTTTACACTGATAGTAAAATCGTGTGTGCCACTGATTGTCCCCCTTCTGATCACTGACTCACTTTCTTTCTGGCTTCTACGGCCGGTTAACAGACTGTTAGGGCAGGGATCAGTAGCTTGCTTGTCCTTTGAAGTTACTTTCAGTTTCACTCTGCACTGTAGCCAGCATCAAGGAGGCACACAGTATCAGGTATCGGAGGAGGTCTTATTTGTGGGGGGTGCTTTATTTTAATTGTTTGAGCAAAAATTGGGGTGTGGCTTATTTGATGGGGATGCCTTATCGGGGAAACGCGTTATGAGGAGATCACAGGCTGTCCCCTCCCCCTCTCAGAGCTGTGCCGAGTCTTTTTTTTGGGGGGGAAGGGGGGGAAACCAAAAAAGTAATATTGTGTAAACAAAGTCTCCGCCCAGTGGGTGTGTGTAATGACATCATTAGGGCAGTGTGTCTGTAAATGCTGCATGTCACATCCCTCAGCCTTACAGCTCTGTGTATAAAACTTCATATCCACTAAGCTGTTATGTCGTAAAGATTTGTAATTCCCAGGGTGCACAGGAAACACTTATAGTTAGCACCTTCAGAATTTCAGCACCCCAGCTTTTACAAATTTCATGATATGGGGATCCAAATTGTAAAAATACAACATTGGGGTTACAGTGTTAAAAGCAAGTGCACCTTGGAGTCCTAAATCAAAAATGCAAATTGGGGGGGGGGGGCCCTGGGACCATTTCTATAGGAAGGGCGGGCCCTAGGACCATTTCTATAGGAAGGGCCCTGTCATGTTACACATGCATGGTTTGCTTTTCATTATGTGTGTGTCCCTTCTCTCTTTCCCTAGCTTCTGCTCAGTCTCTTGTCTCCTCCCCTCTTCTTTATTCTGTCATCTACCCTCATCTCAGTTGCATGCTCCTGTTAGCTGCTCACAGCATGATTTTTTGCCCTATCCATCTGTTCATCGGTGTATGATCTGCACAGTTTGGAATAAACTTCTTCAAGATCTACAAGGTGTCCTTTGGATTGAGTCACTGTCAGCCAATTCACCTAAGACTGCAGTTATAGCCATCTCATCACAACTGTAAGTTACAGAGATCACATTGTAGTGCTTAGACTGAAGAGGCAGAACAGGCCCCTAAGAATATACTTAGCTCTCACAAATATATAACTGTCATACTATGTTACCCCATCTGCTTCTCTTCTTTGAACCCCAAATTCCCTAGAATGGTGGGTTATACAAAGACAAAAATGTAGGTGGGGGGGTAACAATTTTTGTCTCCCTTCCCCCCCCCCCCCCCCCCCCCCCCACACACACACTCTAAAATGTAATTACTATGGCAAATGCACTGCCCTGTTACACATTACTGCCTATTTCTAACACTGGAAACCCAATTTCTCTGGAATGGGGAGGTGTAGGAAACATCTGTGTTTTCTCTGTTGTATTCCCAATCAACACTGCAGCCTGTAGGTATATAAACTAAGCAAATGGCCTGATATGGGGTCACCCTGAGGATGCCGTGGATGATGAAAATAACTCTGCTTGCAGAGGTCAAGAAACAACACAATCATGGTGAACAAGACAACAGATCAAGGAGATGACATGGGGACACAACTGAGACCTTAAAATGTTTCTATTAGTCAACATGGCACCTAAAAGGTAAGCACAAATGTATGACCACTGAGAATTGGGGGAGAAATTGGGGTTGGTTTAATTCTGCCGTTTGGCTCCTGGGTGACCATGAAATGATGGCAGGTGCTAGAACAATACTTGAAATAACTGGAATCACATACAAAATACTCACCGCTGCAAAATATAGGAAATATAATATAACCAAATTAATAAAAGTACTCCTTCAATATTTAATATCTGGGCAATGTTGTACTTAATTGTGGCAGCTCTGCATGTATAGATCTCAGATAATTGTGACAGAAGTGGCTACAGCAGAATGCAGCTTTGTAATGAGCAGTGTGACATGAGGCCGATATCTCATTGTGTAGTCAGTGGTCTGTGCTTACCAGTAATGTGCTGAAAATAAGGATGTGGTAGATGTGTGTAATGTGTAAGATTCCATTCTTTGAATTTTGGAGCCATTCACAATTCAATACGTTATGTACGTTAAATTACTGCACTATAAATGTACACAACCCTCTAACAATGCAGATTATCCCTACACACAAGGGTTGTGACCTACTGTACATTCCCTGCAGGAACCATTTACAAAGACTGGAGATACAGATTCATTATAAAATGAATGTAAATGAGTTCCTAATGAGGGGCGAAGGGTAAACTTCTATAACAATTCAGTACCATTTGAGGGATGAATACTTGGGGTACTGATCCCTGTACATTGGTTGTTGGCACTGAATAAGAGACCCTTTACCTGAAGACCATCGATATGCTGATATTGGATACTTTTGTGGGTGCCAAAGCCAGGGAAAGAGTGGTTTAACATGGTGGCAGCTTCATCTGAGGAGGTGATTTTGGAGAGGAGGGGGTTAGGGACGCAAGGCAGTTTGAGAAAAGGTTGTTGTCAAGGTTACGGGTCTCTCTGCCATTGACCAAGCCTGGGATGTGGTAAGGGTTTGATAGGTTGAAGGTGATAAGGTTATGATCAGAGAGGGGAAAAGGTGAGTTGTCAAGGAGGGTGAGGTTGCAGAGTTTAGAAAATACCAGGTCTAAAGTGTGTCCGGCTATGTGTGTGGGGCCATTGATGTGCTGTGTGGGTCCAAATGAGGAGGTAATGGAGAGCAGTTTGGTGAGGCGGGCAGGTTGGGCTCATCCATTGCAACATTAAAATCCCCAAGGATGAGGGTGGGCAGGTCATGGAAAAGAAAGTGTGGGAGCCAGGATGCAAAGGTATCCAAAAATTGTGATACTGGGCCAGGGGGGCGGTAGACAACAGCAACAATGAGGGGTAAGGGGCTAAAGAGTCGGACAGAGTGGACTTCAAATGAAGTGAAACTGAGTGGGTGGGGTAGGAAGGACTCTGTATGTACAGTTAGGTGAGAGAAGGAGACCCACACCACCCCCTACTTTGTTGCCAGGTCTGGCGGTATGTGTAAAGTGCAGACCTCCATAAGACAGAGCAGAGCAGCAGAGTCAGAGGAGGAAAGCCAAGTTTCAGTGAGAGCAAAGAAAGTTCAGCGAAAGGAGAAGATTGTGTATGGAGGTTAATTTGTTGCCAAAAGATCTGGCATTCCAGAGACGGGGGATAAGGTAAAAGCTTCTTTAAAGGATTTATTATAATTTTTTTTTTTTTTTGAGGTACGACAAAAGGTACAAAACAATTAAAAACCTATACAAAAGCCCAATCCTAATCAGTAGATCATGTATACAAACCACCATGTAATACAGGACATGACATTAAAATACAAGTAATTCCGCTGCCCATAACATCTTGTTCACACCGTTTTTTTCCATTTTTTGTTATTTCAATCTTGGAAACAATAAACCTACCATATCCAATCAAAAAATACAGCCCCATCTCCCCTTCATATAGCTTATTGCTATGTTATGACATACATTCAACAAGTATTCCAAAAATAAAAATATCAAGGACATTTAATTGGATATCCGCAGACAAGGGTACATTACCTATGTGGCACCCCCAACACCTGCTGGTCATACCAAGTTATATGTCTAGATATTTCAATAATATCATGAAGTTAACTAGGGGATAATGTATGTAGTAAATATAGCATCCAAGTGCCAAAAATACCTTTGTGGGTGGGCATCCAAGTACTGAGTGGCTTCTGTCTTGGCTATAACCATCAAGGCCTGTAGGTAAATTTAAAACTGTAATAGTCGAGGAGTACATTTTCAACCAATTTTTGATTAAGCTTTTCTTGGCCGCTAGTAAACAGATGTTTGAGCTTAGATCAGGCCCTCAAAGTGGTCAGGTGAAGTTGCCAGCTGTGGTTTGTAATTGGTAAGTGACAAACTGGAAGGCTGCCTTCCAAAGAGTCTGCACATGTGGACAATCCCACAAGATATGCTTCAAATGAGCTAGGGGAAAGGCAAATTTAAAGCAGGCCACCAACCTAATAATGAATGAGGTTTGACTTTTAAACCTAAAGCATAATATGCTCTATGTATTATCTTAAACTGCATTTCACTGACTATATTTTTTCAAACATATGACCAGCTATTCTCTAATGGCCATAGAGTGTCAGAATTATTATTATTATTAATAATAAACAGGATTTATATAGCGCCAACATATTACGCAGCGCTGTACATTAAATAGGGATTGCGAATGACAGACTAATACAGACATTATTAATAATAAACAGGATTTATATAGCGCCAACATATTACGCAGCGCTGTACATTAAATAGGGATTGCGAATGACAGACTAATACAGACGGTGATACAGGAGGAGAGAACCCTGCCCCAAAGAACTTACAATCTAGTAGGTGGGGGAATTTTACACACAATAGATGGGAGATATGTAGTGGTGCTTTCAAAAGAAAGAAGAAGATGGGTAGGCAAGTTTGAAAAAATGGGTTTTGAGTGCTCTTTTAAATGAGCAGAAAGTAGGAGCAATAAGAACTGTTTAAAAAAGCAGGATAATGCAGTGTCCTCTTCCAAAGAATTATCTATATACATGGGATATATATTTGAAATGGAGTGCTTGAATACAGATACACCCAAGATCTGATTTACTAGTGAGGGCAATAAAAAAAATTAATCCCAGCACCTTGTCCACTTAAAAAAAAAAAGTTGACTTTACTTGCATGTGATAAAAAAAAAAATTTATTATATGCTGTAGACTTGCCTAAAACAAAACCCGCCTGAGCAGGACTCGGAAGGAGTTGCGCCAAATGCAGAATTTTTTATAACCTTTTCACCTCAACATTAAGAAGTGACATGGGGCAATAAGAACCATGATCTAATGGGTCCTTCTGCTTTCTAGGCAGAACTTTCTCATTTGCCATTTGGCCTGATTGCGAAGTAAACATATCATTGTATAATTTTGTGGGGGCAGGCGTAACCTGCTCCGTTTAGAATATTAAGGAATTCGTCTGGCAGGGCATCTGGCCCTGCGCTTTTGCATTGGCAGAGTGTTTTGATTGCTCTGAGTTTGGGGGAGAGTTAAGATAGTTGAGATCTTCTTCCATCAGTTGAGGTAGAGCAAGTTGACCCAGGAAGTTCTGACCTGACCTTTAGAAAGATCACCGCTTTTAGAGGTGTACAGTGACTTGTAGTATGATGCAAAAGTGGAAATGCTGTGTTCTGAGCATTCAGGTGCCCCCCTCATATTACGGCAGGTAAGAAACGTCTGGCCAAGTTGCTGTAACAAAAGAATTTCACTGTGCAATATCCTCTAATTGTAGGGTCATATTAGCTCATCTTAAAATCGCAGGACCTTTTTGGCATCTCGCTTGGCAAAAGAACAAGAACTTTTGTTCACTGCATATGCATGACGAGCCTGAGCGCCAGCTTCTGTATATTTGGTTAAGGTTTTCCTCTTTAGGGAAATAACATAAGCCCTTATTCTCCCCCCTCAAAACTGCTGTAGCCCTATCCTAATATAGTTGGGGTTCAGATTGATGATTCACATTGTGTACGCAAATACTTGCCATCAGTACTTGGGGTATTTTTGAAAAGCTTCATCCTTTAAAGGAATATTTTATTAGCAACAGTTTAAAGTGACTGCAAGTTCTCATTTTCATTGCTAGCTTTTTATAAGCTTCTTAAAATCTTCTGTCATGTATGGTATGACTGGCAAGTAAATCAAAGTTAGCGTTCCTCCAGTAGCCAATTTGCCCAGTACACATTTAGAGCTCATGACAGCTGTGTATCATTTTGTTCCCACCAAAATTTTAATGATCATAATGGGGGGCGGGGAAAGGGCTGGTAAGATAAGGATACCTGGCACAATAGAATGCAAAGGTTACCACTGCTGTACACTCTCTGAAAAGCTTTGTTGTTGTCTCCAGCTTTAGGGTAAAATTGAGTCAAGTGAGGTGACTTTATTTTGCATGATCATGTTTAACCAACGAATCAAGAGGTGGTTCTAGAGGTGAAATTAGGTACAACTTCAGTGAGAGAGTACCACTGGAAACCTAATTTTCTGCTTAAATAACCCCCCCCCCCCCCAATAAATCTGCTAAGCTTAAAAAAGATGCATTGGTCTATTTCACCAGAGGAAATTGAGGTCACACTAAAATCCCCACCAGGTGCCCAGATGGCCTCCCATATCTTTATTATTTTTGCCGCCCTGTTTAATGATTTCCTGGAAAGGGCCCCAATATCTCAAACTATGTAACATTTCTACATATCCATGTTCCCAAAACCTGGTAAAAAGACCCTACTATCCATCATCCTAATGCTCTTTTGAATTCAGATATAAAAGTATTCACTAGAAAATTAGGTGCCAGATGTATTTACCTGACATCTCCAAGGATCACGTTGGCTTCCTAACCTCTCACCAATCTGGTGATAACACCGGACCAACAGTTACCATTAGTGATGCCCTGAAAAAGCTTGACCAGGGGGCAGTCCTACTGAGCCTAGATGACAAAAATAACTGACTTAGCTGGCCCTTTCTTAATGCAAACTCTTGTGTTATATAGGCATCACAGGTCCTTTTTTCCGGGCTATCACAGCGCTCTATACTACGCCTTCTGTGGAAGTACATCTTACCCATGCAAATTCCCCTAAAATGCAATTCAAATTGGCATAGGCAGGGTTGTCCCTTATCCTCCCTATTCTTTGTATTGAACCTTTAGCTAGAATGATCTGTCCAAACCCGAACAATAAATGGGTCCCTGTTAAGACTAAAGACTACCGCATTGTATGCTAATGGTGTCTTATTGACAAATTATGGTTAGCACAAATTCCTTACTTTGGAATTAGCATCATGATGCTCCAGATAGTTCTTTACTGGGTATATTCATTTATCATACTGGGTATATTCATTTATCATGCTGAATATGGCTCCATTGTAAAGATAATTTGCCCTGATGTATTTAATGCAGTTTTGTGTTGGAAGCTTTCCTTTTCTTCCCCTTATTCTTTGAATGAATAAAAAAAAAACTACTTGTTCACAATGAAGTACCAATAAG
This sequence comes from Pyxicephalus adspersus, assembly GCF_032062135.1. Taxonomy (NCBI): domain Eukaryota; kingdom Metazoa; phylum Chordata; class Amphibia; order Anura; family Pyxicephalidae; genus Pyxicephalus; species Pyxicephalus adspersus. Next base: position 12,377,511 of record NC_092871.1, read on the forward strand.
CTAATTTAAAGTAGCCAGACTTTATATTCCAGTTCAGTTAATCTTTTAAGCATATTCTGAGAGTGTAATTTATCTATGACTTATAACCTGGCAAATCTGTCTCTTGGTTCCAGAAAGCTGTGTGGCCATCAATTCAAAGTCGGCACCTGCAATGTACAATTACACAAAATATGCCATTAATATCGTCCTAAAGCAAATGTGTCACATTAGTATAAAATAAACAAAGTCCAGTTTGTAGAAGAATAGTCATATACTGCTGGGGAAGCTATCTGGCCTTGTATCTCTGCCAAGGTATCTTATGCATCCAATGCACAACTTGAGGTGTTTTGGGCNATTGGTTTCTACTGCCACCCCCACATCACTACCATGTCCTACAGTGATGCAGGAGCACCAGTGGAAGGAACTGCAGACAAGCATTTGACATACCAAGAGGGTTTAATGCAAAAGGCCAAATAAATGCAGAAGATTGGCATGTTAGCCAACAGGTCGCATAGTACTAAGGGTTCTTTCACAGCTTCTTGCTATACAAAATGCTAACAAACAGGGATATCTTTAATATTTGCCCTCATGTTTAAACCAAAGCATACACTAAGCCTATTTTTCTACAAGCATACATATATACATATTAGACCTTCAGAAATCAGTCTCTGAACATTTATGTCTCCGTAGTGACACAAACTCTAGTTTCCATTTAAATGAGTGGAATGATTTACTTTTATCCTGCTGGATCCCTTCCTTAAACACAACAACTGGAAAACAAAAGCCATTTCTTCATCCTAAAGCTTTCCCTGTTCACATACATCACTTAATATTTTAATCAAATTTAATTCATTGAAAGGTCAGAATACTTTGCAAATAGTAGAATTTTCTGATGCAGGTCTTCATTACACAGCCGCATCTATGGCCAACACTCTGGATTGAATTTTGTTGGGCCCGTCTTATTCAATACAGGAAAGGTTAAGCAGGGAATGTTCAGAGTTTTCATCTTATGCATGACCCCTATGCTAGGGACACCCCAAGTATGAACCTAGATTTTCAGGGAGGATATTCAGGACCTGGGTGGATGTAAGACACACATGTGCAGATAGTCCTAACCAGTAACTCATGGAAAGCATTTGCACAATTTTACTCTGAACTTGATATCCGTACTTTGGGAGATAATCATAGTCATCAAACTTTCTTCATTTCCTCCAAGCCAATCTCATTTGAAGAAAAGGACCACCTCCAATGTACATTTTTCATTTCATACCTGCTACTTCTAAAAATATATTTTATTACATTTTTATAAAGAGCTGTGGGAGAAACCCAGCAGACCCAATCAATACGAAGAAAACTAAAGAGGGTGGATACAAGGCCAATTCCCTTGCACAAGGAGAGCAGCAGTCACTGGTCTTTATTACAGGAACATCTATCACAAAATCAAAGTTACACCCCAAATTTACTGCAAAAATCTGTAAAGAAACAAACAGTTTTAAATAAGAAAACATTTCTCATTTTGTTATTTAGATAAAATTTGCTTATCCCAAAGTAGCACAAGAAGGTCCCACAAGAGCACCTTCCACTACAATTATAGGTGATTTTAATTTCTTCCCATGTGGAATCTAACCTTTTTAATCCACTGAATATTTACTGGTCATTACAATGATTGTTTCAATTCAATACTCATTTTGCAAAATATATAAAAAAATAAATAAATAAATAAAAATGCTTCCCCATCATTTCAGGCAAGATAATGCATTACGCTGCCACTAGACTTGTACTCTGTGTGATCTGTGTGTGAGAGAATCGGTCTAACACCATCACCAATATGACATGCTGCTTTCCACAGACACAGTACCCGTTTCTGTTCCAGAAACTTCTGCAGCTTTCCCAGTCTCATCACCTGATGTACCCAAGACTTTATCTAAACATAGAAGTCCCTCAACTCCAGGGGGTTTATCTGGTTTGTTGGTTTCTGCTCCCGGTCCAGTGGAGCTCTCATCATCCTCATCAGTGTCACTAACAAAATGCATTATCTTGATTAGCCAATCAATTTGTTTATAATTAGGAAAGTAATTATATTTAACAAGTAAAAGATACAAAACACGTCATGCTTGCCCGGGTTTGCTGTAGCACTTACCGAACATGGCATACTTCTGATAATTCCTTTTTAAAGTGTATTTCTAATTTGCTGGGACTAAGCATGACCCAAGGAACAGATAGTATTGACTGGGTGAAACCAGTAAACGCAGCAATTCATTAGTGGCACCAGGGCAGAATATGCATATAGTCATTCAATCCCTTAATTCTGCCATAGTATTGCCAGGAGTGAATAT
>NC_092871.1:12380594-12403162 GCF_032062135.1 Pyxicephalus adspersus
CCAATGATGGGCTCCTGATGGAGTAGCAGCAGATGTAACAGCAGATAAATGCCTTTATGTATATGAATTAGCTATTTTGCCCATATTTAGATGAAGGAACAAATTTGGGGTTTGGATGCATGTAGCCTTTTAAGCTAAAACTGTTCAACTGTTGGATGCTCAAACTTCATAAATGCTGCACACACTACTCCTTCTACAGGAAATACCAGCAATTGTCAGAAGAATAACACTAGCTATTCTTGGGTATAGTTCACAAGCTTAAATTGAGAAGATCCATTCATAACATATGGACCAAAATGAGCCAGCAGTGCCCCACAAAGTTCTCTGTGCTTAATATACCAGATAAAGCTTTGTAAATGGAAGGGTAGTCATGTAACAGACAGGTTAAATAACTATCATATCTTTTATTTTTCGACTCCTTGAAGCCAGCAGAGAGCAATACATATTTACATGGTCATATGGCAACAATTAAGAATTGCAGAATGTGCAAACCCGTATGTTAACATTAAATTTAATCCTACAGACATTTTCCCCTGTATTGTTGCTCAGACCAGATGTACCGCCAGCACGCATCAGACTTGGACCTACCAGCCCTAAACTTTAATGTAAGCAAACAGCTGGCAGAGCCGACAGGGACCTAATGTTCCACAACCACACAGAAGGCTAAGGAATATGAAAAAAAACAAAACAAAATTGTGTTCCACCAAACCTTGGTCTTTGTTCCTAGCCCAGGAAGGTAGGATCTAGCAGCTAGGGTGGAAGTCTTCCCACTACAAGCCCGGCTTTGGGACAATGCCCCTGATTCATCAATAAAACCCGCGCTCGCTGGAAGCGCGGTTTACCGCGGTCCGGACTCGAGTGTGCTCGTACACTCGATATAACTGTTATAAACATTCACAACCATAAAATACAGTGATAACTCTGCGTCTAGCTTAAACATATGAGCATATGAGCTGTATAGTGGGGTTATTGGCAGGTTTAGGTGTATACAGAATATGCTGCACCAATAATCTAGGACAGGTTTTAGCTGGCCAGTTACAGCGTCCTTGGTCACTTTGGCCAATCGGTTGTTCATCGGTCGTTTCTAACAATAATTATTGGATGTGTGTATGCAGCTTTAGTCTACTGTTTCCCCAGCGTTTAACCTGAGGTTTTTTAAAGCCCATGTTTGAAATCCCCATGCATTCCCATGGGCTGATCTACACAAGGACCCTTCCTTCAGGCAACACATTTGTTGTATAGGACGCACTAACTTCCCCCCCCTAGTTTTGGGGAAGAAAAAGTGCATCTTATACGGCAAAAAATACGGTAAGTAAAAATTTCTCATCCAATCACAGAGCACTAGAGGTAACGAATGGAGATAGTATCTCCATTCAACCTCTATTGCCCTCGTATTGCCTGCGGTTACAGCTAATTGAAGGCACCTGCTTTCAATTAGCTGTGACCGCAAAGTTCATGATTCATAATGTCATTGTCGGATAACCTGTAAAAAATAAAAAAAATTCTGGAAGTCTGCAGAAAATTCCCTGAATGGGCACAGATCTGTCAGGCACTCCAACCAACAAATGTCCTCCGTACAAAATCTGCTCCTGTGTTTAGGGGGAGGTGCTGTGCTGTCCTCTGCTGCATTGCTCAGTAGATGGGCATCTGGCTCCATTTTCTGTGGCAAAATCTCAGGGCTAGTGCTTGGTATCATGGCTGGCACAGAATTGCACTGCACGGCATCCTCTGTGCAGGACATATTGCACTTCTGGTGGACAGAATTCGTAAAAACATTGGATGTGACACAGCCTGAAAAGCTGACCCAAGAAAAATGTGATATTCCACCAAACAAATACTAATTGCCTTAAATGTCCGAGGCACCTCTATTTTTAATTTTTATTTATAGCGCCAACATATTATGCAGCGCTGTACATTAAATAGGGATTGTAAATGACAGACTAATACAGACAGTGACACAGGAGGAGAGGACCCTGCCCCGAAGAGCTTACAATCTAGTAGGTTGGGGAATTTCACACACAATAGGATGGGAGATATGTAGTGGTGGGAAGTAGTGATTGTTTTAAAAGACAGAAGAAGGTGGGTAGGCAAGTTTGAAAAAATGGGTTTTGAGCACTCTTTTAAATGAGCAGAAAGTAGGAGCAAGCTGAATAGGATGAGGAAGACCATTCCAGAGAGTTGGGACAGCACTAGAGAATTTTGTTGCATGATATAGAAGTATAAGAAATATTGTATAGAAGATAAGTTTGTGTACTAATCTAGTTGCCAAGGTGAGGTTGGGTCAATCCTCACTGCTGTGGTTGCCTTGGGCAAGCAGTAACGTGGCCTAAGCTGCGTTTTGGTAAGCGGTCCTGGGAACAGGAGGTCAGCGAACACTGCAGCTACCTGCTAAAAAGACAAACTTAGGAAGGCAACTGGAGGGACATTCCATAAGTGGGACCAATAACTACCAGCCATACTAGCAGAAATAAGAATGACACCCAACCCGGTTAATAAGCTGTCACCTTTTGAAATTTTAATGGGAAGACCTTTTCCCACCACTTGGGCTAAAGACCCTTTAATTTTAATACCCGGGATCTCCAACAAATCCAAGACCAATATGTAGGTAAACTTATTGAAAATTGAACAGCAACTACGGAGATATCTCTCTTTTCCTATCCCTACAGATCAAGCGACACACCCATTTAAGCCCGGAGACGCGGTGTTCGTTAAAGCTCTGCGCAAGCACAAATCCTTGGATCCAACCTTTGGACGTCCAGTCACAATGCAAGCCATCACTAGAACAGCCATGCTGACCTGTGGAGGACCCACCTGGATACACGCTTCGAGAGTGAAAAAGGCACCACCGATCCAGCGCCAGGATGATGCTTCTTGATCCACGAGTACCAGCCCGAATGTTTGACTTCAGTTTTGGAGCCCTGATTATCATATTCTGTCTTGTATGGGTCACAACAATTTGCCACTATCACCCTCAAGACTTGCCCTTTGTCCCCAAACAAGCCATGACCTAAAGAATTACTCTACCCCGTCTATGCACCGGCTAATACTTAAGTATAGTGATTGGAATGACTTCCAGGGTAACATATGGGAATGTCTTGCCAAAGAAATATATAATGGTTCTAGTTTTTGCCTATCTGATGTGTATAGTACTCAAGATATGTTATAAACTTCTTGTTTGATTGCTATCTCTACTCCAATCAGCATGCTGCTTGAAGTCTTTAGCAATATCTATAATGACACTGAGGTTATTGAAAGTGATATAGGTTTATCTCATAACCTGTATAACTTTTGTAATAACTGTCAAACCTATGACTCTCTGAAATTGTTATGGTCAATAATTGTCGAATTATAATTGTCAAACCTAGAATCATTCAGCTTCCTTGAGTTATGTATGCTGAAGAACCTGAGGCTGTTTATTTGCATGTAAAGGAACAAAGGTATGAAGTCAGGTAGTTATCCTTTGTTTAAGGATAAAAGGAAGGGAATGTAAGGAATATAACTTTGCCAAGTTTTGAATTTATGGGCACGGAGTAGATCAGATGGAATTGGGTCAAGTGGACATGTAGCAGACAGATGATGAGAGAAGAGTTAAGACTTCGCCCACAGTAACAGGGCTTAGGGAGGCCAGTGATGATTTACAGGTGGAAGAGGTGGGTATGGTTGGAGTGGCTCGGTGGGCAGAGACATCATGTCTGATTTCAACTATTGTGTCTCTAAAGTAGGTGGCTATGTCTTGGGCAGAGAAGGATGTGGTGGGGGGAGCAGGTGTGGGGTTTAGGAGGGAGTCAATTGTAGAGAAGAGGCCAGATTTTCTTCACTTGCGCTCGGCTGCACGAACAGTCTTTTGTAACTGTTGGGTGTGAATGTTGTGCCAGGGTCGTGGGTTGGCAGGGGTAGCGGAAGGTGGCAGGAGCAACAATTATCCAAAGCCAGGGAAAGAGTGGTTTAACATGGTGGCAGCTTCATCTGAGGAGGTGATTTTGGAGAGGGAGGGGATTAGGGACGCAAGGCAGTTTAAGAAAAGGTTGTGGTCAAGGTTACGGATCTCTCTGCCATTGACCAAGCTTGGGATGTGGCAAGGGTTTGATAGGTTGAAGGTGATAAGGTTATGATCAGAGAGGGGAAAAGGTGAGTTGTCAAGGAGGGTGAGGTTGCAGTTTAGAAGTTTAGAAAATACCAGCTCTAAAGTGTGTCCAGCTATGTGTGTGGGACCATTGTTGTGCTGTGTGAGTCCAAATGAGGAGGTAATGGAGACCAGTTTGGTGAGGCGGGCAGGTTTGGCTCACCCATTGAAACATTAAAATCACCAAGGATGAGGGTGGGCAGGTCATGGGAAAGAATGTGTGGGAGCCAGGTTGCAAAGTTATCCACAAATTGTGATACTGGGCCAGGGGTGCGGTAGACAACAGCAACAATGAGGGGTAAGGGGCTAAAGAGTCGGACAGAGTGGACTTCAAATGAAGTGAAAATGAGAGAGGGTAGGAAGGACTCTATGTACAGTTAGGTGAGAGGAGACCCACACGACCCCCTACTTTGTTGCCAGGTCTGGGGGTATGCATAAAGTGCAGACCTCCATAGGAGAGAGCAGCAGCAGAGTCAGAGGAGGAAAGCCAAGTTTCAGTGAGAGCAAAGAAAGTTCAGAGACTTAGAAAGGAGAAGATTGTGTATGGAGGGTAATTTTTTTGCCAAAAGATCTGGCATTCCATAGACTGCAGAGACAGGGGGTATGGACTTATGGGTAGGGTGAATGGGGGTGAAGTTAGGAGGCTTGTTGCTCCACTGCAGCAAATGATATCCTTCATAAATTCTGGATCGGGTTTGACATTAGGAGTCACATAAATTTCATAGCCCTAAAAACACAGAACAAGGTGATCCAGAAAGGGAATTGGCAACATTTCAAAGAAGCAGCAGCGAGGATAAAACCTTACTGAAAGAATAAGGAATGTTCATATATGAGCTGTAGATTGATCCTGTTGCTGAAGATGGAAATGCCCTTTGCAATAGAAGTTACTTGATATGCACCCATCCTGGTGGCCACATGGGGAACCTTCACCTGGTTTCTGTGCAAAGACACCTGAAGGATCATCACATCTAATGCTAACCCAAGGTGTGTCACGTGTCTGCAGGAGAGCCCACAGAACAACTGTTGATCAAGCATTAACATAAAAAAAAAAAGTTGACTTTACTTGCATGTAATATAAAAAATGGTTGGACAGTAGAGCAAACATGACAAACAATGTCAAATGGTAACAGTTGATTGTGTTCATCCATGAGATGTTGCAACAATACAATACCATGTTTTTCCCAAAACCCATACGTTTTGTACATTTGCCCCTAAAGAAAACTAGGCATGGTGTGTAAGGGGGTATCCCTAGTGGCTCCCATGGTACATTTACATAATTATTTGTTTCACGCCATGTAAGCGGAGTATCTCAGCAATAGGTTAGTGTGTAATTTGAACCCTTTAATAGGTAAATGAATGTTTAACCAGCCGAAGGTCTAGCTGCTTACCAACGGCCTGCATGAGCTAAATTGCTGGATGTGTCTTGTAACTAGGGGTAAATCCTTGTCTGATTCTTTCAAAAATAACAGGATATCATTGGAAAACATAGCTAATCTTACTTGTTTGCTATGCACCTCAATACCCTTGTAAACAAAAATCACATGGTTCAATGGCCAGATTAAATAATAAAGGGAACAGGGGGAATCCCTGTAGCGTCCCTCTGTGTAAAGAAAAGGGGTGCGATAAAACTCCTGCCACTTGTATTTGAGCCTTGGGACCAGCATACATAGCTTTTATAAAGTGAGCAAATGAACCCTTAAAACCAAGTTTGCTAAGCACCATATGTAACCATGACCATTGATTGCTGTCAGCCTTCTCCGCATTGAGTGCCAATATGACCGGCGACATGGATGAGGGGCCAGAAGTTTATGCTCCAGTACCAATGATAGTTTGCATATATTATATGCTGTAGACTTGCCTAAAACAAAACCCACCTGAGCAGGACTCGGATGGAGTTGCGCCAAATGCTGAATTTTTTTTTATAACCTTTTCACATCAACCTTAAGAAGTGACATGGGGAGATAAAAACCGGGATCTAATGGGTTTTTCTGCTTTTTCGGCAGAACTTTCACATTTGCCATTTGGCCTGATTGCAAAGTAAACATATCATTGTATAATTTTGTGGAGCAGGCGTAACCTGCTTAGTTAGAATATTAAAGAATTAGTCTGCAGGGCATCTGGCCCCGTCTCTTTTGCGTTGGCAGAGTGTTTTGATTGTTGATAAAATTTCCTCTGAGGTTATGGGAGAGTTAAGATAGTTGAGATCTTCTTCAAAAAAGTGCGTCTTATGGTCCGAAAAATACGGTATGTATAAGATAAAATACCTTTAAGTAGGTGAACTCATTCCCTTCCAGGTGACAGTTCTGGTGATTGGCTGTTTATGCTGCACTCTGCACACACTGCACTGGTACTGTCACATAGGCAGTGTTCTCCCCGGCCCCTTTTAGCTGGGTGCACCACCCGGCAAAGACCCAACTGTTTTTGGGTGGTTACTGATGAGTTGGGTCACAATACAGCGGCTTCTACCCATCTACAATTTCTTCCCACCCAAATTTTTGCGTTGAGCACTGATTGGGGTGGGGAAAGAGTCCTCACAATATGGCACTTGCAGATATTTGTTTCTGACACCCTTTGTGCCACCAAAACATCTCTGAATTAAACTTTGATCCACTAGAAGTTTGATGGATTCCTTTGGTGTAACTGGCACCAGTACTGCTTTTGCTGGCCTTCCTTCTTCCCTTAATGTATCTGCTGCCATCTTTTTCCCGGGGAAACAATGTTTTTAGAGAAAACATATCTTATTCAGCCAGACTACCTTATTTTTACATTTCTACATTAAACACATACATATATATATATATATATGTGTGTGTATATATATATATATATATATATATATATATATAATCACTCGTAGCATTACCATATGTATTGAAATTCCCCTTACTACCATTACCTTTTCTTATCACTATCAGTACTGCTCCATTGCTGCATACACTACATCTACTAAGGAGATTTCTGTGAATCACATTACTGTAAGTAATGTGGCATCCTATTTTTATCTAATTTTCAGATTACCAATACCAATTTAGTTTATCCTATTTAGAAATACTTTTCATCAGCAACCTATTTTTTATCTTGGATATAGAAGTAATATCTGTTTTACATGCCACTCAAACACCTAACACACCATATACACTAATAAATACACCTCATATACAATATTGATGATTGAATATTCACTAGAACCTAGCATTTAGGAAAAGCATGCTATTTGATGGATGCAATCAATATGTATTTTATACCAGTGGTTGCCAACCTATACGGTTCCGTGGACCACTAAAATTAGTGGCTCCAGACCGCGCATGCTCAGGGAGCCAGGTGTCACTCAATAGAGGAGAACCCCCCCAGATCTGCAATGGAAGAGTGGTCGGGGAGTGGGCAGCTTCACCGAGCCTGGGATTTGTATGGGGTACGTGGTCCAGGGCTCTAGCCGGTGCAGCCCCCAAGGCAGGGTCCTTCTCCTGACCCGCTCGGGGGGAGGCACCAGCCCGAGTTGCAGATCACCAAAATTTTTACATGGACCACCGGTTGAGGACTGCTGTTTTACACTGTTTTGGGCCTAACTTTAGGTCACAGGAAATGTAGATATATATGTTTATGTATACCTTTTGTCATGTGTAACATTCAAAATTGTCATGTATGGTACTTTTATTGTTTTTCTTTGAACTCAGACTAAACAGTCCTTTATGCTAATATTCCCCTATTGTCCAGCTCATACATCTCAGTGTTGTGATTATACAACTGGACTGAGTGTATTTCGAATAATGTATGTACTATAATTATGAATCAAAAATGTATCATAATTGGACACAGTAAAAATTTTTGAGCACAAGCCTTTTTCTTTTGTCTTTTGAACCATGTAAACGTCAGTGTTTATAGCCCCTATTTGGAAAGTCCTTTTCTTTGATGGATGAGGTAACTTTTTGGAGCTAACAATGTCTTAAATTATTTGACTAAACAAAGATGGCATTTTTTTCATAGTGATCATTACTTATTATTCATGATTTTATGGAATTATTTATTATATTATTTATGGGAGGAGTTAAGATTCAAACATTTTATAGAAATACCCATTACAGTAATTATCTTAAAGATTTACAAGATTTATGACCCAAAATAATGAAAACCTTATTCACACATATATTTATTCAACATGAATTAAGGTAATTACTTTTAAATTATCTCTATTAGGTGCAATCACTCTGATAGCATTCCATGTGGAGACCTATGCATGATTTACGGCCTGCTACCCTCTTGCTTGACTGGTCAAACATCTTTCCGTTCATGAGATGTGTGCGTGTATACAGATAGGTGGATGTAGGATAATTGTACATGCCTTAACATGCTTGTTGCTTAGCTGTTAAACCGATCAGGAATTATGCTCCTACATACATGGTCATTCAATATCTGGGAGAATAGATTGCTTGTGTGTTTGGAGGAGTATGCGACACCATGTACTACACTTTAGTGATTAGCACTGACCCTAAGGCAGAGTCATAACCCTGTGTATGTATTGACCTGGCTCGTTCATAACTGATACTCTGCTCCTGCCCCTCAAATGCAGCAATGGAGGAAGAAACAAGCCTAGGTCCTATCCTTTGGCTTTTGTGGCCAATTAAGGTGGGTGATGCTTTATTGAATCCACACCTTTGTGTTACAAGCATTGTTGCACTGAAGCGTAATTCATTTTCCATGTTGAATCTCAAGTGTGGCTCACCAGGATCTATAGCAACACACTACACTGTGGTGATATGTTGCATCGCCTCATCTTTGTATATTGAGCTACTCAAATACAATGGAACACAAAACATTTTTCTGTGTATGAGGGCAAGGGGCTGGCTTTTTAGGCCAGATTTTGGCTGCTTCCTTAAAAAAAAAAAAAAAAAAAAAAAAAAAAAAATCTCTATGATGTTTAATAGCTTGTATCCAAGCTATATTTTTTCATTCTACAATTTGTATGGCACAGAACCTGATGCACACAATATATATACTAAAAATTTTATTTTTTTTTCTTCCTGAATTTCAATTCATCACCAAGTTCTTAATCCAAATGAGACATTGTTTTATTATACTGTACTTTTTATTACCAGTCCTAGGTATAAGTATCCTTCTATGATGCTCATAAGGATAAAGTATCCTCCGTGGGGTGGCAAAAGCCTCAGAAACCAGTCACTAGTAATCCTGATGGACTGTGCCGTGTTATTGGATACATTACTGATTATAGCCCACAGACATAGAACACTTATTTGTGTCAGCTGAGCTCTTGCCTTTTATGGTCTTACTAAAGGAAGTGCTTAAAGCACAGGTTCATTTAGTCTTCTAATTGTGTTTATACTTACACACACGCTCTTTTTGTCCTTGTAAATCATGTATTAGGATAATGTAAATGTTAAGATTAATGAGTAACTTACAGACATTCTGTGGAGAGTGAGGATTAGTGGGTGGCATCAGGCTTCAGCTTCCTAAATAAGAATCAGGATCAAGTAGTATGAGTATGGAGCTCCACATGTACTCACCACCTTTGCCATTATTATAAAATTGCTGGTTCTCAGCCATGATAGAAACCATAAGCCAAACGGAGAGGACAATTTATGCCCAAGTCCTGCAGGACTGGAGAAGATAGGTTCTGCTATGGAAGACTGAGTAACCCAGCAAGGCTGGCATGGATCTGGTCCAGGATGGAACACATTTACCAACTAATATCAAATGACTAAGAAATTCATTCCAGATTTGCTGGAGCACTCAGGTTCCTACATGACAGTCTCTCTGTGTTTCTCGACCTTTCTAACATGAGGAAACCCTTAAAACTTTCAGGTCCTCAAGGAACCCCTGCTGTAAATGGTTAACTGACCTACACAACACAAACACTTGGACAGATGTGAAATGCACCCCTTACGGTTTTATGACATGCAGGCTGAAAGGAAAACAAAATGCAAAAAAATACATCTTTTTTAATTATATGTACACAGCTCTGATTTAAATACAGGCAAAGAAATATACATATTAAACACATTGCTATGGGCGGGAGACATCTTTCAATTAATGCACCCCTTTTTATCCCTAATTTAGCAGCCACACCCCACAGTCACAGTTTGGATGTAATCAGCCAGGAGCTGCTGCAGTGTCCTCATGGACTGCTCAGCAAGTAGGCGGCCACATTTATCCTCTGCTGTAAAATCCCACTTAAAAGTATCTCGGGGCTAGTGACTGGTATGCCCGCTGGCACAGACTTCTTTAACTGCACGGCCTCCTCTGGTGTGGACACAATAATGCGCTTCTCCTAGTAGGCAAAATTCGGAAATATGTTTGTTACAAAAACTGGAAAGCTGACACAAGTTAAGATGTGATATTCTACTAAACAAATCCTAATTACCTTAAATGTCTGAGGGAAATCTGGGAGGTATGTTGCTCCACTACAGCAAATTATATCTTTCATGAAGTCAGGATCAGGTTTGACATTAGGTGTGACATGAAATTCATAGCCCTGAAAGCACAGAATAAGCAGATCCAAAAAGGGAATTAGCAACATTTCAAAGAAGCAGCAAAGGATAAAACCTTACTGAAAGAATAAAAACTATGCTATAAGTGAACTGCAGCTTGATGCTGTTGCTGAAGATAGAAATGCCCTTTGCAACAGAAGTCACCCATCCTGATGGCCAGATGGGGAACCTTCACCTGGCATGCAAAGACATGATGGATCATCCAATGCAAACCCAAGGTGCGGCACATGTCTGCATCCTGCTGCGATTTGTTTCAGCAGCCCCTAATAGGGCTTTCTGAATAGGATAGCTTCCTTGTTGTCTCCAGCTTTAAAGCAGATTTGGAGTCAAGTATGGTGACCGGATTTGCATGATTATGTTAAATCAATTAATCAAAGCTTTAAAACCAGTCAACCAGCATTTTTAAAGACAATGGTGATGGGGAACTATAAATAAACTACAAGGAACCCCCCAGACTGGATGGATGTAGCGAATATTGTTGAGCACAGCATAGTACTATTAAAGATACATACAAAAGCATTTCATATTAAGGGCTATTGGCTATCTAACATAATGAAAATGAGCACTAATTGCTTGTACCTCAAAGAGTGGTTTCCTCTTGGCTTTCTGTAATGATTCTGACAGTACGAAGTTGAATTTTTTTTCTTGTTCTTCATCTTTTACCAGAAACTTTGTATAAGACAAAAAACAGCCATTCTTCTTACACTATCAAGGAAGCAACAGGAGGATAGAAGTAAACAAAACAATCAGAACAAACTGAAGAGCTAGAAAATGGCACAGTACAAAAATAAATAAAAAAACACAAAATAATGTTAAAGCAAAAAGGTTAGAACTCCTATTATGAAGATGTTCCATGACAACCAGGAATCTGTTATTTTCAAAAGATCCACAACAGCCCCACATTTTCCAAGTGCCCCACATTTTCCAAGTGCCCCACATACACTCTCCTCAGAAAGTTAGGATTTTCCCCCCTTGATGTAGACAACAGCCTGGCAACTTTTGCCCACTGCCTAAATGTATGAAATGTTTATAATGGTAGTCACTGGTGCAGTCTTCAGTGAGCTTTAGAACCAAGATTACACAATGATAGTCAGCAATGAAACAATATGCACCTTATCTAGCCAGTCCAAAGAAACGATAGGGATGCCCCTAGCCAAGGCACAGAGGAATTTCAGAGTTCTTCGGACCCGGTCAGTTATGAGATGTGTACAATCAAAGACGGATTCTGCAATTTCTCCTCCCAATAAGCGGATTGTGTCTTCTCCCATTTCAATCACCACACCTGTGAATAGGACCTAAAGGAGAAAATCTTATGTGGTCATTTCAAATACAGACAGATCTGTTCAGTTTGCACACTTTAGATTTCACCTTTTTCCCCCCAGTGGACAGCAGCAGATAAATGCCTTTATGTATATGAATTATCTACTTTGCCTATATTTAGATGAAGGAAAAAAATTGGGGGTTTTAATGCATGTATTTTACAGCATTTAAGCTAAAATGTACTTGTTCAACTGTTGGATGCTCAAAGTACTTTATAAATGCTGCACATTCCTACTACAGGAAAATGTCAGAATAACACTAGCTATTCTTGGTTATACTTTACAAGCTTAAATTGAGAAGATCTACTCACAATATATAGGCCAAAAGGAACCAGCAGTGCCACATGCAGTTTTCTGTGCTTAACATACCAGATAAAGCTTCCTTGAAGCCAACAGAAGAGCAATACATATTTATATGGTTATATGGCATCAATTAGAATTGCAGTACTGTGCAAACCTGTGCATTAACAGCTGACAGAGCCAACAGGGACCTTATGTTCCACAACCACACAGAAGGCTACAGAATAAATATAAAAAAAAATTGTGTTCCATCAAACCTTGGTCTTTGCTCCTAACCGAGGAACATAGGGTCTAGCAGATAAAGTGGAAGTATTCCCTCGATGAGTACGGGTTCTGCACAGTGGTTCACAATTTGAAATTTCCTGTAAAAGAAAGAAAAGCATGTTACAGTTGCAGGGAAAGACAATCTTACACTGCTAATTCTAACAGAGTGTAATGCTCTTTTTCCCCTCTGTAGGTGACAGTGTAACTGCTTTGGACTGATGCAGCTCAAAAATCACAGCTTCATTCCAGCTGAAGGGCAAGACTGCTCCTTTTAAGTCTTATGGGCTGATAAAAGAATACACCCATAAGAGCTGTAAACCCTGGGAACAGATATTAGGTTTGTCTGTGCAAAAATCGAGCCTATAAATCATTTATATGAAATGAGAGCACCTGCTGGGATCATTCTTGACACTGGCACAATAATGAAGTAAAATGAAAATGTATGTAACTGTGACATTGGGATACCATTAATGTCAGATATTCCCTTATCAGAGGTTTCTTGATCTGACAACTAGCATTCTTCCAGACCCTCTAGTTTATAACACCCATTGCAAAATTTGGAGTTTTGGGTCTCCAGGTGTCAAAGGATTAGTAGAGTGGCCCTGATTGAACTCTGAGCTGAAACCCATTCATTAACCCAACTAGCTGTAATTCTGAGTGTGCCTCGGGGTGGCTTTTACATGCAAAAAGCGCTAATCCCGAGTCACACTCAGTAACTTTAAAAGCCCCCCTTAACCTTTGCCCCCCGCAATTTGATGGTCCCACTGTGATGCCGGCACGCCATTATTTTTTTTTAATTATTTATAATAAGGTATTAATTATATTATATAATAATATATCATACCCAAGAGTTAATCCAAAAAATCACAGGCCCACAATATATACAAAATTTTCAACGCAAAAAAATTAGGTTCACTTTGCTTTAAAAAAAACTGACAGAATTAGAATGCTAGGGGTGTTTAGTAATCTTTATATTCCCACTATACCATTCTGTATAAAGTAGTAGTTGGCCGATTTGTAGTTGGATCATTACGGTGAGTATTTGAGACCAAGAACTATTCTCCTAGACCTTTTTCCTTTGTGCTGAAATAATAATCTGGGGGTTGGCAGTTCATAAAACTTGTACTTATGAAATTATTAATAATGGCTAGAACAAGGGCATTTTAGATGTGTCCACAGCTCCCTCAGACAGCCCCCACCCTACTGTCATTGGATTGTCTTAATCCCACCGATGTGGTTGGCATAGAAAAAGCCATGTAAGCCCAGCAGAGGAAGCCGTCACTGATACCATCTTGTTGCTAAGGACAACGGCACTGACACATTGAGCACTGCAGGGAGCCCAGTGACTGAACTTTACACAGCAACCTGGACCAAGGAAAACTAACGCTACCTAACTATTAATTGAAAGTTTTCCCTTTTATTTTATGCTGTTGCTATGGTTCTGTTATTGTTCTTTGATTAGTCTTTATTTTTTGTATTTGTTTTTTTGTACTGTTTTTTTTTTTACTTAATAAACCCTATAAAAAGCGTCAGCTGAATCTCTAGGTGCTATCGTCAGAAATAGTGTAACTTCTCAGTCTGCTGGTGGGTGGACTGTTGGGAAGCGTGTTGGAAAGTCTATGCTTAGAGGGTGTTCGTCACAGTAACCACCAGGAATGAGCCATTTTCTCAAATAAAATCTGCTTTTGTAATACCTGTTTGCAAAGTCCTCACAGGGTTTTAAAAGGAATAAAAACACCAGTTAATATGCATGTTATGGGGACATGTACTGATTTTTTTTTTTTTTTTATATATAACCTGACATACAGTTTTTTGTACATCTTATTGTAGTCAGTGTGCATGATGAAAATATTAGTTTTTCATATGGATGCTACTCACCCCACCACTAGTACTTGTGTTAGAGTCATCTGTCACTTTTCGTGCTCTCCCTCTTCTACGTGACGGAACTTCTTCCTCAGCACCTTGACCGTCATCTGAATTTTTCCTCTGTAGTTCAACTTCTGCTTTTGGAACCTTCCCTCTCTTTCTGCTGGCCACTGGGGTGAACACCTGAGCAGTCTCTTTGGCTGGTGGTGTTCCCTTCCTTGGCATCTCATCATATGATGACGGTATTTCATTTTCTCTCTTCTCTGTAGCTTCATTTACTTTGTCTTTTGGCTCTGTGCTTTCCATAAGTGTATGACTATCATCTGAGGCCTTTTTTCTATTTTTTGAAGATATTTGTGATTGCGAGACCTCCTTATCTGGTTCATGCTCCGTTCCTATTTTCTCATTAGCCCTGTTACCACTCCTTGTTCTACGAGAGATGTTTTGTGCAGCCTTAGCCTCTTTAATGATTTCTGTAGTTGTCTCTTCAGCGTCCTCTTGCTTTAAAACCTTTCTTCCCCTCGCAGATGTTTTGGGTTGATTTTCTAATTGGGCATCAGGTTTTGAATACCTCCTTTTTCTAGTGACCGTTTCTTTCACAATTTCTTTTTGATCAATAACAGCCACCCTTCTACTCCCTCTTCTAGTTATTTTTGTTTGGGCTTCGGCTGTGCTGGAACTCTTTAGGCTTTCTTCATTGGCATCAGTTTTCTGCTCCTCTCTGTAGCTTCTTCGAGTTTTTCTTGTTTGCTGAACAGTGTCATCTTCCCCAGTCTTTTCCACCTCCGTCACTTGCCCTGGTTTTGGAGATTCCTCTCGGGAGCGTTTTCGTGTTCTCTTGGAAAGTGTGCTAGTGTCTGGATTGTCCTCCAATGCTTGCTGGCTATTTTTTTCTTTTTTCTGATTACCCCTTGTGGCCCTTTTGGATAGCAATTTCCCAGGTTGCTCTCCTATTTGTGATCCTTCTTTAACCTCTCCTTTTACATTACTCAGTCGCCTTATTGGTCTTGTATTCCTAAAATGTTGTGCCTCTGGACCAGTTTGATCAGCTTCCTTATTCTGACTCGCGTTTGTATCGTCACCTTCATGTGATTTAGGTGTTCTGGAGGTTGGACCCTTCAAGTCCCCTTGTTTTTCCAAAGGAGTACTAATCAACTCAGATTCTTGTGTATCATCCTGTATTGCTTTGGGGGCAGCTTGTCTTTTGCCTCTGACCGGCTTCTTTGGAGGAGGAGCAGACGTAGACTCCGATTGTTCTGGGAGCTCCAGAATTCTGGACTCATTTTCAGTATTTTTTGCAGATGCTAAGACAATTTCATTTTCACTTCCACTAGGCTTCAAAGCAATTGAGAGATCTCTTTCTTGGTCACTATCTATTTGGCCAGCACTCCTTTCAATTGTAGTAGGTCTGCTGACATTTTCTGATTTAGGAGTGTCTTGATTTTCTGGAAAGGCTTTAGAGATATCCTCATCCTTACACTTTGTTGAGGTTGAATCAAGGTCTTCTGTTTCGTCTTGCTTTTCTTCTTTCATATTAACTGCACTCTTCCTACTTGGTTGCCTTTTCCTTACCTCATTTGAGGTTGATGGTTCAACGTCTAAGGCCATTCTGCTGGTTCTCCTTTGGTAAGTTGTTGGAACAACCAACTCATCTCTTGCTTTACTGTCAGGGTTTTCAGTTGATTTTCTCCTCCTTCCTCTTCTCAGAGTTACTTTTTCTGGCTTGCTTTCCTCTATCATCTCAGAGACCGCATTCCCCAGTTTTGACTGTTCAGAGTCACAAACACCCAGTTCAACGGTTTCATCTAGTGTTAAATGTGCCGATGCAACTTCTGGCACCTGTAGCTTGCATGTTAAAATCTGTGAAACAACAACTTTATCATTCTGAGTACAATCACAGCAAAATAATCTTTTTTTAACAGTTTATATTGCATAACAAATCTTCCAGCTTCTTAGTCTTAATGCAAAAAAAGTGTCACATCCCTAAATACAAAATATTAAAATTATAATATCTTATAATTATACATTTTTTTTTTTAGGGACTTTAGGCATACTCTGCATAGATACACAACTTCAATTACATTCCACAACAGTATGTAAAAAGGTTAAGACCATACATATATGTGATTAATAAAAATCTAAATGCTCATAGCAGAAACAAAGACAAAGATTATTTAGGGCTTCCATAGATATGAAATTGGCATCAAACGGAACCACAGAGGAGCAAAAAAGCATAGGATTTGTATTTTCAATTTTTTTGTTTTTGGCAGTGCTGGGAGGTGGGCACTGGCTGTCCTGCCCCGATCTGCGATCACATGTATGATGTGCTTTGTGTTACCTAGGTATAGCACTGGGGGGTGACATCTGAAATTAGGTTGAATTCACACTGGCAGTAAGGCTGCATTTGCTGCGTTTGCCTCTCACTTACCTCTCGCCAGGAACCAACGCTGCTTGAAAAGCTCCGCTAACAGCCTGTTAGCAATCCCAGGTGCCCAGCAGTTGCCAAGTAGTCACTCAAGAGGGGCATTTTTTTTTTTTTTTTTACTGCTAATGCGAACTAAGCCTAATTTGTTAAGCCACATTGATTGCAATATTACACTATTACAAGGTATTACACTAATGAAACATGGAACCCAAGGTAATTGGATTAAAGTACATAGCACTGGACTGTGGGGTTATAATATAAAGAAATAGAAAAAAATAATTGTACATTCTAACAAGCCAGGCTTTAGAAAGTTGAAACGAAGTATAGGGGGCAGGTAGAACACTGACACAATAGCAGGGGTTACCGGATACTTATGGCATAATTAACTAGGAGCTTCAAATTTGCTGTGTCTAGCCCTGGCCACTTTACATTTTCCCCCCACCCCACTGAAAAAAAAGTTCTGTGGAGAACACAGATATAGAATATATATATATTGTGTGTGTTTGTGCCTAAAAAGTCCCCTTAAAAAATCCTGTGTCTGGATTCTTATTTAATAGAATTGTACAGATGCAGGCAAATAGCTTTCTCAGTTGTTAAATAGCTCTTTGACTCTTCAACTATTCCAAAGTCTCAAGGACATTGCATATTCCTAAGCTTTAAATGTTACAATATAAAGCTTGCAGCAACAAGATGACTGTGGCAGACAAAGCAAAGGCTGGAAATAAAAGTACTTAAACTGAGAAATTTCACTTTAAATTAAAGGGTTGTCTACACTTTTAAGTAAAAATTCTGTGTTTTTTTTATGGTACAGCACCATCCCGTTATGAATGGGATTTAGAATGAATGGTAGAGCAGAGCAAGCCGGGATACCTGCATGCGCAGCGAGATCAGCAAATTTTTGATGTTTTTTTTGGGGGGGTTTACTTCCTCTTTAGACAAAGAACCATTCGGAGATCCTGCCTACTCCATCTGTTCACCTAAACAACCTGAGATTGTTCACCTAAAATAAAATCTCACTTTGGTGACCTGACACATTTAACACAGAGAAATGGCAAAACTAATGACAGGTATTACTTGTCTTGATACTTAACTGCACTTTTCAGATTCAAAACACCTGTGAGTAATAAAATTATTAGCACATCAAACTGCATAGGAAAGAGCTGAGCTAATAAATTATCAATGAGTGTTGACACATTATGACATTTTTCCCCAAACCATTAATGAAAGGACCTATGTGGCAAGGCCTTCCAACATAAGGCTTTTCAGAGGTTAATTTTATCTGGCAGCCATTTTTATTATCTACATGAAAGTTAAGGTTCAACTTAACTTTTTGATCAAACTTGTGGTTGAAAAACATTTTCCTGTTTTGTTCGTTTTCTGTGTTACTACTTATAAAAGTCTGAAGGCTTGCAGAAAAACAGAGCTAAAAATCAATGGCCAGAGCAGATCATGGAATCCCAGGATTCCAAATAGCAAAATGACTGTCCAGCCCTTCCTTTACATGACAGCACTGCAGAGTCCCAATGAAGATTAAAGCACAGCCAAATATGTTTTTTTCACTGGTGATTTTAAGAACAAAAACCATCAAAGATGCTGGGGGGGGGGGTCTATTGGTGTTACTGTAACTTTCAGATATCATGTAAGAAAACTTGCATCTCAAGATTTATCTAGCTAGTAGTCAGTTACTTGGCCATTGGTAGAAATCACAAAGCTACAGTGTATAATCTGCTCCTATACTATTTGAGGTTGCTGTACAATAGGGCATCCTTAAATTCATTTTACAATGTTACCATGTTTGGTCTTGCTCCTAGAGCTGATCCAGCCGATTTTGTCCTCCACCCTGGATCTAAAGGTCATGTGCACAGTCAGTCTCCTCCCTGCATTCCTTTCATTGAAACTACATGAGGGCACTGCTAAGTAGTCCATGGAATATATCAACTGTGCCTTTAAAAGGTCAGGAGGTTCAATAGAACATCATCAAAGTTGCTAAAGGAAGGATTTTTATCTTGGCCTCCCTGTTGATGCACTGTGCATGCAAGCATGCACCCTAGCAGAGAATGTTTCAACCTTTTATACATGCACAGTGTGTATGTGCAACAGCTGAGTGTCTGGGCATTTCTATGACCCACCTATGATACACAGGCTATGGTTCGGAAACCAACAGTTTGCAAAACGTCCTAAACTTCTCACCTCTGTACTCCTCCCAGGCTGCTCCTTCTTTCTTCTGCTCAGACCTACAAAAAAAAAAGTCACGTAAAATGTAAATTGAAAGACAGCTTTAAAGCAACTTTGTCTGTGATCATATTAATATAAGATGAAGAAAACTATGAACACTTAACTCTCTTTACGAAACAACTCCAGGGGGATCTAACTTCCTGTTGTCATCAGATCCTCCACCTTTAACCACCCGGCCGTTAAACCCGACCTTGGTTCGGGGTAAAAACAATTGCAAAAAGTGTTAAACCCGAACTTTTCTCAGGTGGTTAAACAAACGTTATATTGCAATCCGATTGTCATACATTGTATGACAATCGGATTACAACTAAGAATATACTTACCCGGTCCCCACAGCACCTCCGGACATGTGTTCTCTCTTCCTTCCCCCGGCGAGTGCAGTGACGATCTCCGGGGTTTCCCGGTGATGTAGCTGCATGCGTCGTTGCGGGAGGCGGGAAATTCAAATAACTTTGTATTGAGCTCAATACAAAAAAGCTGTATTGAGTCCAATACAAAGAAATCTTTATATAATATAAGCTACTGTACATATACATTAAAATAGTGTATAAAGATTTTTTGTTTTATAAAAAAAAAAATATTATTAAATTTTTAAAATTTTGGACATATTTCGGTGAAATATGCGGTAATTTGTTGTAATTCGGTGAATTATAACCTACAATCTAAAATAAAAAAAAAAAAAAAAAAAAAAAAAAAAAAAAAAAAAACAAGAACACCCGACGTTCGCATACGCGTCCCTCGGCGATTCCTGATGATGTCCGTGCGTGCGCCCGTCGATGGGGGTTGTAGTGGGAAATTCAAATATTTTGTATTGGATTCAATACAAAGTCCTGTATCCAACCCAATACAAAATATATTTATGTGGTTTTGTCTATAGGTATGTGACGTTGTCTATAGGTATGGATGTTGTTTTAAAATTTACCGTTGAGGGGTCACCTTGATGCTGGGACCAGGCGAGTCATTTGTCTGAAGACAGAATAACTGAGTCTCTGCTACAGCATTTTCATCATCCTCTTCCAACAGAAAGCACTAATTTCAACAAAAAAAAAAAAAAAAAAAGTATTTTTTTCCCCCTCAATTATAAACTCCAATAGCCAAGTTTCTAAGATCACAAAGTTTTGAAGTCTGTAATATTTAATTAGTCCCTATAAGGGAGACAGTGGTGTAATTAAAGGGGCTGAAGGCCCCTAAGTTGAGGTTTACATAGAAATCCCAGCTTCAGTTATGAAATTGCAAGTGGAAAAAACAATTCTGTGGCATGTTAAGCAAACATAGCTAAAAAACTATACCCCAAACCGTCACTAAAAATTCAAAATAAAAGATCAAGATGGCATATACTGGATGTACTTACAAGTTATAGTAGAGATTTGTAGAACTCCTACAGGATCTGAGGGACCTGCATTTTAACAAGACGACTTGTTTACATAGAAGTAAAAGGATTTTTCAATCACAAAAAAGTTACAGATGGCTGCATGTACAAAGAATATTGACAGAGTAGTGAAATGTTTACTTGCAAAATTATTACCCATATTTGGTACTCATAACATTCAACCATTGTCTGCAGTAAAGTGAACCTGAACTGTACTTCTGAGAATACACTGCCAACAGCACTAGCCAAAGCCAGCTCTAGATATATGGAGTTCAGCAGTTCTCCCTTCACGTGCTGCATAACTATTCTGGTTTGTGACCTAAAATTCTAAAAAAAGGTGGCGGACACTTGGAGTACAGACTTACGTTTAAAAATGTCTGGCTCTGCCCACGTGGAACTCAAGATGTACGCCTGCGTGGCTTCCTCTTCATCTGATACAGCAAAGAAAAAAAAGTTCTTAAAATTGGATTTTGGGTTAAAACTAAAATTTTACATATGATGCAGTGTCACCAACAATAAATTCAGTTTGTTTTTTTTCTGTGTACTTCTTGTAACCTAGTTTTACTACCTATTGACCCCTGCTAATGTTAGTGGTCCACCTGCTGTAATAGGTGACAATGCAAAAAGATCCTGCAGAGAACTCTCAAGTAGATCCAAGTACCAATCTCTAAACACTCATAAAAGCTTTAACTTGTTCATTTGTAACTTTCATTTTAAAAAAAAAACTGGAAATTACCAACAGGTCTATACAGTGACAACATGCTCTTCAACCACTGCTAACATCTCTTTGTGATCGTTCCCATCTCTTAATAATGGGGGTTCCCCTTAAGCCTAATAGCACATCTGGGTGGCAGATCAGTGGTTTTCAAGCAACCAGAGGACCTTCCACGATTCTATACAGATTTTGGAATACCTTGTCCACCGATCACAGGATGGGACCCTCTCCCGATTTTTCCAACTGCCCCTGATGGTTGGTAAGAAGTCCACAAAAAACACCCTTCACGCAACAGCTCCTCTCCTTCAGCAAGAAATATTCCACGTTCTGGATCTTACGTACCTGACTGCTCTGATTTCTGCAAGTGGACTCCCAAATCCCTTTTTTTTCCTGGGTTTCCATGTGATTCCATTGATCTCTCCAATCCTAAGCCATAAATTGTATGCTCCAACTGCCTTGAATAAGACGAGTGGATTTTAATGTCCTTTTACTCGATTCCCATATGACCTAAGCTACAAGTCTTTATATTTGATCTCCTTAATCTTTAGTCATATGGTATGTTGCTTTATATACCCGGTCCCTGATACTTATTTCAGTATTTTGATTTTGCACTAGCAGGCAGCATGTTTAATGTTGCTAAACAACAATACTAGATTGTGTTTTCAGCGCCAGGAACAAAAAACGGTGGGGTAGTCAGTCATACTCATACTACCGTCTCAGTCACCAGGTCCAGTATAGATCTGGAGGATCAATTTATTATCTTGCAGGGTTTATACATAACCCTAACACGGCACAAGTTTAATTCTTGAAGAATGTACTCACTACAGCATCTTCACTCTCACAAACCACCTGCTTATAGCAAGAGAAATGCCTAATACTCCTCAGTGGGACTGCCTCCCAATGATGTGGTGTAATCACGCCCCTGTGGTTCTAGGGGTGAAACTAGGTACAACTTCAGTGAGAAAGTACCACAGGAAATCTAATTTTCTGCTCAAATACCCCCCCAATGAAGCAGCCCTGCAAACATCCTAGGAT
Source organism: Pyxicephalus adspersus (assembly GCF_032062135.1). Lineage (NCBI taxonomy): Eukaryota > Metazoa > Chordata > Amphibia > Anura > Pyxicephalidae > Pyxicephalus > Pyxicephalus adspersus. The sequence continues at coordinate 12,402,749 of NC_092871.1, forward strand.
GCCTACTTCCCGGGAAATTTAGAAACGGTTGCACCACATTCCAGTCTATAGAAGGCCCACAAAGTGGTATTTGGAGGCCATTGGAGAATCTGCCAATCTTAAAAAAGATGTGTTGGTCTATTTCACCAGAGGAAATTGAGGTCACAGTAAGACCCCCACTATTAACCACCAGGTGCTCAGATGGCCTCCTATATCTTTATTACAAAACTTTTACCGCTACCTTGGTTCCATACTTAGTTGCACTGTTCAATGATTTCCTGGAAGGCCCACAATATCTCAAACTATGCAACATTTCTACATATCCATGTTCCTAAAGCCTGGCAAAAAGACCCTACTATCCATCATCCTAATGCTTTTTTGAATTCAGATTTAAAAATATTCACTAGAATTTTAGCTACTAGATGTATTTACCTG
>NC_092871.1:12403454-12404273 GCF_032062135.1 Pyxicephalus adspersus
TTCATATATTTTTACTGAAAAACTACAATTTTTCAAAATGTCATACAGTTCATGTTTACATTCACTGTAAACTGCACATACAGAAACTATCAAGAGAACATATCTTTGGGTAAAAAAAATGCACCAAAAGACCTTGGAATGCCTGACACATTGTCATTTTTTAGTTTTTATGATAACCATCGTAGGTAAAGATAAACCATTACTGGTAAAGGTATTTGTGTAATACAGCCGCCTTCTCCTTTCACAACTCCTGACAAAGTCAACGGCATTTATATGCCCTTCAAGGATAAACAGGACACGATTTGCACAATTTGGATTGATCTTAGTGTAAAAATACAGTGAACATGAAAGCATTTCTAAATCCTAAAACAAAAAAAATGTATATAATGCAGTTTGCCAGATGTGTGGCAGCTTTTGTTTAATCAGCTTTCCTTTTCTTCCCCTTATTCTTTGAATGAATAAAAAAAAAAGCTACTTGTTCACAATGAAGTACCAATAAGCTAATTTAAAGTAGACTTTATATTCCAGTTCAGTTATTCTTTTCAGCATATTCTAAGAGAAAGTGTAATGTAAGACGTAATTTAGCTATGACTTATTACCTGGCAAATCTGTCTCCGGTTCCAGAAAGCACTGTGTGGCCATCAATTCAAAGTCAGCACCTGCAATTACACAAAATATGCCATTAACAACCATTAATAACGTCTTAAAGCAAATGTGTCACTTTAGTATAAAATAAACAAAGTCCAGTTTGTAGAAGAATAGTCATGTGCTGCCATGCTGCTGGGGCAGCTATCTGGGCCTTGTATCTCTGTCAAGGTA
>NC_092871.1:12404480-12414662 GCF_032062135.1 Pyxicephalus adspersus
TCTTTCACAGCTTCTTGCTATACAATGGTAAACAGGGATACTTTAATATTTGCCCTCATGTTTAAACCAAAGCATACACTAAGCCTATTACTTTTCTACAAGCTTCATACATATTAGACCTTCAGAAATCAGAGTCTCTGAACATTTATGTCTCCGTAGGGACTCAAACTCTACTTTCTATTTAAATGAGCAGAATGATTTAAATTTATCCTGCTGGATCACTTCCTTAAACATAACAACTGGAAAACAAAAGCCATTTCTTCATCCTATAAGCCTTCCCTGTTCACGTACATCATTTATTTAATCAAATTTCATTAATTGAAAGGTCAGAAGACTTTGCAAAACAGGCTTGTTCCCAAATAGTAGAATTTCTCTGATGCAGGTCTTCATTACACAGCCGCAAATATGGCCAACACCATGGACTGAATACACAAAAATCATAAATTCTGGGTCTCCGTAGAATGAGAATGTTCCTTTTTTTGCTGAAAGGTGCCCTGGAGCAAGAAACAAAAATATGACTTGCTGAGGAAACATGTTTTTGTTGGGCCCTTCTTACTCAATACAGGAAAAAGTTTAAGCAGGGAATGTTCAGAGTTTTCCTTATGCATGACCTCTATGCTAGGGACACCCCAAGTATGAACCTAGATTTTCAGGGAAGATATTCAGGACCTGGGATGTAAGATACACATGTGCAGATAGTCCTAACCAGTAACTCATGGAAAGCCTTTGAACAACTTTTCTATGAACTTGATATCCGTATTTTGGGAGACCTCAACCTTTCTTCATTTCCTCCAAGCCAATCTCATCATTTGAACATACTTAAAGGAAAGGACCCCCTCCAATGTACTTCATTTCATACGTGCTACTTCTAAAAATATATTTAATTACAAATTTATAAAGAGCTATGGGAGAAACCCAGTAGACCCAATCAATAGCAAGAAAACTAAAGAGGGTGGATACAAGGCCAAGTCCCCTGCACAAAGAGCAGCAGTCACTGGTCTTTATTACAGGAACCTCCATCACAAAATCAAAGTTACAGATTTGTGCAATAAATTGGGGTGTAAGAAACAAACAGATTCAAATAAGAAAGCATTTCTTGTTTTGTTATTTAGATAAAATTTGCTTATCCCAAAGTAGCAGAAGGTCCCACAAGAGCACCTTCAACTACAATTATACGTGATTTTAATTTCTTGAGTTCCCATGTGGAATCTAGCCTTTTGAACCCACCAAATATATACTGGTCATTACTCATGATTGTTATATTGCACTATTAATTTTATAAGATATTAAAAAAAAAAAAATGTTTTAAATGCTTCCCCATCTAAAGCAAAACACTTATGTCAGGCAAGATAATGCATTAGGCTGCCACTAGACTTGTACTCTGTGTGAGAGAATCGGTCTAACACCATCAGCAATATGACACTAGAAAACTGAAATCAGCAAAGTTCATGCTGGTGGGGGCAAGAAAAGTACCTTTTGGCCTACTGTTGGACAAGAAAGTTTAATAGAAAATTAAACCAAGAATAGGACCATAAACACACTTGCTTTATGAATGTAACCTGACCTGAATTGTAAAGAAAATGTAATATATATATATTTTTTTTTTTTATAATTGACAACAGTTAAATTATGTCAGTTTAAATGCCTTACCTTGAGTGTCTGCTTTCGGGGTCTTTTCTGCGCTGCTTTCCGGAGACACAGTACTAGTATCTGCTCCAGAAACTTCAGTGGCTTCCCCAGTCTCATCAACTGTTAAACCCAAGACCTTGTCCACACATCGAAGTCCCCCCTTAGCTGCAGGGTGTTTATCAAATCCCAAACTTGTATCATCCTCATCTGTGTCACTCTCCAAGTGAAAATCAGCTGCTTCATTCACTGACTTGGTTTCACTTTTCTCTGGAACGGTCTTTTCAGGTCTTTCTGCTCCTGGACCAGTGGATTTCTCATCATCCTCATCCACATCAGTGTCACTATCAAAATGCAGGTTTGTAGCTTCTTTGTTTGTTGTGCCCACTTTATCCCTTCCAACTAGTTGATTGTCTATGTGACTGTGTTTTGATTCTCTGCTTTGCATAACAGCACTGGATATTCCAGGTCTCTGATCCTCTTCGTCCACATCTGTATCACTGTCCAGGTCGAGACCTTCTCTTGCATATTTGACACTGATGCTAGAGTCCTGTTTCTGTTTGGTGACCACTGTACAAGACACTTTAACATCTTCCACATCTGTATCACTGTCTACATGGAAACCCCCTTGCACTTCAAAGTTTAAGGCCTGCTCTTCTTTAGAAACATCTGTACTGAAGACAGTGACTTTTTCCTCAGCATCTGTATCGCTCTCTAGGTGGATCCCATCTTTAGTCTCTTTTGATGGAACAGCTGCAGTTACGGAATCCAAGTCACCTTTCTTCAGTTTTATGCTGGACACATCATCATCATCCTCTACATCAGTCTCACTGTCCAGATGGAATTGCTCCCTTTTCTCTTCCATGGATTTTTTGGACTCTTGGTCAATCTTTTTCTCCTCAGATCTGCTTATATCTCCATCTTCAACACGTGTATCACCGTCAATATTAAAACCAGTCGATTCATCTGTCCCTGGAATAGTTTTCACCTTGGGGACTTTACTGGAGTTGCCAGAGTTTTTAATGGTTTCAGCATTTGCCGACACCTCTTTATCATCCTCCACATCTGTATCACTATCTATATTCATTTCAACCAACCGCCCTTGTTTTTTGTCCTCATCCAATGGAACATCAGCATCAGGAGTTTCAGGAGCTTCATCATTGCTTTGCTTTGGTTCTTTGTCAGATTGGGTTTCAAGGTCATCCTTTTTCTTTTCAATAGTACTAGAGGTGGTAAAAAAATCTTCATCAGAGTCTGTGTCGCTGTCAATGCAAAGGTCAGCTTCTAATTTGAATTCTTCTTCCCTAGGTTTTAGTTCAATCTCCTCTTTGGGGGGAGTGTCTGGATTACTTTCAGTAGTAGAAGGTGCTGCAACATCCCTTCTTGACATTTCATTTTCTTTGTCCTTGTGGAAACTACTAGTTGAAGACACTTCAGGAATTTCATTTTTGCTGCATTGGTTATCAGCACCGAGTGCTCTATCTTTTAAACCAGAGTCTTGGGAACCCGATTGTACAACCTTCCCATGCCCACAAGGTAGGTTGTCTCTTGATCCATCCTTTTCCTCTTTTAAAAGCTCACCTTCAGAAGCAGTATCTTTCTCATTTTTCATTTTTATTTCCTGATCTCTTGGTTTTCCGACCAGCTTCTGGTCCTTGACGTTTATTAACCCACTGCTGTCTGACTTTGCTGGTTCTTTTACAGCTGGTGGGGTGGATACATTCAATAAGGAGGATATACAGGAGCTTTCTTTTGTGCGAGTCTCAAGGTTGCTTTTGTCACAACGCAAGTTAAGAGATGGGATGTGTGTCCCAGATGTAGATGTGTCATCTTCCTCATCGCTAGGAGGAAGCAACAATTAAATTAGTATTCCTTTATTTAAAATTATGACGTCAAAATCCCCAGAACCACATGACCAACAGACAAAATTACAGTGGTGCCTAAAACTGGACAAATACTACAATCTGAATTATATGTATCACAAACCAAGTCATGTATGTGTATCTTATATTTATGAAATTCATCATATTTAACAAGTAAAAGATACAAAACACGTCATGCTTTCCTGGGTTTGCTGTAGCACTTACAGAACATGGCATACTTCTGATAGCTCCTTGTTTTTGTGTATTTCTAATTTGCCGGGACTAAGCAGTACCCAAGGAGCAGATAGCATTGACTGGGTGAAACCATGAAACACAGCATTCCACTAGTGGCACCAGGGCAGAATATGCATATACTCATTTAATCCGGTAATTATGCCATAGTATTGCCAGGAGTGAATAAGAAAAGCTTAAAATAAAAGCGCCCCAACATAACAGAGATGTTTTTATCTCACCTTTCAGGAACAACTGTGTCAGAAGGACAGAAGGCATCTCCTGACGTCCTCAGAGCATCTTTGGATACTCCTAAACTTACAAAAAATCATTGTTAAGAGTATAATTACCCAAGGAGGTGGATAAGCAGAAGCAAACTTATTTGTTTGTATTCTCCCCAGAATTTTTTTAAGCTGGGAGGAAGAAACTTTAAGCAGGTGGCAGCCCCGGTATTGTGACAAAACCACTTGTGATTACCACAGTAATCACATAAAAACAGCCCAGTGGTTACCAAAAAGTACTGGGTGGTGCGCCTGGCTAAAAATGGCCGGGGAGAACACTGATGTCTATGTTCAATATTTGTATTTTGGGTGTAACTGGGATTTGGTGGGCTAAAACTGCCCTTGGAAGAAGTAATCATTAGCTGCCCTAAGCATTCAAGTTGGTTAACTGAATCTGATAAGCCCAAAGTAATGTTTTGACTAAAAAAAAAAAATTGTTTACTAAGCACATTGCATTTTATTTATTTATTGTTTCAGTATGTGTTCAGTTGGAACAAAATAATTTGTTTTTACAAACTAACATCATGTTTTTCTGAACTACACATGGAATTTGTTATAGAAATCCATATTTTCTTAATCTTACCTTCACCAGCATCATTCCACTTTCTCTGTACTTCCTCATCCTCATCTGCGGAATCCATCACCAACACAGCACCACACCCCATCCGTCCTAATGCACTAGGAGTTTTTTCAATAGTCAATTCACTTTGTGTTGCAGGTACAAACATGGAGTCATTCTCACTCTCTTCCGCCGTTATGTTCTCTAGGTCGGTTTTATTCACTATAGTGTAACGACAAGCCACGTCAGCAAACAGCAAGAAGTCACCGTCAGTCAAGGCATAGCGCACGTTTGGCATCAGGGCCACCTTGCTGCGTCGAGTCTTGTTCAAGCTTCCGTTGTCGCAAATTGTATGACAGTCCCCAGTCACATCCAGAATGGCGTGTTTCTTAGACACAGACTGGGCTGGCAAGGTGATATCACAACTGGGGTGACGCCCAATGACATTGGGACCTGAATAGATGGGGAAATCTGTACACAATAAAAAAAGCATGGTCAGTAAAGATGCATTCCATCTAAAAATGGACACAATGGGCTCCTTTTAAAAAAAACTGGGAATCTGAGATTCCCTAAAACATTTTCTTGTGATAATCTACCAGGTCCATCTGTTTATTGACTGATTGAGTCAATGTGTAACTATTATTATTTTAGAAATATGAAACTTTTTGTGTGAAGAATATTTTCAACGGTGTTTAAACCTTATATATTACCTAAACTCTACCTTATTTAAATTGGTAATGCACTCAATGCCACTTTTTTATATAAAATTAGTGTTTCTTAGTGATGCAGAACTCCTTAAGGAGTTTCAGCCACTTGCTGTTCACATGCACTAACTCTATCATTGACAAAGATTGATCATTGCTGCCTAATGTATGTGGGCAAGGCAGTCTGTAGTCTTCACCAGAGGTGACAAGAACCTGAACAGGGACCTTCGTAAAATTATTTTAGTAAACAATGTATAGTTAAAAATCACTGAACCTTACTTTTAAAATTACAGATACAGAGGTAAACGTTCTCCTTTTTTGACAGCTGCCACAGGCCCAGGTCCAATGGAATATTTCTCTTATATTCCTTTCCTAGGGACAACAAATATTTTGGATATCCCCAGATATGATCACAAGACAAGGCTAAGGCCCACCTTCCTCACACAGCCAGATGATCTTTTTGTCATTAGATAGTTTACAAACTGAGGGCCATGTTAGTATGGGATTCTCAACTCACCTTGCGTAGGTCCATGAATCCCAGCAAACATATGAAGGTTTGCAACAGGTTTGTGGCTTTCCACTGGAGTCTCCTCCTCTTCATCTCCCCAATCTAGGCGCTGTGTCTGATCCATCCTACAAGACAAAAGTTTAGATTTTTTTAGGGTACATAGAGCAAAAAAAAAACAGATGGTGATTCCTTTTACCAGGACCTAGTCCTACAAATCCAAGAAAACCTCAAAGGGAAGTTGAATTGGCATAAAACATTTCCAATGAATTAACTGTTTGCATGCAGAAATCTTGTGATGCCTTCAAGTATCTGTTTTAGTCTTTATGACTGCATTTACACCATTGCAGTGACCCAGGGTTTACGCATGGTTAGGATCTAGTTCTAGTCATTCTAAACAGCAATTAAAAGCACTTTTGCTACAGTGTACTGTAAGTCACAAGAGCAGATTAAGTGACATCTATGAGTAAAGGCAAAGGCAGCCACTTTATGGCACCTATATGTCAGCTCAGCTACTGATCACCCATGTGCCCTGGATCCCGAGGACACATTACACATATATGAACAACTACATGCATACAACATGAAAAACTAAGTAGTTTATATACAGGGGAAGTGTTGTGATGCTCCAGATGTAACATCCCTGTAACCCTCTGAGAAAAGAGGGCTGATGGCATCATAGTATAGCAAGTTCAATTTATCAGGTATAAAACCAGCTCTACGGTGCACACAGCCAAGCCTCTGGCATGATGCCAACCACTGGAAACCATGTAGGAACACTTGTTGGGTCTGAACCTTCTCTAAATGTTTACATTTGCAGGTTTTGATTCACCTAAATATATGCAAAGTCTTTTATCATTATTTATAGGGAATATTACCATTCATTAAAGTGATCCAGTCATCAATTTACAGCAGAACTCTGGAATAAACAAATGTCTGATACAAGAGGCATGTCTGTTCTCACAGATCTGTGCAGTAATCCAGCTTTTTGAAAGAGTTCCATCAAATTCCAACCGATTGCTGCTGCTCTATCTCCTTGTGTAAGGTGACAGGTCTTGTATCCACTCCCTTTAGTGTTCTGTAGGCAACCTGTAAAGGCTGGGTCTGCTGAGTCCCCACCACAGCTTTGCTTTCGGTAATTTCCTTTTTTTTGGGAGGTCTTTCAATGAGGTTTGTGCTAGGTTTCTGTTACAAAAGTCTGCACATGGGGTCTGTGAGTAGGCATCTTTCAATGTCATTAATTACATTTTTTTTCTGGCTATCTCAAGACATCTCCACCCAATGGTTTGTAAGTGAGAGTAAGAGGGGGTGTTCTGTAATCCTAACAAACTTCCTGTCCTGGGGTGACAGCAGCTTCTCTCATGATAGTCTATCAAATAAAACTAAAAGCTGCTGTGCTGATACACATTGCCCAAGTTTATCACAATATTGTTACCATTTAATCTACGTTTAGAGGGGTGGTAAGGTTACTGTTTCTATGCAGTCTCAAGTGCATTTAGCATCTTATCCGCGGCCACCTATAGGGAATGAATGAGGGTTGCAGCGAGTGGTTGGGCGCCTTCGACTGTCAAATATTTCAACACTGGTTCATTACACACCAGCAAAGGGTTAAGGCTGCCAAGTGGTTTGCAAGGTACCAGGTGTCTGTCTGGTACCAGAATGCACTGTAGAAAAGAACACGCAGCCCAAGCCTGCGAGATGTTCGGGAATGTGCAGAAGAAGGGCCCAAGAGCCTTCCAAGATGTGTGACGTAGATATCCCGGGAGGCTTTGCGCTTCCATTCATTCTCGATCGCCTAGGCCGGAGGTCAGCAAACTTTTTTGGCCATTTCAGGGGTAGGCAGGAGCACACTAGGCACACTGAGTCTCTCTCGAGTCCCGCCCTTATGGCTCCGCCTCCCACCAGGAACGCACCCTAAATGGAAATCCGTCTTCTCCGCAATGCATGCATGTAATTTCTAAATATAATAAAAATATTTTAATGATGGTTACTACTGAGTAAAGCAATTTTTTCTAAGTCTATAAAAAAGTTTTTAAATACAATTATATAATATTTAGTAAATTGTACAATTCTCCCACTGTCAACTTGATTCTAACATTGTCTGCACTGATTGGGCTAGATTATGTTATTTGCAATGCTATCCTCCTCTAACCAACTCCATTCTAGCATTCTCCCTATAGAGCTTGCTAGATTTGTTATCAAGGCGGAGACCTCTAAACCAGGGGTCCCCAGTCCCTGCTATCTGACAGGTGGGCCGCAGCTCTTGCCGGTGCACCCCCCAGCGAGGTCAGGAGAAGGACTCAGCTGGGGGGTCCCAAGTGACATCAGACACCCCCAGCCAACAGTTGGGTTCGTCAGACACAACCCTTAGTTGGCATGGCCTGGGAGCAGACCCTGTGCCCTCACCTGTCATCAACTTGCCTCTTTCCTTTGCTGTTCCCTCAGCCAGAGAAGTATTGTATGCTCTGGGCTCAGCTCCACTATACAGCGAGGATGAGCTAGTAGAGGACAGTCAGCAGCTACTGCCCAGCTTAGATCTGGAGGAGACATCCGCCGCTTTTTCCACTAGCCGGGCAAGTAGTGATGAGAAGAGTGGCGTGGGAGGTGGTGTTGCAAGCGGTCAGGCTCCTGACACAGAGACCATTGAGGAGGACATCAAGTGACATGCATACACTACTTGATGATGATGAAGCTGATCGAACTTGAGAGCTGGGTGAAAAAGGGGGTTCATCATCATCAGGAGAAGAGGGTGGCAGCCTGCCCGTGAGGCAGCGGCTGAGCCAGCAAGGTGGTAGAATGGCTGGCTGGTAGTCAACAAGGTAGCAGCAGTGGGAGGTCGGGAGCCAAACGTGCCCGGGGTAGACCACCTGCAGCAGCTTCGCAGCAGCCTACCTGCCTGGGAAGTAGTGGTGCAAGGGGTTCACGGAGGCAGTGGTGGTATCAGTCAGTCAGTGCGGAGTGTTGGGACTAAAATCACCTACTCGGCGGTGTGTCAGTTTTTTGTTAAGCCGCCGGAGGAGGTTAATATGACCACATGTAAAATTTTTGGGCACAACGGCCCTGCGTCATAAACCATAAAGTGGCCTGGGAGAACAGTGGCTCTGATGTGGCGGTCTAGCCTGCCGCAGCAACCTCTGCATCGAACAGTGGCATGCACTGGCTTTCAGGCAGTCAAGGCTCCACCACCTCAGCCAGAGGGAGCTGTATGTCATTTACACCTTCTGCTGGTCCTGATGCTCCTGCTCTCCTACTCCTTGTCAGTCATTCTGTCAGCAATCAATCACCGAAGTGAATGCCAAGAGACAACAGTATGAGTGCACTCATCCAACGGCGCAGAAGCGTAATGTGCTCCTGTCTAAGTTGCTGGTGCTGCAGTCCCTCCCTTTCCAAGTGGCGGACTCTGCACCTTTCAGAGAACTAATGGCTTGTGCCGAGCTGAAATGGAGAGTGCCAAGCCGTCATATGTGGGACCGACTATAGGAGTACTCCCATGTGTAACTTTGATGTCAGCCAGTGGCAGCTCATGCGTGACACCTGCCGTTTGCTCAGGCCCTTTGAGAAGGTATTTGTCAGTCGCCAGGACTACGGGATGAACAACGTCATTCCACTACTTCATGTCCTGAAACAGATGCTGGTAAATCTGGCTAGTCAGGGGACTGGAGACGTGGCGCCTAGATCTCACAGCCACATTTGCCCTGTGGGGGCTGAACTGGAGGAGGAGGACATTGGCAATGTAAAGCCAAATGGGTTCTTTTTCTACTAGGTGACAGGTGAGGAGGAGCAGGAGCAGGAGGGAGATGAAGAGGACGAGGCAGAGGACCCAGACACACCGTGGCAGTATGCAGTGGAGATGGAAGCAGGGAGTCACTCTGAGTCGCTTGCAGAAATGGCCTCCTGCATGCTCACTTGCTTGCATGGTGACAGCTGAATTGTCACCATTCACCATGCAGAGGGATGACTTCTGGCGTTCCACCTTGGTGGCCCCTGCTACGGGTCCAAAATGGGGGCCTTTTTTACACCCGCTGAGAAGGAGGACAAACTGAACTACTACAGAGACATCCTACCGTATGTAGTCAGTTGACCACTGTCTATCTGCACCATCGTCCATCCTCTCGCAGGTCTGACCGGGGGGCCCTCTGCACTGACGTTCCACTGCCATGGCTGCTGTGGAGGGGTGGGGTGGCAGGAGCAGTACCAGCTCCACCAGCAGCAGCCTTAGTCTAGAGTCGCTGATGAGCAGCTTTCTACACCCGCATAGTGTAGAAACTACTAACCAGCAGCTAGACATAGAGCAGAACCTTAACCAGCAGGTGGTGACATACTTGGAGTGCACCCTGCCAACCGTCATTGAAGATCCGCTGGACTACTGGGCAGACAAACTGGATTTGTGGCCACAACTGGCTGAGTTTGCCCT
>NC_092871.1:12415261-12417298 GCF_032062135.1 Pyxicephalus adspersus
CCTGATGCTGCTGCTGCCATCTCCACACTATGTCACCTTGCTGCTCTGTGGTCTCTTGATGCTGCTGCTGCCACCTCCAGTCTATTTCCTTGTGCCACTCTGTGGCCTATTGATGCTGCCGCCACCAACAGTCTCTGTCATTGTGCCACTCTGTGGCCTCCTGATGCTGCCCCACCTCTACACTGTGTCCTTGTGCCACTCTGTGGCCTCCTGATGCTGCCACCACCTCCAGATTCTGTCCTTGTGCCACCCTGTGGCCTACTGATGCTGCCGCCACCTCCGAACTCTGTCATTCTGCCACTCTGTGTCCTCCTGATGCTGCCACCACCTAAAGACTCTGTCATTGTTTCACTCTGTGGCCTCCTGATGCTGCCGCCAACTCCAGACTCTGTCATTGTGCCACTCTGTGGCCTCCTGATGCTGCCGCCAACTCCAGACTCTGTCATTGTGCTACTCTGTGCTCTCCACCTTATGCTGCTGCTGACGCCACCTCCACACTATGTGCTTGGGCCACTCTGTGGCCTCCTGATGCTGCCGCCACCAACAGTCTCTGTCGTGCCACTCTGTGGCCTCCTGATGCTGCTGCCACCTCCACACTATGTCCTTGTGCCACTCTGTGTCCTACTGATGCTGCCACCTCCTCCAGATTATGTCCTTGTTCCAATCTGTGGCTTATTAATGCTGCCGCCACCAACAGTCTCTTTCATTGTGTCACTCTGTGGCCTCCTGATGCTTTCGCCAACTCCAGACTCTGTCATTGTGCCACTCTGTGGTCTTTGCCTGATGCTGCTGCTGATGCCACCTCCATACGATGTCCTTGTGCCACTCTGTGGCCTCCTGATGCTTTCGCCAACTCCAGACTCTGTCATTGTGCCACTCTGTGGTCTCTGCCTGATGCTGCTGCTGATGCTACCTCCATACGATGTAATTGTGCCACTCTGTGGTCTCCTCCTGATGCTGCTGATGCCACCTCCACACGATGTTGTTGTGCCACTCTTTGGCCTACTGATGCTGCCGCCACCTCCAGACTCTGTCATTGTGGGTGTGGCTTCTGAGGAAGCAGCTGCAGGTTGGTCTGTGCTCCTCTCTCTTCGATGTCTGGCTCTATGTTGGGCTGCCCTGGGTGAGGAAGTTCCCAAGGAAAGCCCCAGGCTTCTCGGCCTAAACATGATGCACACTCTGATGGATTCCATACCACAGATTCTCCAGGTATTGATAAGAATGAAAGCTGTGAAATGTCTGTCGGAGTCAGTCCTCCCCAAAGAGTGGTGATGGCGGGGCAGTACCGGCCCAGCACAGTGCGACCATTTCGCAGACACCAAGGAAGATTTCCTTGGAACAAAAGACAATAAGCTCAGATAATCATGGCAGTGAGGAGATGGTGCCGGATATGAAAAATGATTTCCCCCCTCTAGTAAATCAGCCACAAACATCTAATAGGTCCAGCAGTGGTTCTGGCCCGGTACCCCCTCAGCCGCTCCAGCACTTTGGCTAGCACTGTCTACCTGGGGCAAGCGTTTAAGAGGAGGAATGTGGTGAGAATTAGGAATAAAGGCCCCAAAGATGAATTACCCAATAGGCCTTATTTGGTGCAGGAATCATTGTGTCACCAGATGGCCTTTGTACCGGCTGATATTCTGGCCGTCGTTAACCTCCCTGATAATCAGGGTTATGATATCCGCTTTAAGATGATGGGTGGATAAATTTGGATAATCTTGGATAAATTCTGGGCTCATTTCAGCAGGTTCAGGAATACAGAAGGCTGGGACAAGTTTACCTTTGTCCCAATCTCAAAGCCAGATACAGTGAATGTCAATATCTTATTCTGGAATGAGTCGGTTCCCCCCCATGACATTGTAATCTGGCTCAGACGCCATTGTGATTTGGTCTCTGACCTGATCTAGAATAAAGATGCCGATGGGATCTGGACAGGGGGTTGGAGAGATTCAGTGAAGCTCAGACAATCTAATAATGTCACCCATCACCTGCCAAATTCCTTTTTTATTGGTCAGGAGAGAGGTGTCTGTTTCTATCCCG
>NC_092871.1:12417849-12435301 GCF_032062135.1 Pyxicephalus adspersus
GTCATTGCCTCTAACAGGTATGATGTGCTGGTGGGATCCAACACTGATCCCTATGAGCTAGAGCTAGAACAGGAACTAAAAAGAATAGAAAGAGAATGTGAGTCCTGGTCAGATGATGATCCACCTACCAAGAAAAGATCCTTTCCAGGGCCAGAAATGGAAGAATCAGTCATGGAAACCAGCAATAGGGATTCAGACTCTGATTTACCAGTTTAGAGTAATTGTTCTGCTCCTCTGAACTATGATGGCGGAGTTCTCTTTAAGTAATGTGAACAGTATAAAAATTAAAAGAAGTAGCCATGCAGTATATGAACGCCTGAGATACCTAGATGCAGATGTGTTTTTCCTGCAGGAGACTCGCCTGTCCTTGGTGAAGTCATTACATGATGCGGAGGCCACGTGGCAGACCGGACCCTCATTTTGGTCCCTGGCTGCTAAGCGTTATGCAGGGGTTGCCATTCTTTTTAATACAAGGGATGTAATATTCCATAGATTGACAGAAATATCAATGGGTAGATGTCTGATGTTAGAGGTAAGAGGGAGAAGACTTCGGTTCATTAATATTTATGGAGCACATATCAGAAAGAGTCATTCTATTCAATGATGTAAAACCCTATCTTACTCTTCCATTCCAGTCATCATGGCTGGAGATTTTAATGTGGCCCTTAGTAAAAGTGACAGGTCCTCAGGAAGAACAGGGTGTGGAGATGCCAGGGTCCTCAGCCAAATCATCTCCCAGACCGGGTTATATGATGTGTTCACCTATGGGGGATGGACGCCAGGTTTCACTCATTTCTCGGGTGAATGGAGGAGTAGAATTGACCTAGCCCTGGTGAGTTGTACAAAAACTGTCACAGATAGAAATGAGAAATTAGTGCCTTATTCGGATCATGTTGCCCTTAATTTTTGTTTGGGGGTTGCTAAGCGCCCGGACATGGGTAGGGGACTCTGGAGACTGAACTCCAGCCTTTTAGAGGAGCAGCTTGTACAGGAAGAAGTGGAACGTCTCCTGCAGGAACAGATGGATAGGCAGGACTTCTATGAATGTAATGCAGATTGGTGGGAAGATGTCAAGGAGGACATCACTTCTCTATTAAAGAGGTTATCATCTAATAGGGAAAAAAGTAAATATAGGCACTACCTGGGATTACGGAAAGAGTTGGAGTCCCTTTACTCAGATGGGGTGGTGGCAGGGGAAAAGATAACCTAGCTAAAATCTGAAATCAAGCAATATCAGTACAGCAGATACAACTCCTTAAAGTTTGAAAGGGACCCCAGGAACACCAGATCCCTTTGAGAATTGCAGGGATAGAGTGGAGAAGAAACTTATAACTGGTCTCATGAATTCCCATGGGGTTTTGACCAAGTTATTGGCAACAACTCCAGGTCCTGACACAAATAATTTAGACTTTTCCCCCCTCACAGCAGACATAACCGTAGCGGAGGTCAAAGAGGCCATAGACATGTTGTCCCAGAGGACCGGGTCCTGATGGCATAACTGCCGAATTTTATAAGAAATTTAGAGATATTCTGGCTCCTATTCTTTTGGAGGTTTATAAGAGTTGTCTAGGAAAGCGTTTGATGCTTCGGTCCATGAGATTGTCATCCTTAGTCCTACTGTCAAAGGGTAGAGGACCAACTGATATTTGGAACTGGAGGCCTATAGCCCTTTTAAATGTTGATAGGAAAGTTCTAGCTAAAATTTGGTTTTCTAGACTGGTTAGTTTTTCCTCATCACTACTGACAAGCAGTAAGTTTGGTACAGTGAAAGTACAGAACATCTCTGGAGCTGTCATCTCATTAAGGGAGATATTTGGGAGATGTAAAGAATTTGGCTATGGTATATGTGTTGTCAGTCTTGATCAGGCCAAAGCTTTTGACAAAGTGGACCATGACTACCTATAGGCAGCTTTGCTGAAGTATGGCATCCCAGAGCTCTTTGGAGATTGGTTAAAAACTTTATACAGAGAAGCTGAGAGCAGCTTTTGTGAGCGAATAGGTTAAACCCAATAAAAAGAGGAGTGAATTACCTGCAGAGAAGAGAAGGGGGTTTGTGCATGCTGAATCCAGGGCTATTTTTTGACTCCTTGTTCCTGAAAGTGAATTCTCAGGGCCCACCGCCTCCTCCTCCCAGTACCCAGCTCTAGATGCCAGTTAACAATGCCATCCACACTTCTCAGTGCCCACCACCTCCTCCTCCTGCTTTCACTGATGCTGCCGCCTGCCCGGTACCCAACTCTAAATGCCAGCTACTAATGCCGTCCAAACTTTGTCTCAGGGCCCACTGCCTCCTTCTTCTGCTGTTACTGATGCTGCTGCCTGCCCAGTACCCTACTCTAGATGCCAGTTACCAATGCAGTCCCCTCTCTGTCTCAGTGCCCACCGCCTCCTCCTCCTGCTGCTGCCACCTGTCACTTGTAACGTATAACAGAGCTGTGTAGCTGGCTAATTTTTTGACTGTAAGACCCTCCTCACAGACCTCTGTCTGTACTCTGAAGCCTGTGTATGGCTTGTAACAGAGCGGTAAAACCTGGTGGCTAATTTTTTTGGCCAGAGGAACCCCCTCGTGCCCCTCTCTGCTTCTACTCAGAGACTGTATAAAATCCGGCATGTTCCCTTGACCGCCCCAAAAAATGGCCTTGCCAGCAACAGAAAAAAGACTTCCTTATTTTTATTTTACTTGTACAGTGTTGTGCAGAGCTGGAGGAGTCTTGATATGTCTTTTTAAATGTATTTATAGGCTGTAGAAGCTCTACACAGTCCAGAAAAACAACCCAAATTTTTCCCCTATTGACTTTATTGGAGTTTGAATTCGACGTTCGATCACCCGAATAATAATGCAATATTCGATCAAATAGCGGTCAAATCAAATAGTGAGCTATTCCACCAACACTAGTGCTGACACCCTCCCCACTCAGGGGCGCCCTACTTGTATAAGCGGTTAATAGAACAGGTTCTGTAGGCATTTTTGTGGAATCAGCTGACAAGGGTGGAATGATTTTGCCAGCTGATTTTGTGGAATCAGCTGACAAATGTCATACTGCATTAAACGTGTATTTTGGCGTTTTCACGTGTTAACCCTGCATTTTAATTTTTTAAAGGTTGTTAGATATTTTTATAGATAACTCTCATTAATGTACCTCAAGGAAACATCCTGGTGTAGATTAGCCTCTTGGAATGCATGGGAATAACAAACAAGGTGTTTAAATGACTCAAGTTAAACGCTGGGGAAAACCTCTGTGTAGACTTAGCCTAAACAACTCCATTCTAGTTACTATTCTGGAGGAAGAAAATGCACCTTATGACATGTAGCGCATTTTAAGGAAAGTTGTAATGATGGGTTAGTTCCCAGGCTTGTGGGCCCCTGTGTACTTTGAGGGAGGGATAGACCGGACAGGGTAACTGTATAGATACAGGAGGGCACATGGAAGAGTAAACAGCATCTTTATTATTCTCTATAACTTGACCATATTATCCAGTCACAGGGTACAAGGATTACCACCCTGTTACCCTCTGCCAAACACACCATCACAGGTTAGAAGGAAGCACACACTGTTACCCTTGACAACCACAGTTATGATTCTGCTTCTTTAATACTGTCTGTGTCACTTACTGCCACTCCAGACAGGGATGTCCCAGAAATCAAAATGTTTATAGTAGCCTTTCTGGGTTAGTAAGTTACACTATATCTTCTTCAGCTTACACTTTCTTATAGTATTTAACCTCCAAGGCGGTTACCCCGAGCCTAGTTTGGGGTAAAAAAAACTTACTGAAAGTGTTTACTCCAAACTAGGCTCGGAGTAGCTAAAAATAGAATCAAGTGATGCTTCCCTGGTGCCACTGGCATCCTCCCATCTGCTGTCATCGGATCCCGACCTCCGGCAGAATTCTCAAACGTCGGAGTCCGTCTCCAGCTTTGGATGCCTGTCTTCTCCTTCCCTCGGTTAATCCCGATGACATCGGAGCGGTGGGAAGTTCAAATATTTTGTTTTGGATTCAATACAAAATAGCTGTTTTGAGTCCAATACAAAGACATCTTCATATAATATAGATATAGACATGAAGATTTCTTTGTATTGGACTCAATACAGCTATTTTGAGGTCGCTCTACTAGCATTATCTGAGTTTCATGAGACCTGGAGACACAAAATTCCAACTTTTACAATGGGTGTGTTAAATTAGAGGATCTGAAAGGATGCTGGTTGTCAAGAAATATCTGATAAGGGAAATTTATGGCCATGGTCTGTTGTACATTTATTTGCACTGTGTTTTTTTTAAGACATTTAATGGGAGATCAGGAAGTAATGTTATCCCCACTATCACACCCAGCATCCATTGTTAGGCTGTGCACAGCTGAAGGGGATTCTAGAGGCTGATCAGCTCCTGACTCAGTCCTGCACTGCTATTGGCTGCTGGGACTTTATAGCCTTTCTGCTCCCAGTGCCCAGTACTTGTTGTAGCCATATAGCTGGGCTATTCTGTGCTGTGTTTAATTTGAGCTATTTGAGCGGCCTATGCTTGTGACCCCACTCTACCCTGTGTACTTTGGTGGACATTTATGCTGTGTATGGCCTCTGCTCTGTATTCTGGACTTGGCTCTGTTGGAATATTGGTACTGCTTTGTATGTGGGCCCCTGGCTGGCTGCCAGCCCATCCCCAGGCACCATCCCTTGTGCAGTAAGTCCTGGGAGCAACCGAGTGCTGAGAGACCAGTCTCTCGAGGCTGAGCGGGGGCTTGCTAAAGGTGAAGACTGCAGTGTTAGATTGGAGGACTGATGTCTGGTGAGGACTGGTGCTGGCCAGGGCCTTATATTTCAACACGCCATTCAACTACTCCCTGCCATGGTGGATCTCTATGAAAAAGTCTGGCTCCTGCCAGGTACTGTAAATCAACTGACAGCATGTGGCTGCTCAGGAGATGAAAGACAGAAACCTGTTCCTGTTGTGGTCGCCCCTTTTGTGGATCCCAGGATTAATTTGCCAAAATTTGCAGGTGAATTCCCAAGGTTTGTAAATTTCATGAATGCTTGCAAGTTTTATTTCCAGCTGCAGCCGCTCTCATCTGTCCCAGAGAGTGGGTTTAGTGTTCTCCCTTCTCCAAGCAGGTTCTCCAAACTGGGCCTTCAACCTGCCTGAGGGGGACCTAGCTCTCTCGTCAGTGGACTTTTTTTTCAAAGCTTTGGGGATTCTTTATGTAGACCTAGACCTGGCATCAACTGCTGAGGCAAAACTTTGTAGTCTTCGACAGGACCCCAGGACAATCGAGGAATATGCTGCAGAGTTTCGCAGCTGGGCTGTTCAGTGGAATAATACTGCACTCGGCAGTAAATTATGCTGCCTGGGTCTGTCCAATGCCATTAAGGAGGGTATTTATATTCACCCTCAGGAACCCCAACTACCTCTGAGCCCAGTCCTCCTCCTTGGGCCAAGGAGCCAATGCAGTTGTCAACCACAGAAAGGTTGAGAAGGTCCCAAAGGGCTCTGTCTTTGTTGTGGAGAACCTGGTCATGTCACGCAATGCTGTCCTTGGAAAAAGCCAGGGAAACTTCAGTGTCTAAGTGGGCCCCTGGACACACACCCAGGCAGACAGGTAGTTCCATAAAATCTCATCGTGTTTTTTGACATTTGAGATGCCTGGACCTCTTCCGCTAAGTATTGTCAGGTATTCCTGGATAGCGGTGCTGCCAGTAATTTTATGGATAATTTCTGGCCCGCTCTCCTGGAAATCCAGTTATCTTTCCTGAACCTATGTGTATTAGCTATTGATCAGTCACCTTTGCAGCAAGGAAAGCAGCAAGTAGTGTAATATTGAGGATAACATTAATGTCTGATCTCCTGTCAAAATACAATATTGTGTGTGTTTTTTTGTTTTTATGTCTTTGTTTGAAGTACAACAGACCAGGGTCAGAAATTTTCCCTTATCAGATATTTCGTGATCGGACAACCAGCATCCTTCCAGACCCTCTAGTTTACAACACACAATGTAAAATTTGGAGTTTTGTGTCTCCAGGTGTCATATTATTCAGATAATGCTAGTAGAGTGGCCTCTGTTTGAGCTGCTTTCTGAAACCCATTTATTAATAATAATGTTTACACTATACCATTCTGTATAAAATAGTAGTTTGGTCTCTGTGAACTCCTTATTTTGTGCTGCTAAATAATCTGGGGGTTGGTAGTTCATAAAACCTGTACTAAAGTTATTGATGGCTTATAACAAGGGCATTCTGGATGTGCCCACAAATATCATAATCCATGTGGACATAATCCTCTCAGACAGCCCCCACCCTGGTGTCATTAGATTGTCTTATTGGTCCCACCTCTTTGGCATAAAAAATGCACTGACACATTGAGGTCTGCAGGGAGCCCAGTGACTCTGGTTAAAATCTTGGACTTTACACAGCAACCCGGACCAAGGCAAACCAACTCTACCCAAGTATTTCAGTTTTCCCCTTTTTTTCCCCCTAAAATGTACTTTTCTTTTAAGCTGTTGCTATTCTTTTAGTATTGTTATAGTGTTTTTCTCCTTTTTTGTATGTTTTCACTTAGTCACAGTATAAAAAGTGTAAGCTGAATTTGTGAATGCAATATGTAGAAATAATGTAACTGGTGAGACCTCTGCCTGGAGTGG
Organism: Pyxicephalus adspersus; assembly: GCF_032062135.1. Lineage (NCBI taxonomy): Eukaryota > Metazoa > Chordata > Amphibia > Anura > Pyxicephalidae > Pyxicephalus > Pyxicephalus adspersus. The sequence continues at coordinate 12,424,478 of NC_092871.1, forward strand.
CAGCAGGGGACACAGACAGTATCAAAAAAGCATATTCATAACTGCGGTTGTGAAGGATAACGGTGCGTACTTATAAGCATGTGGTGGCAGTCTGCCTGTGATGGTGTTGGGCAAGGGGTAACAGAGTGGTTTACCTTGCACCCATTGACGGGCCTTCTCAGCCTGCTGGTGCGTGGGCTGTTGCTGAGCATGCTGGAAAGTCTATGTGCAGGGTACGGTGTCTGTCGCATCTAGATCTCCTGAGGCTTTGGTGGAGGTGGATGCTGCCCACTCAGAAAAGGGAACATATTTTCTTCTGAACATTTCTTCAACCCTGGTAATTTTGGAACTGCCATGGTTGTGAAAGCATAACCCTGTAATTGATTGGGAATCTGGGCAGACTGTCAGATGGGGGTAATGCATGTGTTGGGGGAAGTGCTTAGCTAACTCATTGCCTCTCTGTGTTACCAGTTTGGGGGAGGATTTTAACCTTCTGGGCGTTTCATTTCTGTCCGGATTTATATGTATAAAAGTAGCAACAATCAACTTTTACTGTATGTGCCAATTTATGCTTGGAAACACCTCTATCCTGTGACACCGTCACCTTACCAAGATATAGTCAAAGCGGTAACTCTAAAGCATTTGGAGCAGTGCTTCTCAATCCAGGCTTGCTATAGAGCCATGAGTACTTTGTGCCTCTGATGATCTCTCTGGCTATCTGTAAGAGTGAATTTTCTCCACTGGCCAGCAAAGTAAGGAAATTTTCCCAAGGATCACTACATCTATGTACTGTAAAATGTGTATTTAACTTATACCAGGGGTTCTCTGACCTGAAAATGTTACTTCCAGGGTTGAAAGTTACTACACATGTTGAAAGGCTAATTTTGAAAAAATGTTATCTGGTTTAGAGGCCTGAACGCCATGACCAGGGTAGTGCGGATCCGGTGCCCATGCTCCACTCCATCCCCCCCAAGCCTACAATCCTTTTTCCAAATTACCTTTTCTCCACTTACCTTTCTTAATTACCAATTACTTCAGCTTGCAAACCTCCCCCTCCTACACCTTCTTATATAAAACACACTTTTTGGACTTAAAATTGGCTGGCAAGTAGCTGTTTATTTGTAAACACAATTAATTAACATAACATTTGCATAAATAACCATAAATACAACTTTAACCATAAATAACATTAATTAACCATAAATAAGATAAATAACATATGTACTATTAATATTAATATTACCCCGAACATACCCTGAATAACTATAAATAACTATATAAATAACTCCAAATCTTAACCTTTAATGCCCTTTATTAATCCCCAACATTTCAAATGTTAATCCCCCCTTTTAAACTTTAGCCTATCCTCATTTTCCCAGGCTGCAGGTCTTGAAAGGTAAAGCCCGCCCAGTTGCAATAGTTGCAACCCACCATAACCACCGTTAAGGCCCCTCGGCCCACCTTGCCTCAGGGGCCCACCTCAACCCTTTTAAAGGGGCACTCCACCACCCGGGATGCCTCTTCACCACCTAATTACCACCGGGCACTTACCTTCCCCCAGACCCCAACCGCCACAGCGCCCAAGGGTGACCACTCATCCTTAAGCGCCCCTCCACACTCGCAGGGCTCTTTGCAAGCCATCCTGCAGGCCCAAGAACCACAAATCCGTCCCTATGGCGTTCAAGTGTACACCATCCCCCCCCAAATACTGCCACGTCTCTTCCTCCAGGTCCCTGTGCCGAAGCACCACTCCGCCATGTCTGGCCAAAAATCTACCCACCTCCTGGTTAACCTTAATCCTACCCCTATTGACCCCATCCACAGACCTCGCACCCCGCCACGTGGTCCTAGCGACTGTGTCAGACCACACAATCGCCATCCCTGGAAATTTCACTTGTAACCGCAAAAGATCCAACCTTATGTTCCTGATCAGTTCTCTAATACCTCTTTTACCCAAATCATTTCCACCAGCATGAACTACCAACACATTGGGCGGTTTATCCAGCGTTGCGAACTTCCTGACTTCTGGCACCACCCCACTCCATAGCAAACCAGAAATCCTGATCCATCTAATCGTGGCTTCGGACCTAGGCACTCCCAGCTGCCTGCCATACCTCCTGACCTCGGCTCTCTTGGCACTCCACCACACAAACCATGCCAACCCACATAAAGTACTGCAATGTCTTGTCCACCCTCCTACCCCCTTTCTGGGCCCCCCAAGAAATCCCTGCAAACCAAATGTGGCCTCACATACACTTTAAAACGCCTCAACTCCCAACAACCAATTTTCTTAATTACAGCCTCCCCTACACCCCATCGAGCCGCCTCCGTGGCTGCCCCAATACGAAATGAGTGGGCAGAATAATCCTTATTCCGCACACTCCTAGTCCACCCAGACCTTGTCGAAAGACTGACAAAAACGTCCCATCTTCATGCACCAACAGGGGGCCCAATCCATGAGGCCTAACCTCCAAAAATTCTAACGACTGCACTGGGCAAACCTCCGAACCCTCCAAAGTAAAAAGGTCCACCTGAAAACCTCTTCCTAATTCATCTGTTTTAGACCTCCTGATCTTTAAACTTACCTTATCCGAATGGACCACCACATCTTCAGCTAAAATCCCACCGGGATGGTCTTTTGCCGGACTCGCCAACTACCCTGTTCTCATGGCTCCAAAAAACACTGTCACAAAGGCAGCCCTAAACAACATGACCTCGTACTCCCCAAAACAAAAGGCCCCCAAAACCCCCACCAAACCTTGTAACAAATCAAAAGTCAAAGGCCTCCTGCTGTGATGGACCTTCTTACCTCTCCGATACCCCTTTAGGGCCTGACGCACAATAAAAGCCTTAGTCACATCCCCCATTCCCCTAAACTTAAAACCAAACGCCAAACCCGTCACCAATCTATTCACCGCTGCCACCGACGCACCCTCCACAAACTTTTTGGCCAAAAGACACAACACCCCATGAATCGGCTGCATCACATTCCCACTCCCCAACTGGGACTCCCAAGCAATTCACTCTTTCCATACTGCTGCATACGCCTCCCAGGTTTGCTCACTCACCGACCTTCGAACTAACCCTCCGATAATCCCCTCGCAATATCCCACAGATGAACCGGGCACTGATGACCAATTTTCTCCGCCTCCGGGGCTAACTCGTGAAACCTGTGCCACTGCAAACGAGATAAGGCGTCAGCCACACTATTAGCAACCCATGGAATATGCTGTGCAAAAATAAACACATTATGTTCCATACATTTAAAGACCAGACGCCTCAACAACCTCACAGCAGGCCCCGAAGAGACCGTAACGCTGTTGATGGCCTGTACCACCCCCAGGTCACAGTAAAAGCGAACTTTCTTATTGGCCAGCTCCTTACCCCACAATTCCAATGACAACACAATAGGAAACAGCTCTAGCAGTATCAAATTCTTCACCAAACCTTCCTCAACCCAAACTTGCGGCCAAACCCCTGCACACCAATTTCCACTAAAATAAGCCCCAAACCCAACCCCACCAGCCGCATCAGTGAACAACTCCAAATCCACCACGTCAATTGGCCCCTCTAGCCACAAAGCCTTTCCATTAAACCGTTCCAAAAACAAATCCCACATCAACAAATCTGCCCGCACTCCCCCATTCAACCTAACAAAATGCCCCGGTGCCTTAACCCCCGCCATAGCTGCCGCCAAACTCCTACAAAACACCCTGCCCATACACACTAACCATACACACAACCAAAACCACTAACCATACACACAAGCAAAATTCAGCTTTCCTAACAAAGACTGCACCTCCTGTAACCTCATTTTTCGCCGCCCAATAGCCACCCACACCTCCACCCTAAGCGCTGTCAATTTATCCTCAGGTAGCCTACTCTCCATCTCCAACGTGTCCAGTTCAATGCCCAAAAAGGTCAAAGCCGTAACCGGCCCTTCCGTTTTGTCATCCGCCATGGGTATCCCAAACCTCTCAGTCACGTGTTGCAAGGTAGCCAGCAAAACCCTACACACCGAACTGCCCTATTAACAGGAAATCATCTAAGTAGTGAATGACAGAGTCTATTTCTGCCACAAAACGGACCACCCACTCCAAGAAAGTACTGAACTGCTCAAATAATGCGCACGAAATAGAACAACCCATAGGAAGGCATCTGTCAACATAGTACTCCCCCTCCCACTTACAACTCAATAACCGCACGCAATCTGGGTGCACCGGCAAGAGCCTAAAAGCGGCCTCGATATCCGCTTTTGCCAACAAAGCTTCAGGCCCATACCTCTGCACCCACTTGATCGCCGCATCAAATGAAGTGTAGGCCACTGCACATGCTGCCGGATCGATGCAATCATTCACCGAACCTCCGCGTGGGAACGATAAATGATGTATCAATCTAAATTTCCCCACCTCTTTTTTAGCGACCAAACCTAACAGAGAAACAACCAGACCCTCTAACGGCGGAGAAGAAAAAGGTCCGCGCATCCTGCCCAAACTTACCTCTTTGGCCAACTTGTCTTTCACCACCTCCAGAAATCTCAGCGGCGAATTCAAATTCCGTGGCTCCCTCGCCGTTCCTGCCACGTCGCTGGGTATCTGGAAGCCCACCCCAAACCCCTCCTGTAAGACTTTGGCCGCCTCTCTATTGGGAAACTTATCTAAAAAAACCCCCCCAGACAACCCCAGCTCATCAAACCCCCTCCCAGACCTCAGCGAGGCCTCCCTCACTGAGGCCTCTGTATTTTTTGACAAGGGGCTGCACTCCCTGCCAGCCACAGCACCCTTGCCAGAACTCCGCCTGTGAAGGGGATTCCTCCCTGACTTGTGGCTGCCTCGGGCAGATCTGCGCCCAGCAGCCCGGCCAGGAGGGTCCCTGGAGGGGCTCCCAGAATGGCGCTGAGTTCTGTTAAAGTGCTCTGGACTCAGGCATAGGGAAAATACCCTATTCAGTCTTCTCCTCAGCCCCTTTTTGCCTGGGGCAAAGAGTTGGGTCACATTAAAGGGGCTGACGCCCACCTACAATTTCTTTTCACCCTGCTTAAAAAATTTTTTTGTTTTAACGCTGCTATGTCTGTGATTTTAGAAGCCCAAATCTGATCACTGACCCTTAGGGTGGGCAGTGACTTAGGCTTTTGTCACATAATTTCAGTTAAAAGGAAGAATCGGCCAGTCTGTACTATTATCTTTACCTACAGCATGTAATTTTTTAGAGCTGCCCGACTCTCTGGAACGCTCTTATTCGTCCGATTCAGCTTAATCCACTCTCTGCACATGTAAAAGATCACTCAAAACCCATCTTTTCAAACTTGCCTCCATCACTACCACCCTAAAGTTTTTTATATATATGTTGGCAAAAATATCGGATCTGAGCATGTAGGCTCTTTAAAAGATGTTTATGGGTTGGTAACTAGGGATAAAGAAAAGGCGGATTTAATAAACACATTTTTTGCCCTGCTCTGTGTACACAAAGGAAAATGGCAGATCTGAACTGCAAATTTCTAAAAGCAATGTCTCTGCCTTAAATGAGCCACAATGGCTCAAAACTGATATAATTGAGAAACAGTTGGGAGTGAAATTAAGGTTGACAAAGCACCAGGACCTGATGGATGATATCCATGTGTCCTCAAAGAGCTGAGTTCCTTTATTTAAAAGCCGTTTTTCTAAGGCCAATGTGGTTCCTCTCTTCAAAAAGGGAGCAGAGTCATTACCAAGTAGCAACAGACTGGTTGGTTTAACCTCCCCAGCAATAACCCTGAGTGTGGCTCGGGGTAAAAAAAAAAATGCTGAAAGCAGTATCCCCGAGCCATGCTCAGGGTAGCTAAAACAATGAAACACGATGGAAAACAATAGTATATAATGCTTTACCTGATCCACTGGCATCCTTCTTCGTATTTTGTATTGCATTTAATACAAAATAACTGTATTGAATGCAATACTGTGTATTTATATGTATGCAAGCAGTATGATGTCTTTCATGAAGATTTAATTTACAGTATATGTAATATGAGTATAATAAAGTTTGAAACTCAAAATCATGTCAAAATAATAATACATTTTTTTAATGTATTTAATTTATTATTTTGACCGTTTACCACATATGTCATCAATGTTGGCATTATTGTAAATTGCTGGTTCTCAGCTGTGATAGAAACCATGAGCCAGAGGACAACATGTGCAAAAGGGGCCAATTTATGCCCAAGTTCTGCAAGACTGGAGAAGATAGACTATCATAGGGGAACCTGAGTGACCCAGCAAGGCTGGAATGGATCTGGTCCAGGATTAAACACATTTGCCTGAATAAGAAATCACTTCCAGAATTGCTGTAGCACACAGATTCCTACATGATGGAAAGGACAAGATACTCTGATATAGATGAACGAGGGGAGGACTCTTACAATAACGTTCAGGTTTTCCATTAACCCCTGCTGTAAATGGTTAACAGACCTACACAACTCAAATACATGGAAAGATATGAAAACCACCCCTTATGGTTTTAAGCCATGCAGGCTGAAAGAAAATAAAAAAATTTTATTATATGTACCGAGGCTCTTCTTTATAAACAGGCAATAAAATAAGTGATAACACACTGTTGCACAAATCAGTATCTACAGAAGACAGAGGCAGATTTAATGGCAGTGGCTTATTTTAACAATCTAGTCTGCAGAAAATTCCCTGAATGGGCACAGATCTGTCAGGCACTCCAACCAACGAATGTCCTCCGTACAAAATCTGCTCCTGTGTTTAGCAGGAGCTGCTGTGCTGTCCTCTGCTGCATTGCTCAGTAGATGGGCATCTGGCTCCATTTCCTGTGGAAAAATCTCATTTAGAAGAAACTCGGGGCTAGTGCTTGGTATCCTGGCTGGCACATAATTGCACTGCGCGGCATCCTCTGTACAGGACACAATAATGCACTTCTTCTATTAGACAGAATTCGTAAAGACATTTGATGTGACACAACCTGAAAAGCTGACACAAGAAAGATGTCATATTCCACCAAACAAATCCAAATCCTAATTACCTTAAATGTCCGAGGCATCTCTAGGAGGCATGTTGCTCCACTGCAGCAAATGATATCCTTCATAAATTCTGGATCGTGTTTGACATTAGGAGTCACATAAATTTCATAGCCCTAAAAACACAGAATAATGGAGATGGAAATGCCTCATGTGTCTGCAGGAAAGCCCACAGAAAAACAGGTGATCAAGCATTAACATCTGACACACTTCTGGTGGATCAAACATACTTTGGATAACACTGTACCACAACAGAGCAAAGATTTTTCAAACAGCCCCAGGGCAGGTGAGTATAAAGCTTCTTTAAAATATTTATTTTTAAATATAAATTTTTTAGAAAGGTAGGACATAAAGTACAAAACAATTAAAAACATATCTATAAGCGTTACAAAATACTAATCTTAATCAGTAGATCATGTATAGAAACCACCATATAATAGTACAGAACATGACATTAAAATACAAGTAAATCTGCTTCCCATAACATTTTGTCCACACCCTCATTTTTTGTTATATTTCAATCTTGGGAACAATAGATAACAGGTAACCAACAAACAGTAACCAGAGAAACAAAAAACTGTAAACCTATCATATCCAGTCAAAAATTGCTATGACATACAGAAATATTCCTAAAATAAAAATATCTCAAGGACAATTGATTGAATATCTGGAGACAAGGGTACATTACCTATGTGGCACCCCCAGCGCCCATTGGTCATACCAAGTTGTATGTCTTTATTTCAATAATATCATGAAGTTGACTAGGGGGTAATGTATGTAGTAAATATAGCATCCAAGTGCCAAACAAACTTTTGTGGGTGGGCATCCAAGTGCTGAATGGCTTCTGTCTTGTCTATAACTATCAAGGCCTGTAGGTAAATTTAAAACCGAGTAAGAGTTGGGGAGTAAGATATCAACCAATTTTTGAAAAAGCTTTTCTTGGCCGCTGGTAAACAGATGTTCGAGCTTAGATAAGGCCCTCAAAGTGGTCAGATGAGATGCCCTATGGAAAAGTGCCAGCTGTGGTTGTAATTGGTAAGTGCCATCTGAGGGTGAAAAACTGGAAGACTACCTTTCAAAAAGTCTGCACATGTCGACAATCACACAGCATATGTTCTGAAAGAGCTAGGGGGTAAGAACATTTAGGACAGGCTACCAATCTATTAGTGAATGAACGAGGTTTGATTTTTAAATTAAAAGCATAATATGCTCTATGAATTATCTTAAACTGCATTTCACGCCACATTTTACTGACTATATTTTTTCGAACATATGACCAGCTATTCCCCAATAGCTATAGAGTGTCAGAATAAGAACTGTTTAAATAAGCAGCCCATTTGTGTATGAAGGATAATGCAGTGTCCTCTTCCAAAGAATTATCTACAAGCATGGGATATATATATGTGAACTAGAGTGCTTAGATGCGGATACACCCAAGATCTGATTTACTAGTGAGGGCAACACACAATTGGTCCCAGCACCCTGTCCACTAAAAAAAAGTTGACTTTACTTGTATGTAATATAAAAAATGGTGGGACAGAAGAGCATACATGACGCAAACAATGTCAAATGGTAACAGTTGATTGTGTTCATCCATGAGATGTTGAAACAATACCACGTTTTTCCTAAAACCCATACGTTTTGTACATTTGCCCCTGAGAAAAACTGGGCATGGTGTGTAAGGGGGTATCCCTAGTTGCTCCTGTGGTACATTTACATAATTACTTGTTTCAGGCCATGTAAGCGGATTATCTCTCAGCAATAGGTTAGTGCGTAATATGTGCGGTATATATGCATAGGGTACTTAGGGAGACACTTCAAAGACCAGGATTGTATCAACAAGGACTCCATATTTATGTACTGTATAAAATGAGGTACCATGCCACTAATCTTTTACATGCCTTAGTAAACAGGCTAGATTGTATTTACGTATATCTGGAAAATTTATGCCCAAGTTTTGTCTAGGTTGAGATCTAGCTATTCTTGGCATTTACCCTGCCACCAGAAAGAAACGCTGAAAGTGGTAAAGTCTGCAACGGATACAATAACCTTATAAAACTACATTTTGATCAGTTGGCCTCTTCCCAGAAGAAACAAAGGCAAGTTTCCCCAGTTATTTAGTTCTGAAATAATTTTAGATATAAGTGGGGAGTAGTTGAGTTTATACATTTCTGAGACACTACGGGTAATTTGCACCCCTAATGGTTCAATGGCCAGATTAAATAGTAATGGTGACAGGGGCCATCCCAGTAATGTCCCTCGGTGTAAAGAAAAGGGGTGCGATAAAACTCCTGCCACTTGTATTTGAGCCTCGGGACTAGCATAGATTGCTCCAGTACATAAGGTATTTTTGAAAATCTTCATCTTTTAAAAGAAACCTTTATTATAAGCTACAGTTTAAAGTGACTGCAAGTTCTCATTTTCATTGCTAGGATTGTAAAAGCTTCTTGAAATCTTCTGTCACGTACAGTATGACTGGCAGGTAAATCAAGGTTAGCATTCCTCCAGTTTCCAACTTGCCCAGTACACATTTAGAGCTCATGACAGCTGTTTTATATCATTTTATTCCCACCAAAATTTTAGTGATTGTAATGGGGAGGAGGGCTGGTAAGTGAAGGATACCTGGCACAATAGAATGCAAAGGTTACCACTGCTGTACACTTTCTAAAATGATAGCTTTCTTGTGAGTCAAGTCAGGCCTGATTTTGCATGATCATGTTTAACTAATGTATCAAAGCTTTAAAAGACAAAGCTTTTATAAAGACAATAGTGATGAGGAACTAGAAATTAAACTTTTAAATGTGAGTGAGAAAATAAAAGTACCGCAAGGAACCCCCCAGACTGGATGGTTGAAGCGTATGTATGAGCACAGCATGTTACCAATAAACATCCATACACGAGCATTTCATATGCTAGTCTATTGGCTATCTATTATATTGAAGGCAAACACTCATTGCTTGTACCTCAGAATGCTTTCTGAAGGGATTCGGACAGCACAAATTTAATTTTATTTCTTGTTCTTCATCTTTTACTAGAAAGTTGGTATGATACAAAAAGCAGCCATTCTCCTTACACTATCAAGGAAGTCACAGGTGGGTGAAAGTAAATAAATCAATCCCAACAAACTGAAGAGCTAGAAAGTGGCATACAGTAGGTACAGTACGAAAAAGGCAAATTAAAAAGTTAAAGCAAAAGGTTAGATCTCCTAATATGAATGTGTTCCATAACAACCAGGAATCTGTTATTTCCAATAGAAGAACCACATCAGATCTACGTTTTCTTTTAAAGTCCATCTTCCCCACAAACGCTCCTCAGAAAAATAGGATTTTTCTCCCTCGATGTGCAGAGGAATAGCCTGGCAACTTTTGTCCACTGCCTAAATTTATGAAATGTTTATACTGGTAGTCACTGGTTCAGTCTTGAGTGAGCTTTAGAACCAAGATTACAAAATGATCAGTCAGCAATTGTCATGGTCCCTTCTGTGACTAAAGTTTGAGGATCTGTCAGACAAGCTGCATTTGAGGTTGTCTGACAGTCTCTTTGTTTTCACTTGTTGCTGTGTTGTTGTTTGTAATGAGCACTCCCCTTGTATCAGGTGCAGCTGGTGGTCATTACTGCTCCTCCATTTAGTCTGGCCTCACACTTCATGCTGTGCGGTTGATATTCACTGCTAGGTTGTGAATAGCTGGAGTATTGTGCTATCCTGAGTTCCTGTTTATATCTGCTAATAAGATAAGCTGCTTTACTTTTGGTGTTTTGGTGTTTTGTGGTTATTTAGTTGTTTACTAGGCCTCAGGGAGACACTGGGTCCTTCATAGGGGAAGGAACCAGCA
>NC_092871.1:12435868-12455140 GCF_032062135.1 Pyxicephalus adspersus
TGGGCTACGGATACTGAGTGGAATGATCCTGCTCTCCGTAGCCAATTCTGTCATGGGCTATCTGAGAACCTGAAGGACGCATTGGCGTTTCAAAAAAAAATCCTGGGTCATTGGAAGCGGCTATGTCCCTAGCTGTACGTATGGATAGACTCCTGAGGGAGAGATCAAAAGTTCCTCCATCTCAGGACGTGCAATTCTTTAGGATGGCGCCCTCCTCTGGCACGTTGGGTGGGGAGACGCTTGAGATTATGTCTGGTGACGAACCGATGCAGTTGGGGGGAGCTACCTCCGGACCTGGGAATAAGAACTTTGGGCATAAGAAGGGACTTTGTTTTTTCTGTGGAAAACAGGGGCATTTTGTCAATGTCTGCCCTTATGTTCAGCGCCAAGGTGAAAACAAAAAAAAAAGGGGTGTGTTTAACTCTCATCTCTCACTGGGTGGTCTGTGTGGGGAATCAGAGAATTTAATTTTGTCATTTACCGGTGGTACTCAATTTCTCCTGTCTGCTGAGGTGGCGCTAGACTCCAAAACGGTGAAAATTGATGTGTTTATTGACAGCGGGGCAGGGGGTTAACTTAATCGATGGACAGTTCGTCCGTATGCATGGGTCAACAACTAGTGCACTAGACACAAATATCCCGGTGTTTGCAATTGATTCCGCTCCACTCACACAGAAATGTTTGTCACAAATGGTGAAGGACATTCATTTAAAAATGGGTGATTCTCATCAAGAATCCATCTCTTGCTTTGTGTTGGAGGGTCTGCCTGCTCCATTGGTGCTAGGTTTATCATGGTTAAGTCAGCATAATCCTACTATCGATTGGCAAGCAAGACAGATTCTTGATTGGAGTGATTATTGCATAGACAACTGTCTTAACACTTCGCTTTCTGTTGTAACCACTAAAGTTGTACCTTCGTTTATTTCTGAGTTTGCTGATGTATTCTCTGAAAATGGAGACCAGGAGCTACCTCCACATCGGTAATATGATTGTCCCATCAACCTTATTCCAGGAGCTAAGCTGCCCAAGTCTCGGTTGTATAATCTTTCTGAACCCGAAAGAGCGGCCATGCAAGAATATATCGCTGAGAGTTTGGCTAAAGGTCATATTAGACCATCCAAATCTCCAGCCACAAGCAACATGGAAGAGGAGTCGTTAGTGGCCTCAGTGTCGTCATCTGCTTGGGTGAAGGGCAGGCGATCTGGAGGTGTCCGATTTTGCCACAGTCGAAGTACTTACAATTATCGGCTGAACCAAAGTTGATGGTAGAAGCTGCAGGTATTGGTTTCTGCAGTGCTTGGCTCACTGGGGCACAAGTACTAGATGGTGGTGATGGTTTTCCTCTCCTCCAGGAGCTAAGAGGAGCTCTGCGATTATCAGGCACCTGGGTAGTTACATAGAGGTCTGCCAAATCTGCTGCCTCATCAGCAGACATAGGCTGGTGCTCTTACACAAATTGTTTGATTTTAGAGGAACAGCTGTGCAGAAATTGGTCCTGCATCATTAGGTCCCCCAAGTGCTCATAAGTCTCTTTTTAAGTCCCTTGACCCACTGCCAGAAGGTGGTGTGCATCTGATAGACCAGGTCCAGGGCCACTTTTACAGGGACTGAAACCTTTTCCAGTAAACATCTGACGTTAGCTTTTATCTAGCAATTATAGCATCCATTATGGCCTAGTAGTCACCATCCAGCTTAAGAGGCAATGTTACAAAAGCATCCAAAGCTTTGCCTCTCAACCCTGGAGTGAGGTAACCAGCCCACTTCTACTGGGTACTGATGGCACACTCTTTCAAAAGACTCTACATATGTATAAATTTCAATCTCCCCGCATCTCTGAATCATCAGAGCCCAGCAACTGCAGATCAGCCTCCAAGGATGATATTGGTTGTCCAGTCTGTCACCCTGGACAGCACATCTGTCTGCTTTCTCGGGTGGGGAAGACTGTCCTTCCTCTGGGGCTATCTCTGCTGTTTTAATGGTCGCATCGGGCAATCTCACTTCAAGGGCTTGCTCTGCCCCTTGTCCTCCACCAGGGTGCAGATCAGCTGCTCCTTAGTCTCCTCCTTGGATGTTGGGATGCCTCTGACCTCACACAGATTTACCAGGTCAGCTTGGGTGTTTTTCTATCCTATCTTTTATTTTGCAAACATGCCTGGTCCAGTGGATTACAAAAATGGTTTGGGGAACTGTTGCTATATGTTCTAATGTATGAAAAAAACATATGCACTGGCCCATCTGCAAGAACTGCTTCCCTTAGGGTCACAGTTCTTCAGTACAGAGTCAATCACTTAACCCTGCACTAATGCTCCAAGTAGGAACAGATCCAAGCAAACTGCTAGAAGATGGATGTGCCAGGCTGGGTGATTTTGGGTACAATGACAAGGGATGTTGGGGGAAGCATAAGGCTATCTCGGACTATCGCACAGCCTCATAAATTTACCAGCACATTGATAAATATCACAGGTACCCAAAATAACTCAATCTGGACACAGGACAACACCTATAAGCAGTATACACACACTGAGATCCCGTTGCTGCCACCAGTATGTGACAAACGCCCTCTCAGCCCGCACCTCTGTGCATAAACTTTCCAACATGCTCAGTTACAGTCCACCAGCAGGCTGAGAGGGGCTGTAATAGGGCAAGGTTAGATGGAAGCACACATTGTTACCCTTGACAACCACGGTTATGCTTCTGCTTCTTTATTACTGTCTGTGTCACCTGCTGCCACTCCAGACAGGGATGTCTCAACAATCACAATGTTTATAGTAGCGTTTTCGGGTTAGCAAGTTACACTATTTCTACTTAGAGCAGAGGTGTCAAACTCAAATACACTGTGGGCAAAAATTAACTTGAACAAAGTGTGTAATCTGGGGTACAGTAGATCACCTGGTGGGATGCAATCTGGGAGATATGGGGGGGGGGGTGCGATCTGAGGGCACCTGGTAGGTGCAATGGGGGTGCAATCCAGAGGCATGGGAGGGCACCTGGTGGGGGGTGCAATCTGGAGGCACAGGAGGGCACCTGGTAGGAGGGAAGTGCAATCTAAGGGCACCTGGTGGGTGAGATGCCATCTATGGCTATCTATCTGGTACAGGAGACACCTGGGGGGTTCAATCTAGGGGTGGAGTGGAGCACTTAATGCAAATGGGGGGTTGCTAACTAGGGGTAGAGCACCTTGTGGGTACAGGAGAGTCCTGGGGGGTGCGATCTAGGGGAAGGGGCAGAAGACCGCCTTTGGTGGAGAAGGGTTTAATCCAGGGGTTTGAAATCTGTGGGTACAGGAAGGCACCTGGTGGGGGTAATTTGACCTTCGTGTACAGGAGGGCACCTGGGGGGGGGTCGAATGTGATCTTGAGGTGCAGGAAAGGGTCTGGCTGTGCAAAAGGGCTGGCATATGGGGGAATGCGAGGTACATATGGGGGTTAGAGGTGCATAAGAATAGAACGGGTGGGATCTGGAGGGGGGACGCATGAGAGCACATGGTGGGGTGAAATCTTAGGTGTAATAGTGTGCAAGGGGGGTAAGATATGGAGTGCAGGAAAGCTAATTTTGGGGTAGAATCTGGGGGCACAAAGGGATATCTAAAGGAGCAGAAGAGTTTATGTGGTGCAGGTGAGCACATGGGTTGGTATCTAAGAGTGTAAGAGGAGGATCCTGATGGTGTGATCAAAGCGAAAACATGGGGGTGGGATTTGGGTGGGGGGGCAAGAGCCTAAAGAGGGTGTGGGATAAGGTCCACAAGAGAGCATGGATGGGGGTGGTAAATGAGGCTGTTAATTTGGCTGTAATTACTTTATTTATTTTAATTTTATTTTTTTTTTAGTTTAGACATGTCATAGGAGAGACATCATCAACTCAATATTAACCAAGAAGAGAGCTTAAAAAGGATGCGCATGAAACTAAAATCTTGAGAGAAGAAGATCAACACCATGTGATTCCAGTGATTTCATTTTACATAAGAGAGTAGACAACATTTTTACTTAAAGTAAAAATTCCGTTTTTTTTAACACCCTTTAAAAGAGTGCATCACCGCCTCCTTTATTGCCTTGGCGATTGAAAATGAATGGGATCATGGAGCCTCCCGGGATACACGCATCCCAGAAGGCTTTTGGCTGTTCCTTCTGCACATGCCCATACATTTCGAGCATGCACAGACGGAGCCCTTTCGCCAAAGGGGAAAACCAAATTGCCGATCTCAGGCATGCACAGTGAGATGGGCAAGCTTTTTCCCAAACTACGTCACCCGTTCTTGTGCCTGCATCGGGTGACAGTAAGAAAAACCTGAAAGAACAGAGAGAAGATAATAACACGCCCGGTCCGCGCCCACAGGTCCGAAGATAGATACTGTGACGTCGCAGGACCTGATGGAAGAAACCTTCCGATGGATCGACTGCTCTGCAGGATTGAAAGTAAGTGTAATTTTTTTGTTTTGGGTTTACATCCTCTTTAAAGACATAGAATTCTCACTTTTAAGGATATGTTGTTAGTGTAAATTAGTTGGTCTGGATGGATGTGCTAATGAGTTATGTAATAAAATCTTCTCCTACCAAAAATTTTCCTTTATGTGTTGTTAGACACAGGCATTAAAGAGGAGCTCTAACCTTTATTGTTGTATCTGTAAGTAAGGTTTCCGATTTCCAGGTCACAGGTAGGGGTTCACAGAGAATCATAGAACTGTAACACACCTAAGCTGAGCATAGGTAACAAAATAATTGAAAAGACAACATGGTGGAGTGCTCAGAATATAAGGGCTGGTTTCATGTTTCTAACCTAAAAAGAATGACAAGTGTGTGATACTTCTGTCCAAATAGTGTATATGGGTATGTGTATAAACATGTTACTTTTATGTAAGATGAATATATTGTTTTTGGGTGACAGTCCTGTATACTTCACTCATTTACTTTTGTTAAGTTTTGCAAAAATGTTTTAACACAATTGTGTATGATTTCCTTGACTATTACTAAAAGCCTTTTAGTGTATATGACACTGGGTTTTGTATATATGAAACATTTTATTGCATAAGGGTTCAAACATACAAGTGTTTCTGTACAAAGAGAGGTGAATGAACACCTTTACCAGTACGGACAATGAGCAGAAATAACTTATGGTTGCTGGTTCTGGGACAGCACTTGAACATACAAAGTTCCTGCCATGTACTGGTTATAATCCTAGTTCCTGATATATCGATAACATGGCATTATGTAGAGGACAAATATGCCAATAACTGACCCTCATTTACAAACATGAAGCATTGATCAAGAGACAACCTAGGTGATCTAGTGAAGCTGAACTGCATTCCTGCGAAAAGTGGCCTATCAAGTGTCAAAAATTTGTAATGCTGGACTGAATCATAACAGATAATAGAATAAATAAGCTAATTGAGTAATCGGTCAGTTTAGCCCTTTTGTGTTTATAGAGAACTGAGATTTATTACAACAATAATTGTCTTGTGTATGCACAATACCATACTTGATTTTTCACTGTATTTGCACTAATTGCAAGTGCAGGATTGAAAACTATTGCCACAAATAATATATTACTTTTATTAATTCCAGTCCAGGTCTTTGTGATCACAAAGGTTCCACAATCATGATCTATCTCCATAAATATAGGTCATTGTGTGTTGGGTATCTAAAGACCCGTTTACCCCATGTGTGGTTCTTCCTTTCTCAATAATGGCTCCAGCCAAGAACAAACTGAAATCCATTGTTACCAATGGATGTCATCCCTGTGTTTGTCCTGTATAGTAATGGCAGAAGTCCCAAAACATTTTGTGCTCAGTATCCACTCCGTGGGCCTGATTCATCAATGGAATGCGCATTCGCGCTTCCGGCGAGCCGGTTTACTGCGGCCCGGAGTCGAGTGCACCCATACAATCGCCCTAACTGCCAGCCGGATTCCTGCCTTGATAATGATGAGCAATAGCGGTCGCAAATCTGCCAATTAAGGCAATTAGATTTCAGCTGCGCGATTAAGGAGGATCTGTTAAGCTGTCAATGGTGAGATCATAGCAATTAATTAGCGCACACCTGCTCTCTGTTCTGTGCCCATCTACAGTCCATTACAGTTCAATCAATCTTTAATACTTCATCTTCTTTTGGTTAAGTGTTACTTTTTTTAAAAATATTAATTTAGATAACTAATTTAGATCAAGCTGTATATATACTAGTTAACACTTCATAATATGTCATCTCACAATAGCATGAATTGTAAAAAATTGTCACCAAGCATTTGTGATCTAATTAAAATGTCATTGTAGTTTGGCTTGATAGAAATCAAAGAATTGAAAAAAGGATTATTGTCATCATTATTCATCTTTTGCTGCAATGTTGGTTATGCCTAGTTTGTAATGACAGTTTCTGTTGTTTAGAAAAGCTTTGGCAATGTTTTGTCAGTTTTGTAAAACTCATATTCAGGACAAATGTCTGCATGCTTTCCACTCCAAACTATTACTTGAACCCCCTGTTTGCCTTTGTCCCATTTTCAAAGTCACATATTGGTTTTTGAATGTATTATGTACATATGTATTACTCTGACATTTGACTCAATTGCATATTGATTTGCTGCCACACAACTCCTCTGTTCATTTGTGGTAGTGTTATTGCTTTGTTGTCATTGTGCTGTGCTGCCTGATCTTAGCACTATTGGATACAAACACACTTCCACTTGCTGTTCAAACTGGTTGGCAATTAGTTGTCTAGCTGAGTTGCATACTCATTCTAACACACCTGATGGTAATGGAAGGAGGTTGCCAAGCACAACATCAAAGCACATTGATTGCCAAGCTCACAAGCAGGGTCAGGCACTCTTACATACCAGATAGTGTGCTTTATTTATGTGTTTACATGATTCTAATCGTATTAGTCATTTTGTATAGAAAAATGCCAAGGACAATTTAACTTAGTGCCAAACATATTTTATTGCTTTGCTCAAACCAAAGACCAGAATGTCAAAAGGCGTTTATGTCTGTCCCGCCAGGTCATCCATGACCTGTACATCTTGCTGGAAGGGAAAATTGTAGCAAAAACAAAGAGAAGCTAGGCTATGCCAAGAATGATGAGGCTCCTGGACTCTCTCTATATTTTAGGAAGGGTGTCCTTTCAAACCACGTCGCCCTGAATTTGCGCACTGAGCCAGTATACAGTTTCCTGGCTGTTTATGAAGGTTTCAATGCCATTTTAGACCTTGGCCTACTATATAGTCACTTCCTCACATCAGCTTGGGAGTGGAGGAACATTAAAGGTGGATTTCATCTTTACTGGAAGCAATATCATCCATGAATGTACGGTAGTCTGTGATGTGACATTCCAGAGGCTTGCCAGCACAGCAGAGGGATGTCATCGCCCTGTAAAGAAATAGATTACATTATTAGGATGTGTTAATCATGCTTTAGTTGTAACTACATGCTGCTGGATTGTATTTTTCATTCTTTTCTGGCTGCATAAGCATCACTTGCCCAAATCTAAACTCAATTGCACTCTGCCCTAGTTTGGCAATGTGTTTTTGTAAAGTGTCACATGAAGGTCCATCTCTTACACAAATATGTCTATTTCATTTCCCAAATGATTAACGTGTGCTTTCTATGACTTCAACTCCTAGGTTGGTTTGTAACCCAAACATGATGTGCTGAAATATGTAATACATGCATTGTAAACAAATGTAAATACGCGTAAAGACATTAGCGACGTCCCTCTGATGTGCTTTGGGAGCCGGAGGCAGGACGTTGGTGTACCTCTGGCTCGAGTTCCTCTGGAATGTCCCAAGTATCCCCATGGTGCAGGCACAGGTTGTGCAAGACACAGCATGCCACGATGACCCGCTTTCCACGGCGCGTACAGGAGCTCACCACCGGGCCACGCCAAGCACAGAAACCGTGCTTTTAGCAGCCCGATGGTTTGTTCCACAAACAGAGCCTTGTTGTAATTGTTGTAATGCTCTGCTTCAGACCGGGGGTGACGCACAAGTGTCATAAGCCATGGAAGCTGCCCGTATCGTTTGTCAACTGCAAAAAGACGAACATAATACATGTTAGTTCATGGTATAGTAAGTGTTCTGTGAATACAGTGTAACACTAGAGTTTTTTAAAAAAGGTCGCTAAGGGTTGTGCTGTTCGGTCACTATTGCTTTTTGGTTGTTAGGAGACATTGTTACTATTGACTACCACATTAAAGTACCGTGGGCTGTGAAAATAGTAATTAGACTCGGCCTTCCGGGAATATCTGAAAGTTAGTTCCTCCCCCATGCTCCCAATATTGTACAATATTTATATAGTATTTGCTAAATTAGATGTTAGCACAAAATATGACATATATACAATATAGGTCATAGCCTGACATTCTGTCAATGCAAAGGGACATAGCAACATAATAGGTGTCTTTAGGATTTAACTACTCTTAGTTGTATTACAGTAATGACATTATACATTACCTATTAACCAACCCTCAGGCATTTCTCCAGAGATGAATTTCCGGTAGGGGGCTGTCTGACGCAGGATATAGGCATCATGGCATGATCCTGGGAAACCTGTGCGTGCACTCAAGATTTTCCTGTTGGCATCACAGACTATTTGGACATTCAGTGAATGATATCGCTTCCAGTTGCGAAAGGCGATTTCCTGCAATTTAGGGGCCTGAATGGCCACATGAGTACAGTCAATGGCCCCCAAAACATTCGGAAATCCTGCTCGCCTGAAGAAATCCGCCTTGACCTTCCCCCACTCCTGAGCTGTTTGAGGAAAATGAATATATAGTGGGATAAGGTCCACAATGGCATTGATGACCTTCGTAGAAACCCTGGAAACTGTAGACTGGCCTAGTCCACAAATTAAGGCCGAGGAGGTTTGAAAGGAACCCCTCCCTAAAATATACAGAGTGATCAAGAGCCTGGTCATTCCTGGCACTGCCTGGCTTCTCTTAGTTTTTGGAGCAATTTTCTCTTCCAGCAAGCTGTACAGGTGATGGATGACCTGGCGAGACAGGCAAAAACCCCTTCTGACATCCTGGTCACGCAAACTTTCCAGGCGACTACACTCTAAGAAGATGCGTGGTGCCTGGACTGTTTGTGAAGTCTGAGCTTGCTCTTCTGGTTGCTGCTGTTGTTGTTGCTGCTGCTCTTCTTCTATGATCAGATAAGTGGTGTTTAATGCCACAACAGCAGTTGTGAAGAGCAAGTTGAGTTCCAAGTTTGGATCCATGACAACGTGTTTGTGTGCACGCGCGCGTTTGAATACCTAAAAATTTGCAGTTTCTTAGTCATTCTGGTCATGCAAACCAAAACTTTGTTGAAAAAAATGAACATGGTGAAAAAAAAACGGAAAAAAGAACAAAGGAACAACAACAAGTAAGAATACACCATTGACTTTATTCCTCCAAAAGATGTTTTAGGTGTGTTGTCCCATAACTCTTTTTTTTTTTTTTGACTTCTAGTTACATGGAGCCAAGGAGAATGGCCACCACCACTACTGCTACTGCTGGCGGCCCCACCACCACTACCAACCCAGGGTCTTCAGTCCATAGACCAACAGGCCGCTCCTTCAAGCCAGCTAGGTTGCTCTGTCAAGCAGGCCAAGTAACATCTAGGCCCCTGGTCCCTCAACCTGGCACCTCAGCCAGTTTGAGCCAGACCAGGGATTCTGCTTCCAAGGCTACCAGCTTCACTCCTGAGCAAAATGCAGCCCTCATGGAGTCCTATGTACAACATTTTCCTAGACTCCGTGGGGACTTACACTCCCAGACTTCACGTGCTGTAAGGCAGGGACTCTGGGAGGAAATTGCCAGGAGTGTTAATGCAGTGGGCAGTACACAACGGACCATTACCTAGTGTCAAAAAAGTGTGAGTGACATCTTCTGACACGTCAAAAGGCTCCTGGGCACAGAGGCCGGAAGGGGTGGGACCTATCCTGAACATCTTGTGCAGGGTCTCAGGGAGTATGAAAGATTGGCGTTGCCATTCATCGGGCCAGAAACAGTGGTAGGGGTGGACAACCGGGATGACTCCGATGCTTGGCAACCATGTAACATGCACAATCACTGAATGACACGATACTGTACACACGATAGATAGTGAAAGATCGTCGGCCAATCAGTTCCACCGTGGCGGTCATCATTTCCAACGACAATCCTCGTTGGTCGGCGTCCCTGGTCACTTTGGCCAAATCGGTTGTTCATCGGTCATTTCTAACAAAAATTATTGGACGTGTGTATGCAGCTTTAGTCTACTGTTTCCCCAGCGTTTAACCTGAGGTTTTTTAAAGCCCATGTTTGAAATCCCCATGGGCTGATCTACACCAGGACCCTTCCTTCAGGCACCTTTTTGAGCGTTATCTTAAACGTTGCTGGCAACATTTAAAAAATTAAACTGCTGGATAAACGCAGAAAAACGCTTCCATTGAACTCAATGGAGGCGTTTTTAAGCTTTCATAAAAGCTTCCATTAAAAACAATGGGGGCTTTTATAAACATTTTTAGCAGGACTTTGGAACTCTGAAGCCCCCATTAATAAGGAGACTCCCAGATCTCCGCCACCCCACCCTGGGGAATGAGTACGAAAATCCCCTTACTCATTCCCTGAAAGGGTTAAAATATACCGTATTTTTCGCCGTATAAGACGCTCCGGAATATAAGGCACACCCAATTTTAAAGAAGGAAAATCTAGAAAAAAAAAAAAAAAGATTCTGAAAGATTATTCCCCTTCTGATCACTCATGTGCCGTTCAAATTCCCATGATTAGCACTTATAAACCCTAATTCCTTACTTTGGAATTAGCATTATGATGCTCCAGATAGCGTTTTACTGGGTATATTCATTTATCACGCTGAATATGGCCCAATGTAAAGATAATTTGCCCTGACTACTTTCAAACCTACAAGTCCCTATCTGGTATGTAACCTGGGGACTACCTGTATCGGTTATTTAATTTTTACTCATTTTATTATTTCATATATTTTTACTGAAAAACTACAATTTTTCAAAATGTCATACAGTTCATGTTTACATTCACTGTAAACTGGCATCTCAGTGGAGACTGCATAAACAGGAATCTGTAAACTGCACATACAGAAACTAAAAAAATGCACAGAGAACTTGGAATGCCTGACTGACACACATTATGTCATAGTATATAGTTTTTATGATAACCAATGTAGGTAAAGATAAACCATTACTGGTAAAGTTATTTGTGTAGTACAGCCGCCTTCTCCTTTCACAACTCCTGACAAAGTCAATACATAGCATTTATATGTCTTCAATGCACAATCTAGATTGATCTTAGTTTGAAAATACAGTGAACATGAAAGCATTTCTAAATCCTAAAACAAAAAAGTGATATAATGCAGTTTGCAAGATGTGGTGGCAGCTTTTGTTTAACCTCCTAGGCGTTTCACTGATGTCTAGATTTCTGTACGAAAAGCGGTACACAAAAAAAACTACTTGTTCACAATGAAGTAACAATAAGCTAATTAAAAGTAGCCAGACTTTATATTCCATTTCAGTTATTCTTGTAAGCATATCCTAAGAGAAAGTGTAATGTAATTTATCTATGACTTATTACCTGGCAAATCTGTCTCCGGTTCCAGAAAGCACTGTGTGGCCATCAAGTCAGCACCTGCAATTACACAAAATTTGCCATTAACAACCATTAATAGCGTCTTAAAGCAAATGTGTCACTTTAGTATAAAATAAACAAAGTCCAGTTTGTAGAAGAATAGTCAGATGCTGCTGGGGCAGCTATCTGGCCTTGTATCGCTGCCAAGGTATCTTATGCATCCAATGCACAACTTGAGGTGTTTTGGGCTATTGGTTTCTACTGCCAACCCCCACATCACTACCATCTCCTACAGTGATGCAGGAGCACCAGTGGAAGGAACTGCAGACAAGCATTTGACATACCAAGAGGGTTTAATGCAAAAGACCAAGAAAATGCAGAAGATTGGCATTTTAACCAACAGGTCACATAGTATTAAGGGGTCTTTCACAGCTTCTTGCTATACAATGGTAAACAGGGATACTTTAATATTTGCCCTCATGTTTAAACCAAAGCATACACTAAGCCTATTACTTTTCTACAAGCTTCATACATATTAGACCTTCAGAAATCAGAGTCTCTGAACATTTATGTCTCCGTAGCGACTCAAACTCTACTTTCTATTTAAATGAGCAGAATGATTTACTTTTACCCTGCTGGATCACTTCCTTAAACATGACAACTGGATGAGGATAATTACCCAAGGAGGTGGATAAGCAGAAGCAAACTTATTTGTTTGTGTTCTCCCCAGAATTGTTTTAAGCCAGGAGGAAGCAGCTTTAAGCAGGAGGCAGCCCCTGTATTGTGACAAAACCTTTCTGTAATCATATAAAAACAGCCCGGTGGTTACTGAAAAAAGCTGGGTGGTGGGCCTGGCTAAAAATGGCCGGGGAGAACACTGAAGTCTATGTTCCATGTTTGTATTTTGGGTATAACTTGCATTCGGTGGGCTAAAACATCTCTTCGAAGGAGTAATCATTAGCTGGCCTAGAGCATTCAAGTTGGTTAAGTGAATCTGATAAGCCCAAAGTTAAGAAATGTTTACTAAACACATTGCACTTTATTTATTAAAAAGTGTTTTAGTATGTGTGTTCAGCTGGAACAAAATACATTGTTTTACAAACTTACATCATGTTTATTTTTAACTACACATAGAATTTGTTTTAGATATCCATATTTTCTCTTTCTTAACTTCACCAGCATCATTCCACTTTCTCTGTATTTCCTCATCCCCGGAATCCATCACCAACACAGCAGCACCACACCCCATCTCACTCTTGTGAAGGTATATAAAATTTATATAGCCACAAGTATAGTGAGCATTAACTCAAAACTATATTATTATGTTTAAAAATGACCAACTCGGCTATTTGTGTTCTTTACGTTCTGTTCCCGGAGGCGCCTTGGCCTTGCACCTGGTCAAGTGAAACCAGCAGATAAGGAGACCATAGAAACTGTGCAAGTGGAACCAGGAGATAAGGGGACCATAGAAACCGTAAGTTTCCTTAAAGAAGTTCTGCATTACTAAGAGTTTCAGCCACTTGCTGTTCACATGCACTAATTCTATCATTGGCAAAGATTGATCATTGCTGCCTAATGTATGTGGGCATGGCAGTCTGTAGTCTTCACCAGACGTGACAAGAACCTGAACAGGGACCTTCGTAAAATGAATTTAGTAAACAATGTATAGTTACTTACTTTACCTTACTTTTAAAATTACAGATATGGAGGTAAAACTTTCTCCTTTTTTGACAGTTGCCACAAGATTAGGTCCAAGTGAATATTTCTCTTATATTCCTTTCCTAGGGACAACAAATATTTTGGATATCCCCAGATATGATCAGAAGACAAGGCTAAGGCCCACCTTCCTTACACAGACAGATGACCTTTTTGTCATAGAAAATTTACAAACCCAGGGCCATGTTAGTATGGGATTCTCAACTCACCTTGCGTAGGTCCATGAATCCCAGCAAACATCTGAAGGGTTGCAACAGGTTCATGTCATTCTATGGGGACTTCCTCCTCTTCATCTCCCCAATCAAGGGGCAGTGTCTGATCCATTCTACAAGACAAAAGTTTAGATTTTTAGGGTACATAGAGCAATAAAACAGATGGTGATTCGTACTACCAGGACCTAATCCTACAAATCCAAGAAAACCTCAAATGGGAAGTTGGATTGGCATAAAACATGGCATATATATGTCAGCCCAGCTACTGATCACCCATGTGCCCTGGATCCCGGGGACACATTATGCTTACATGAAAAACTACATTCATACAATATTAAAAACCAAGTAGTTGATATACGGAGGAAGTGTTGCGATGCTCCAGCCGTAACAGCCTTGTAACCCTCGGAGAAAAGAGGGCTGATGGCATAGTATAGCAAGTTCAATTTATCAGGTATAAAGAATTTTTTTTGAGGATAACAAGGAAAATCAGAGAACAATTATAGGGGAGCTGATGGGATGCAGATTTAGCAGCTTTACATATTTAAGGCCATTCAGATTCCTATGGTATCAAGAGGCCTTGACTGTTATACCAATATTACAAGAGGACTGAGAAAAGAAGAAACCTAAACAGTTGTTATATTTCATCCAATCATAAGTGAGCTACAAACACTATATTTGGAATTATCCCCTGGGGCTCAACTGCAATGCAAACAAAATATATAAAAAGGTTGTTGTACACACACATGGAAACAAATATCTGCTCCAGACAAGATTTTTGTGCATGTGTACAGCAAAATGTTTACCTCCTCTTGCCTTTAATAGAGTAGGGTCAGAACTCCGGTTGATATTTTTGGGTAAGGAGGAGGGTTGCCATTTGTGTCTATTTAGAGAAAAATCCCTTTATTTCCTGTCCTAGAAACACAACTGAAACAACTGAGGAAATCTCTCCAAAGGCAGGGAACAAGAGTCCCCACTGGCAGATATCCTCTCTATTTCCGGGACAACTCCTGAACAGTGCGTGATCAGGTGACAAAAGAAGAGAGAAGATGACTGGTGCTCCCTCTGCGCTGGGCCAGAGATTGATAACGGGCCCAGAAGGATGAAACCTCCAGAGAGATTGAATGGTCTGTGGGATTGAAGGTGTTCTTTTATTTGTTTTGGGTTTACTTCTACTCAGGCAAAGCTGGCTGAACGCCCCCCTCCCCCCTCCAATGTATTGGTCATATGAGCAGTGCCAAGGCACCGACAGGCAGCAGTCAGCCAAAGCTGCTGTTTGGGTGGCACCAAAAAGACACAACCCATCGGCAATGTATTGGTCACATGACCAGTGACAGGGCAAAAACAGGCAGCACTCAGCTTGGGTTATTCTTACACAGTATTTATATAGTGCCATCATATTACACAGCACTGTACAAAGTCCATAGTCATATGTTTTTATTACAGTCTAAGGTCTTTAGGGATGTGCGAGGACACAAACACAGGGGGAACCCACAAACTCCATGCAGATAGTGTCCTGGCCAAGATTCAAACATGGGGCTGCAAAGGTCAGAGTGCTAACCCCTGAGCCAACATGGGTGGCCCCGACTAGATATTGGTCACATCATCGGATGGATCTTAGGGCACAACTCCCTCTATTATTATTATTATTATTATTATTATTAATAAACAGGATTTATATAGCACCAACATATTACTCAGCACTGTACATTAAATAGAGGTTGCAAATGACAGACTAATACAGACAGTGACACAGGAGGAGAGGACCCTGCCCCGAAGAGCTTACAATCTAATAGGAGGGAAGATATGTAATGGTGGGAAGTAGTGATGGTTTCAAATGACAGAAGAAGCCGGGTAGGCAAGTTTGAAAAAAATGGGTTTTGAGCGCTCTTTTAAATGAGCACAGCCAAGCCTCTGGCATGATGCCAACCACTGGAAACCATGTAGGAACACTTGTTGGGTCTGAACCTTCTCTAAATGTTTACATTTGCAGGTTTTGATTCACCTAAATATATGCAAAGTCTTTTATCATTATATATAGGGAATAATATCACTCATTAAAGAGACCCTGTCATCAATTTACAGCAGAACTCTGGAATAAACAAATGTCTATATACAAGAGGCATGTCTGTTCTCACAGATCTGTGCAGTAATCCAGGTTTTTGAAAGAGTTCCCTCAAATTCAGACCGATAGCTGCTGCTTTCTCTCCTTGTGTAAGGTGACAGGTCTTGTATCCACCCCCTTTAGTGTTCTGTAGGCAACCTGTAAATGGTGGGTTCGCTTGGTCCCCACCACAGCTTTGCTTTCTGTAATTTCCTTTTTTTATTTTTTTTTTATTTTAATATTAATATTTGGTTTTGCAAAGGTATTAGTTGCACAGAAAGTAAAATTATATTCTTTGTAGCTATCAAGTATAACATTTTTAAAGATATCTCCCAACCAGTGTGGATTCTGCAAGAGTGGCTTAGGTTTACAAAGTAATTCATGCACCCCGCGGAGACGAGTGTAGGAACATTAGTGCTTGTTCTTGGCTGCTGTTCTGCACATGTCCATGAACAGAATAATCTCATGCTCCACATAATCTTTTAGTCCCAGCAGCAGCATAGGGCATCGATTTCAGAGAAAGGAGTTTTCTACTGATCACTGGAAGGGTTGTCATTGAGGTCTGCACTGTGGGAAGGGGGCTGTCAATAAGATCTGCAATGGGGATTTATCATTGAGGTCTTCAAGGAGTCTGTATTGAGGTCTGCATTGGGGGTCGGTCACAGAGATTTGTGCTGCTGTCTGCATTAGGGGTCTTTCAATGAGGTTTGTGCTAGGTTTCTGTTACAAAAGTCTGCACATGGGGTCTGCGAGTAGGCATCTTTCAATTTCATTAATTACACTTTTTTTCTGGCTATCTCAAGACATCTCCACCCAATGGTTTGTAAGAGAGAGTAGGAGGGGGTGTTCTGTAATCCTAACAAACTTCCTGTCCTGGGGTGACAGTGCTGCTCCTCCATAGAACCTGCCTCAAACTCTGCAAATCTGCATACAGATACGGAAAACATATTTAATACCAATATATTGGATGGGTTACATGTCTGCTGGGTTCTGGCATCATGATGTTACTCTGGGGCAAGTTTCCACTTTTTTGAGTGACACACAGCTCCCCGCGCATGCGCAGTCTGTGGATTTTGCGGTCCATGAGCTCCAAAAGGAGACCACTGATGTACATGACAGTGATGTATGATTTACCCTAGTGATCATTTTATTTATATGGTTTTGAGTTAAAGAAACATCTGATATGATATATATAAAAATATGATCAATTTTACAAGTATAGGAGGGTCTTGAAATGCTTGTTTCAGTGTTATGCATTTTTTCTAAAATTATTCTTAAATATTAAACAGTAGCTGGGCAGTCCAACTTTTGATATTAAAAAAAGCTACCCCACATCCAATGTTTTGGGATCCCCTTTGTCCAAGCTGTTTGTGCTGCAACCCCTCCCTAAAAATCAAATGGAAATTTCCTGGCCTGGGTTTCCGCAGATTACCAGCTGCACGTTTTTTACTTACACATTTCCATTTCCATTTTTATCATAGTATTATATTTCTGTATTTTTATTTTCTGTATTTTTGGTATTGATGAAGTGCTTGGACTGCACATCAGAGGCCAGGCATTCTTTTATTCTGCCCAGACAGTGGGTAGCACTCTGGCCTTTGCAGCGCTGGGTCCCAGGTTTGAACCTCAGCCAGGACATATCTGCATGCAGTTTGCAGGTTCACCTCGTGTTTGCATGGGTTTCCTCTGGGTACTGTGGTTTCCTCCCATATTCCAAAAATCATGCAATTAAGTCAATTGGCCCTAAATTGAGCCTAGACAGTGTTAAAGCCATATGACTATGGTAGGGACATTAGATTGTGAGCTCCCTTGAGGGACAGTTAGTTACATGACTATGGACTTTGTACAGCGCTGAGTGATATGTCAGTGCATACTGTAAAATAAATGTTCCTGAAAACAATGTACTGCTTTTACGCATAAAAATCCAATGTATTGCATTCAATACAGTTATTATGTATTGAATGCAATACAAATGTATTTTGAATTTCCCGCCCTGCCCGGTCGGGACGTACACACGCACCAACGTCACCGGGAACTCCCCCGGTGACTAATCGGAGCAGAAGCAGGAAGAAGAAAGAAGACGGAGATTGCAGCGCTGGACGGCGTGGTACCCCGGCGGATCAGGTTTATTAATAATAATAATAATAATAATCAGGTAAGCGCTCTATTTACTAACCTTCCCTAGGTGTTCCAACCCTGAGAGTGGCTTGAGGTTACCACTTGTAGCAACTTTTTTCTACCCCAAATCACTCTCGGGGTTACCCCTAGGGAGGTTAATCTAAGTTTAGAGGGGTGGTGAGGTTACTGTTTCTATGCAGTCTCAAGTGCATGTAACATCTTACCCACGGCCACCTATAGGGAATGAATGAGGGTTGCAGCGAGTGGTTGGGCGCCTTCGGCTGTCAAATATTTTAACACTGGTTCATTACACACCAGCAAAGGGTTAAGGCTGCCAAGTGGTCTGCAAGGTACCAGGTGTCTGTCTGGTGTACCAGAATCCACTGTAGAAAAGAACACGCAGCCCCACCCTGCAAGATGCTCGGGAATGTGCAGAAGGAGATGTGTGACGTAGATATCCCGGGAGGCTTCGCGCTTCCATTCATTCTCGATCGCCTAGGCCAGGCGAGGTCAACAAACTTTTTTGGCCATTTCAGGGATAGGCAGGAGCACACTAGGCCAGAGTCCCTCTTGAGTTGCGCCCTAATGGCTCCGCCTCCCACCAGGAAATCCGCCTCTCCGCCTCAAGGGAAATCCCTCTCCTCCGCAATGCATACGGAAGAGAGGGAATGTTCCTTATTTACCCCGGCAGCGGCAGTGTTAACGCCAGCCAGGGTAAGTAGCGAAGGGAGCCACAACACAGAGGCTCAAGAGCCGTATGCGTATCCGGAGCTTCGGGTCCCGTAGGTGGTTCCGACTCCTATGTGGGTTGCAGCCGGGATTGGGCTGGATCGGCCAGGGGGCATTAGGCCAGAACAAACTACCAGTTAGGCTGTATCTGGCCTAATGGCCGGAGTTTGCCGACTTCACATGCCAGGAGGCTCTTAGGCGCTCTTTCTGCGCATGCCCGAAGGAGCCTTTTTGCACAAAAAAGGAAAATTTGCTGGAGAGCTGGCTCCGGGACGAATGCCAGGACAACACGAGACCTGATGCAGGATACCCTCGGAGGGATCAGACTGCCCTGCGGAATTGAAGGTAAGGATATATTTTTTTATTTTTGCTGTTTTGAGTTTAGTTCCACTTTAAGTTGCTTTAAGATGTTAGCATACACTGGCTGTGCAGATCAGTAACCCTGTGGCTGTTCTATATATGCATACTCTATTAATATATATCATATGGAATTAGTCCCATGTATCGTGCACTGCCATGAACAGTACAGAATATCTCATTCCCTGCCCCCATCACTACAGATATCATGGTAATTGTGGCCCTGGAAACTGCTGGGATCGTTGCCATGGCAGTGGTCTAGAGCAGGGGGGAGGGGGGCTGGAAAAAACGATTTTATTCACATCACTTAACCAGTTTTCAGTTTGCAGTGAAACTGCCCATTGAAAACATCAAGTGGGCATTTAAAATCAGGAAAATAAATTCTATACAGATAAAAAAAAATGCGAGTTATACACTAACTGATTGCCTCTGTTTTTCTAAGCCGGAGCCAACATTACCAATCATATTACATATGATGTTATATCTTAAAAAGACA
>NC_092871.1:12455737-12464506 GCF_032062135.1 Pyxicephalus adspersus
GACATTGGGCCTAATTTTAAACAAGCTCTCCAAGGCTGTAGAGGATACACTTTCATCAGTAAACCTGGGTGATATAGCAAACCTGGAATGGATTTCTTAAAAGCTATTTGCTATTTGTTAGCAAATTTTTCAATCCTGAACAAGATCCATTGCAGGTTTGCTGGATCACTTAGCTTAACTGATAAAAGTGTATTCTCTCTAGAATTTTTACTGAATTTAATGTTTTTATCAAGTTGGATGTATAATCGCTTATATACATTGTATATCCTATGCCTAGGATAAGTTATAAGAAAGAAGAACATTGAATCGGAATAGCTGTTTATTTTATTGACAGAGCCAGCAGGCGATTGATGGCTATATATCTTTGAACCATAAAGTTAGCGAGTGGCGGCATTCCATTCGATTTCCTAACACATTTCTGCTGAAATCCGTTCAATAATAAATGGTGCTAGGAGCTAAAACAATCAATATACCCACATTGATTTTTGATCAGGGAAATATGGATTGTCTGACAAATCAAGCATGAATTTATTAGTGTGCCTAACACTCCACAGACTGGGATAAAGGCAGCCTTATACAAAATGAGATAGATCTTTTGAATCTTGGGTATATGGGCACTGCCAATTGCCTGCCTTTAATGAAAATAGTAATTGCAGGAGTTAGATATTGCTCTTACAATTATTACTGCGTTCCCCTATATTAGCAGTGTGAATGTTGATATGCTATGAGCAAAACTGAACCAATATATCTTCAGACTATCCTTGTATTTATCCATTTGCCTGGAGTCCATCTTATATCCTCTAATTTACCTTGCTATATCTTACAATATCTTACTTTTATTCAGTTGTGGCCATAGTCAACATTGGGCCCCTGATCAGAACTGGCTTGAAGCCCCCTTCGGGTCCCTGTGTGGGTTGCTGTTGGCTGAGGAGTGTCCAGGGCCCCTTGTATTCCATTTGTAGTAGGTTCCATCAGTAGAGGTTCTGTTATGTCCTTCTCCCTGGTATTCCACTAACCCTACTCTCTCCTCTATGATCTATTATGAATGCTGCAGCCAGACTCATCCATCCTTCCCTCCGCTCCTCTTCTGCTGCATCTCTTTGTAGTTCTCTTCATTGGATTTTCATTTTACCCTGGAATCAAATTCAAGCTCCTGTGCTTTGCCTTCTATTCCCTCCACAGTTTTTGTCCCACTTACCTTTCTGGCCTGGTAAAAAAATACTCCTCAGCCGCTCTCTTTGTTCCTCCAATGACCTACTACTGATTTCCTCACTCATAACCTCATCACGCGCACGGCTCCAAGACTTTTCTAGAGCTGCCCCAACTCTCTGGACTGGTCTTCCTCGTCCTATTCGGCTTGCTCCTAATTTCTGCTCATTTAACAGAGCACTCAAAACCCATTTTTTCAAACTTGCCTACCCGTCTTCTTCTGTCTCTTAAACCCTCACTACTTACCCACAAATCCATATCCCCCTCCAATTGTGTGATACTTCCCCACCTCTTAGATTGTAAGTTCTTCTGGGTCTGCCATTTGCAACTCCTATTTATTGTACAGAGCTGCATAATAGGTTGGTGGTAATAATATTAAATCTATAAAAGTAATAATAATCTATAAACAGTTTTTCGTCCCTAAATTGAGTATAATGGATGTGGATATGGCGCTGGTGTGATTACTACCTTCTCCAAATATAAAAGGACATTAAAAAGTGACAGAGACTTGTATGTAAAGATCATATACCCCTGCAAGATCCATCCATCCTTTTCTAAAAAGCGAGGCAGAATACCACTGGACTCGCACTACCAATATTGTTTAGCTTATAAAGAGGGGAGACACTTTTGTCAGAACAAAAAACTGTTTTTAACTGTATTAAAGGAACCAATCCCTCAGCCCTGTTAGTCTGGATGAAGTCTCCTCTCTTCATCATCTCCATCTACTACCTGTCTGCTTGACCCAATTCCTTCTTGTCACACTTACCTCTTCCTAGTGTATATTCCTGTGTACCCTGTGCTTCCCTGTGTCTACAGTGACCCCTGTGTCACTGGTATCTGTTTCATGGATCCCTGGTATTTGACCCCTAATGTGTGACCTGACCTCTTTTGCTTGCTGCCGGCCTTGACCCCAGCCTTCCTTGACTATTCTTCAACTTAGTGATTTGGTACTGTGTATCATTCTGCCCATCCTGGTGTGCCCAAGGACTGCAACCTGGCAACATCCCTACCATTAGAGGCTCTGGGAAAGACCTGGTTAACGCTTAGACTTTGGCCCTTCTTAGGGCTCAAACCACTTCTGTGCAAGCCAGAGTACGCTTCCTAGTGGCCCTGTCTCCCCAAGCGGGACACCTCTGGTCTACTCCGTGCCCATTCCTCCACAATAGCTTGCACCCTAAAAGAGCTATTTAACCTATTTCTTCTGGAACATTTCATCTACCTTTCAAACATGCCATAATTCTCCCTATCCTAAAGAAACTCTCGTTAGACCCCTTGCTACATTCTAGCTACCGTCCTATCTCCCTTCTTCCATATGTTTCCAAACTTCTTGAACGCCTTGTCTACAAAAGACTCACCCATCAAATCATGCGCTCCATTGGTATCAGTGACACTGCTCTCTCTTGGTTTGCTTCCTATCTGTCTGACTGCTCCTTTCAAGTTTCTTTCAATGGTAACTTCTCTTCACCCACTCTCCTCCCTGTTGGTGTTCCCCAAGGGTCAGTCCTTGGACCGGTTCTCTTTTCTCTGTACACCTCCTCTCTCGGTAGTCTTATATCCTCCTTTAACTTACAGTACCATTGGTATGCTGATGACACTGAAATTTATCTGTCCACCCCTGACCTGTCCCCCTCAGTCCTGGATAAGGTCTCATGCTGCCTGTCAGCCATCTCATCATGGATGTCTGACCGATTCCTGAAACTCAACCTGGATAAAACAGAACTCATCATCATCCCCCCCTCTCAAATTCCAAATCTCCCCCGACATATATCTAACTGTTAACAGAGCTGTTATTCTTCACATTGGCACGTTGTCTTGACGTCACCTTCGGTTCTGCCCTTTCATTTACCCCCCATATTTAGAATATTTCCAGGTCCTGTCACTTTCACCTGCGCAACATCTCCAAAATCCACCCCTACCTGTCCCCTGAGACCACCAAACTCCTTGTACAGGTAGTACCTGGGCTACATACAAGATAGGGACTGTAGGTTTGTTCTTAAGTTGGAACAGGTACAATATATAAAAAAATGCAATTAGGACAGATGTTTGTCTCAACATATTATTAGGCAGTGAGGTGTCAGTTACTGTATAAAATCTTCACTGTGAGTTAATCACAAACAAAGCAAAAAAACATTCATTAACGTCTGGAGCAAGCTGTGCTTTGAAATGCAAAAAGAAACAACTGCAGTCTTGGTCATTTAAGATTACCCAGAACCTCAGTTGTGTTTAGCAAAAGATTTCTTCTGAAAGTCATGCAAACCGCCCCCCCCCACCCTTTGTATCTAGCAAGGGGTCTGTATATCGAATGTCCTTAACCTGGGGACTACCTGTACACGCTCCCATCATCCCTTGTCTGGACTACTGTAACCTCCTTCCACTAACCTGACTCTCTCCTGTACAATCTATTATTACAGACTCATCCATCCTTCCCACCGCTCCTCTTCTGCTGCATCTCTTTGTAGTTCTCTTCATTGGCTTTTGTTTCACCTTAGAATCAAATCCAAGCTCCTGTGCTTTGCCTTCAAATCCCTCCACAGTTCTTGTCCCACTTACTTTTCTGACCTGGTAAAAAAATACTCCCCCTGCCGCTCTCTCTGCTCCTCCAATGACCTACCACTGACTTCCTCACTTATAACCTCATCACATGCACGTCTCCAAAGCTTTTAGGCCCGCCCTGAATCTCTGGAATGGTCTTCATCGTCCTATTCGGCTTGCTCCTACTTTTTGCTCATTTAAAAACTTGCCTACCCATCTTCTTTTGTCGCTTGAAATCCTCACTACTTCCCTCCATTACATATCTCCCCTCCTATTGTGTGTTACTTCCCCCACCGCTTAGATTGTAAGCTCTTCAGGGCAGGGTCTTCTCCTCCTGAAGTGTAATATGTTGGCGCTGTATAAATCCTTATTAATAATAATCGCTCATCAGTTGGTTTTTGTGCTGCTGTTTGCAATGCAGGCAGATTACAGCCGAAGGAAGAGACCTGTTGGGTCCTTAATACAGCTTTCAGTATATCACTGCACCCTGCCTTGGTAATCCAATCACGAGCCTTCAGCGGGGATGTAAGCATTAGGCTTGTGGGAGAAGTTATTTAGTATTAAAATGTCTTGGTATGTGGATGTCAGAATGGAAATTGGCAAACTGTTGCATACAGACCATTCTAAGTAACTCCCACTCATAATGCTGGGCCTTCATGATTTAAAAAAGTGAAATTCAATGAATAATAGGGTTGAGCCAGGGACAGTCAAGGCTGGATATCTTCTGCCTCCTTGTTGTTTTTGTTCCGTTTTCATTTTTATTTTTTAAAGCAAAATTCTCCAACATTGTTTTGGTTCCTTGGGAGTTTATATTTTCCTTTATCACTTTTTTTTCTGTAACTTCCTGTTTTTTTTTCGGACTATGTTATGCCAACAAAATGAATCATGCTGGGAATTGAATACACTGTAATATTTATTTTTTTTTCCTGAGAAGTATAAGAAATTTAGGAAGAAATTTTAAAAGTATAGAGGCTAGATTGAAATAGGAAGGGAATAGGGTCAAACTGTTATGCATTGCATGGAGTCTGTTTTTCAGATAAGAATGATTCTGCAGTCAGTTGTAAATTCAGACTATTTCAAACCGCTACTTTAATGTCCCCTTCCCCAAAAGCACAGGCTTTAGTATTCATTGCTCACATACCCATTACCAAGGGTTTCTAAGCCAGTACCCGGGGCGTGTGGCTTACTCTGCGTTTCTCCTATGTGACAGAGGTATTTGATCACTTCAACAAAATTTGCAGTCACAGATTGATAGGGTAAGAAGCCTAAATCCAAGTCACAACAGCTCTAACTCATTATTCAATTTTTCATCAAGCCAATGGAGCAGCAGGGCCAATTGCTATAAGGAATCTATCAGGGAAGAACCATGCAGGCTGTCATTGCCAATTCTAACACTTACAGTATGCTTACTATGGGGTGACTTAAGACATTTTAGGCCAGGTATAGCTTGGTAACTAACGTCTATCTTCAGTAAGACAGCTTTAGGACTTTCCACATATTAATAACTTAAAAACTTGATCCTTTGCCCACTTTGCCTTAATTGGGAAAAAACACAATCCTTCTTTACCTCCCCCCAAGTATTTCACCCTGAGATTAAAGAAAGAGTCTATCATACGCCAGACAAAACTTAAAAAAACTGGTTTATTTTTTTTCCGTCACAGGCTTGTCATCTTTTCAATATGAAAAAGCAACAGTAAAATAAAAAATAATAATGGCATGGGAACAGAGAGAAAGAGAGAGAGAAGGATGAACAGAACAACAGAAATAAAAACAGGTCAAAAATGAAACATCCACTTTTCACTTTAAGAGAAAGATTCTTCCCCACGATTCCTTCCATTTGCTAACAGCAAACTCTTTATTTTTCTCTTTATACATACAATTGTTTCCTTGATAACCACAAGCCAGGCTCTAGATTTCAGGCCAGTGTTTTTTTTAAATAACCAAAATTTGCAATATGTAAAAATACTGTTTGCTGTGAAGTGTTAAGTGCATTTAGTTAGATCTGGTTGTTATATTGTAAACAATGAAAGGCAAAGCCTTGGTTTCTTGGGACCTATATCAAGCCAAGCTATAATGGAGATATTTTCCAGGGTTCCCATTTAGTTTGTAATTAGGGAAGTGGCAGTGATTGGTACATTTTATGTGTGCCCACAGTAATAACTTAAGGAAACAGAAAAAGAAAGGAAACTGCTTGTAAAATAGGACAAACGTAGCCACCATGGAATGGGGCTCAGAAAAGTAGGGTAGGGATTAGATGTGTTCAAGCTCTCCTCCAATCTCAGGGTATAACTAGACTTTTAACCAACCTGCAGCTACAGAGACCAGCACTCAGCCACAAGAAAAGGTCAAGGATTTTAACTTTAATTAGGCCACCCTTTGATAGAAACCAAGTGAACAAAGCTATGCCAGTCATCTAAGGAGCCTACTACCGCCTACTAGCTGTGGCAACTCCAAAGACCAAACTATAAACCTGTACGAGATGTAGCCAACTCTAACCAAGGCCTACCTTCATGGACTTTTCACAAGATTGAAGAAACACATACAGAGAAGGAATAGAGAAGCATAAGAGGAAACACAGAAAAAGTGAATAAAGATGAAGGAATTAAACAATTGGGAATCTTCTGTAAAGACTTTTTTTTTTCTCTCAGCCTGAGAATGAAGGAGGAGGAAAGATGAGGAAGAAGTGGAGACGGAGAGGGAGTAGTGGTGGTGAAAGTGGTGGTAGAGAAAACTCAAGCCTCCTCCTCTGCTTCTTCATTGAAATCTTCCTCTTCTTCTGCTGTAGCATCTTGGTACTGTTGGTACTCGGAGACAAGGTCATTCATGTTGCTTTCAGCCTCTGTGAACTCCATTTCGTCCATGCCCTCTCCTGTGTACCAGTGGAGGAAAGCCTTGCGACGGAACATGGCAGTGAACTGCTCTGAGATGCGTTTGAACAGCTCCTGGATGGCGGTGCTGTTGCCGATGAATGTGACTGCCATCTTAAGGCCGCGTGGTGGGATGTCACACACTGCTGTCTTGACGTTGTTGGGGATCCATTCTACGAAGTAGCTGCTGTTCTTGTTCTGGACGTTGAGCATCTGCTCATCAACCTCCTTCATGGACATGCGACCACGGAACACTGCAGCTACTGTCAGGTATCGGCCGTGGCGTGGGTCACAGGCAGCCATCATGTTCTTGGCATCGAAGACCTGCTGAGTGAGCTCGGGCACGGTTAGAGCACGGTACTGCTGACTGCCTCGGCTGGTCAGAGGAGCGAACCCTGGCATGAAGAAGTGAAGACGAGGGAAGGGGACCATGTTGACTGCCAGTTTACGAAGATCAGCATTCAGCTGGCCTGGGAAACGCAAGCAAGTAGTGACCCCACTCATGGTGGCGCTAACCAGGTGATTTAGATCTCCATAGGTTGGGGTGGTCAACTTCAGGGTGCGGAAGCAGATGTCGTAAAGGGCCTCGTTGTCAATGCAGTAGGTCTCATCTGTGTTCTCAACCAGCTGATGGACAGACAATGTGGCATTGTAGGGTTCCACAACAGTGTCAGACACCTTGGGAGAGGGCACCACGCTGAAGGTGTTCATGATACGGTCAGGATACTCTTCCCGGATTTTGCTAATGAGAAGTGTGCCCATACCGGATCCGGTACCACCACCCAGGGAGTGTGTGAGCTGGAAGCCCTGAAGACAATCACAGCTCTCTGCCTCCTTTCTCACCACATCTAGAACAGAGTCTACCAGCTCAGCTCCTTCAGTGTAGTGGCCCTTAGCCCAGTTGTTGCCAGCACCACTTTGTCCTGAAGAAGAAGGAAAAAGAGTCATAAGTAAAAGACCAACTCTTGGTGCTACTGTGATGTGAAAGTTAATAAAATAATAACCCTAACAATTACAAGTGAAGTAGTTGACACTTTTTAAAACTGTGTATGCCATTAGTCATGAGTTCAAACTGCATAACACTATTGTATACAAAGCAATCAGTATTCCAGACCCTAAAACAGATCCCAGTTAATAATATCATAATATATATAGCAACTTTTCTCATTTTTTTTTTACTTATTTAAGTTTACTAAGCATTTAATCCTTTGGTATATTATGTCTGTTTTTCCAGTTATATAAATACACTTTGTAGCTTTACCATGTAATTACATATATAAAAAATATTTTTTAAATTAAAAAAAGCTTACCAAATACAAAGTTGTCGGGCCTGAATATCTGTCCGAAGGGCCCAGATCGGACAGAGTCCATTGTTCCTGGCTCTAGATCGACGAGGATGGCCCTTGGGACATATTTGCCACCTGGAAACAAAGGGAACATTAGAATCTGACTGTGGAAAAGGCAAACTAGGTTCAGTTTGTTGGTTCTGATCTATGACAGCACTGGCTAAGCCCCTGTATGGAAGTATTTCTTTTAAAGAAGACCTGTCAATTATCAAAATAAAAGCCACCACCCCTCTTACATTTATAGCTCTAGGAAAAGATAGACATTATAAAATTAGTATCTTTTTACACACAAAGCATCCTTTATCTTACTAGTAATTAGTAAAGACTGCTGAACTACTGCAACCAAATAAACATGGCTAAAATGTTAATCTGATGGGTTTGTAATTTTGGGTCACTCCCCAGTAACAAATAATCAGATCAAGAATACTGACTTTACTTAAAGTGTACATTTTCTAATTCCGTTACTCAAAAGTACCAAAGAAACTCAGAATACCTGTTGCCTCGTTGTAGTAGACGCTGATCCTGTCGAGCTGCAGATCGCTGTCTCCATGGTATGTCCCTGTTGGGTCGATTCCATGCTCGTCACTGATAACCTCCCAAAACTATGGAGAAAGATGAAATCATGTTTAGGGAACATGCCACTAAAGGTGTTTGATTTCACTGTCTGATCTACTGGCAGACAGAAACAGGAAGCCCTAACCACATCCTCATTCTGCTGCAGAACATTCAAGTTTTGTACCCTAAATACATCTGCAGACTTCATTTAAAGTGTCATTCTACCCAAAACTGATCTTTGTGTGGCCATGTGATTTACC
>NC_092871.1:12465838-12467325 GCF_032062135.1 Pyxicephalus adspersus
CCAACATCTGTGATAATCCTGCAGCAAGAGATTCAGGGAATAACTACAAAATGCACTTGCAAATGACTTCAGTTGTAGTGATCAGAAAAAAACAGGTAATGTCTTATATGGGGTATGACGTCTTCATTGGTCGTATTGAGAATGAGCGATGTCTGCAAAATTTGTTGTAAATGCCAAATGATCTGTGTGTGGCCATTATGCCTGTATGAATCTTCTACTCTCTATACCTATCACTTATCGATTGCTCTATCTATCTGCCATATAATTTACCTAATAATCTGTCTAGGGCTAGCTTATAGCTATCTCTCATATATTCTATCAATCTATTGCCTGTCATCTATCCAGCCATATACCTATCTCTATGTTCTATTTTTATTGACTCATCTATTGCTTACCTACTGTCATCTACCTTTTGCCTTTATAGAGTATCCATTTAGGATTGAGTGATTTTATTTTTTACACACCTATCTCTCTATGTATATATCTACCTTCATGTATATGTCCACCTATTTTTTTTTTTATATTATCTATCTCTAGATTAATTTATTGATCTATCTATTGCATGCCTATCCCTCATCTATGTAGCTGTCTATGTCTATCCATATACCTCTTATTATCTATCTATCTATCTATCTATCTATCTATCTATCTATCTATCTATCTATCTATCTAATCAAACTTGTATGCATCTATCCTTGTTACATCTATATTGTAATCAAGCGATCTCTTTACTGCATCCATTATTCTTCTATCTATCTATGTAATCTTGTATCTATCTATCGATCTTTGTTACATCTATATTTTGATTTATTTTATTTATCCATCCTTCTCTCTGTACTGTTTCAGTCTTGCATTTACCAAGGGTGTACCATGTATCATATTATTGAATACACTGTATTGTAATACTATCATATTGTTAATATTGTCATATATATTAAAGAATTAAAGAAGAGTATCCCATTTATCTGCCAATACACGGTATACATTGCTGGTGGGGGGGGGGGTTTACACCCCAGGGTGTGGCACTGCAGCTGTACCAGGCTGTCATCAGCATAGACGTACAATGCATAGCACACATTCGCTATCTGAGCCATCAGTCACAATGCCATCGTAATTGGAAGGTCCCCCATCCTATTTATAGCTGCCAAACTGTACAATACGCTACGACTCATTCATCCAAATATTGTGGTCGTTGTAAAAAAGACGGCTGGGATTGTATTTTAGGAGAATGCTTTGAAATAACGGTATTGCTAAAATATTAAAAAAATGTAGTAAAATCGAAAAAAAAAATCCCTTTTTTCAGGATTATGAACAATTATAAACATTTTTTTAATGTAGTGGTTCTAATTTTGTTTTATTTTATTATAAATAAGTGGCCATGGTATAAGTGGCATATACCCGTTATATTCCCATGATAAAGATGAAATGTTCTTCCACCCTGCAGATGGCTATGTGATGTGGATACACACCCTTCCCCTAATCTTTCC
>NC_092871.1:12469352-12471212 GCF_032062135.1 Pyxicephalus adspersus
AAAAATACCATCCTGATATATACAAATACACAATTATAAATGTAATCCAATACAGGATAATCAATTCTGATCTCTCTCTCTCTCTCTATCTCTTTCTATAGATGTATATATATTTATACATACACACACACAGCATTGTCATTTGTTTCTTGATCTAACATAAGTACAATCAGATCACACATATACATATTAGAATTAATTTGCATGCATTGGAGCACACACACACACACACACACACACACATATATATATATATATACACACACACATCATTGTCCTTTATTTCTTGATCTAAAATAAGTACAATTAGATCATGTCTATTGCACTTCACCCTGCATTGTCACACCTGCCATCATTAGCAATATAAGTATAATAATATAAATGACAGATGAATAAAAATGGTTCTTGCTAATGCTGGGTGTGATGAGCAGCATGATTACATTGTATCCTGATCTAGGTGACATGGATGCTCAGTACACAGATAAGATAAGGCAGTCTGGATCTTCCATAGTGATGGGTGTGTTCCTTCTGCCTTAACTGTATCCTTTTTTTTCCTGCATAGGACCTGGCATTGCTACAATATTGCATTTACTATAACACTCACACAATGCACCTTTATTATTAGAAATGTAGAAGAACAAAAAAGGTCTATGTTTTTGCATAAATGTTGGCATTTTTGTGGTAAGAGTATTTTCCTAAAAGCCAATTTATGAATTATTCAGCTTTATAACCATAGCTTTCTGACTTCTCCGGTTTGGACTTATTTGATTTCTGCTCTGATAGAGAATTTCGGCTTGCCATGAGCTGGTAATTAATTGATGAGTTTTGGATGTTTTCCCTTTACAGATATAGGTTGCCACAAAATGGGTGGAATAGTCACTTGGCTGGCTTTTGTATCAAGATTTAACCACTTTGTCATTGTACCTATTTCTTGGTCTTATATTCTGGTTTAGTTATAGGGTTGCATTTTAAATACTTTAATTTGCACACAGTTACCACATTTTTAACCAATTTCCACATTTTATGTATTTGGTGCATTAAATGGTGCAATAAAATAGTAGAATCCATGCTGCACTGAAATTTCATTGTTAAAGAAGATATAACCTCTAAATAACAGCATCATTGGAGCAATGGGCAGTTTAGGTGACACCAATGGTCTTTTTGGCTTTCCATAAGGGTTACATTCTTCTCAATGGTGAGTAATGTAAGGTGACAGGATCACAAGATTTAATTTTTTAAAAGTTTTAGATTAAACAATACTAGAAATTACTATTTAAATATCAATAACAAGTAAAGCTAATATAACATTTTGTTATGTACTGTATATACACATTTAAATGATTATACTTAACAATATTTCCAGTGAAGTTCACATTATACATGCCTTTTTCTTATTCATTTGGATAACATTTTTTTCTTCTCTTTCAACTTTTCTGTTTTTTATTAAGTGTTACTCAGTAAATCCCAGTGTTTTTTGTTGTTTTTTTTTGTTTTACTATTGATCTCCAAGCCATGATGCAACCCTGAGGTCCCCTTAGGAAATGATACACGGAATCCTACCAGGTGTCTTGGTGCTACCTTGTTCCTACATGTTGATCACCAGGGACCAAACCTTGATCAGGTGTGCAGAGGATTCATTAGGGTTTCTGACTTCAATCATGAAAAAAAGAAAGTAGCCACTTTCATAAAATTATATTTGCATGATAAATACATTTTCAGAAATAAAAGAAAAATCCTTCAAAAGCAATGGTTCCTGGCTGTCATTTAGTGGGATTGGTCTTCCTTAAAATCTCTACCAGTTAGCGCTTTCCTTACCCCGAAATCAGAAAACTAAAATGCTGTGTGACCTCAGAGGCCCAT
>NC_092871.1:12473962-12474773 GCF_032062135.1 Pyxicephalus adspersus
CAATAGAGAGATAATATCATTGGTCATAGCTGAACACCTGCCTGTCATGAGCTTGCAGGCATGTTGTACCTAATGGGTGGGTCAGGCCTATACAGAGAATGCAAATGGACTGGCTTCTTCTACCTTGCCTGGGGACCTATTCTGTGCCTATCCAGAATAAATACAATTTGGGTAAGGGTAGTTTGCCATTGTTTCTCCAAACTCTTTTGTATTAGAGATCAAAAGCTAATTAAAAAAAATTAAGAATGAAACACACCTTGTAGTAGTGGAGTCTATAAGGATCTGTATATATATATATATATATATATATATATATAGATAGATAAGGATATATATGTATTTGTTTGCCATGCAGTCTATAAGGATCTGTATAAATCTATTTTCCAGCACTTTTATGTTGTGCACTCCAAGAGACCCTCAAAAGGCCCTTCTGCAGATTTCATACCAAAGCCTCACTTCTTGCTACTCTGATTGGCCGAGAGAAGGTCACCTGATCAACCCTTGCGTCTAATAACTGTCTATAGTTCGAGCGCTGGTT
The DNA here is from genome assembly GCF_032062135.1 of Pyxicephalus adspersus. Lineage (NCBI taxonomy): Eukaryota > Metazoa > Chordata > Amphibia > Anura > Pyxicephalidae > Pyxicephalus > Pyxicephalus adspersus. The sequence continues at coordinate 12,474,501 of NC_092871.1, forward strand.
GGCTTTCACGAGTAACAGGGTAGACAGGGAGCGAGTCAGAGCTGCGGGGGCGTGGCCTAGAAGGAAGCGCTGACGGGAGGTGTAGTTTGCGAGCAGCCAACGCCCAGACACGTGGTGGTGGAGAAGAGAAGAATGATACAATGTATCGGTTCATTATTGCTGATCGATTCGCAGGATGCCATTATTCTGCGCTTAGCAATGCTGCTGCTGATAGAAGTGACCAGTACAGTAGCATGAAGGAGCTAACTATGGCCCAGCCGCCTGTAGCTTTTT
>NC_092871.1:12474819-12510675 GCF_032062135.1 Pyxicephalus adspersus
ATGACAGCTAAGATCTACAGGTTGCTTACTATGCTTACTAGTATTTCCTGGAACAGCTCCAAGAGTTGTAATGATGAAATGCTTTCTTTTTTTCTGACTCATTCAGCTTTGCTTCCTATAAACTGAAAATAAAATTCCAGCAGAGAATTGAACACCCTTGTGGGTGAAGCTGGGATCATCTCCAGGGTTTGAGTGAGTAATAACACATTAATTGAGACAACATTCACCCAGGGCAGGCATATTTATTCCTGTATAGACTGAAATAAAATAATGACCTGCAGCCTAATTATTAACACAATTATTAATATAAAGTATTTATATAGCGCCAACATATTACACAGCGCTGTACAATGTCCATAGTCATGTGACTAGCTCAGTGGGTCTCAGAATTTAATGTCCCTACCATAGTCATATGTCTTTATCCCCAATCGTATGGGGGAAGCCAGTTAACCTAATTGCAAGTTTTTGGAAAAAATTATGATTACATAATGTATGATTACATGTTTGTCCTCCATGGCTCTCATCTGGAAGTTTGATCTGAAATTCCTTTATATCAACCATTTTTTTTTGTTCACAAGGCATTGATCACAAAATAAATGTTATGGCGACTTTAAATAGCATTGATGCATGTGGTTGCATTAGGGCGTTGCCATGATACTCTCAATTATCTTTCTTTTCCATTCTGCAGTGTCCCAATGTTCTGCAATGCATTCTGAATGCTATGGGTGCATTAAAGACGAACTAAACTCAAAACAGCCCAAAAAAAAATTTCAATCCCGAAGTCCGATACATCCGGAGGTGTCTTTAATATTATTTTTATTAATAAACATGATTTATATAGCGCCAACATATTATGCAGCGCTGTACATTAAATAGGGTCTTGCATCGAGTTCCACGTCATCCTGGCATCCATCCACGAGCTGGCGCTCCAGGTGCCGCCATCTCCTCCTCTTCTTCCTGGTTCTTCATCCTACGTCACCCGAACCAGACAAGAGATCGGGGGACGCTGGATGAAAAAAAATTGGCAAATATTTCTATTTGCATGAAAAGGTTCCTTCTGCGCATGTCCGAAATGCTTTAAATGTGCGTTGTCATTGCGCTTCTATTGGCTGAAAGCATTTAGCAAGCTTTGGGAGTTTCTAACCTCTACCATGTGGTAGGGATCAAAGCTGATGTCATACAATCAACATGAAGAAATGCAAATATTATTTGTATACCTCACAGTTCAGGTATTGGGCATGGAAAGCTTTGAGAGAATGCAAATGTCTGTTCTGTACGTGTGAACGAGGCCTCACAGTTTGACGAGTGTAAGATCCAAGATGTCTGCTTCACATCTGTCCAATGCAGTAATTCTACATCGATCCTTTTATGTGCATGCAAATGTTCATGTTTGTGAAGTTACATAACTTTTTATAACTGAACCTTTACCATTTCTATGCAGAGCAAAGCAATACATTTATTTAAAGAGAATCTGGTATTTTGTCCCCCACCCAATACTTCTTTTCACCACAATTCCCTGCTTGTTGGAGCACCCAGATATAATCAGTGTTTTTTGGATAAAGGGAACACGTGACCTTTTCCTCTTCCTCCCAACATGCAGTGCTTGGATTTGGCATCCTAAACGCAGCCTGATATTGAACTTACAGAACAATAGATGGAACCAACCTACAGATTGTTATTATTAAACAGGATTTATATAGCGCCACCATATTACTCAGCGCTGTACATTAAATAGGGGCTGCAAATAACAGACAGATAGGGAAAGTGAAACAGGAAGAAGAGCTGTTCAGAAGAGCTTACAATCTAAGAGGTGGGGGAAGCAGCACACACTAGGAAGGGGGAGGGGAATTAAAGGAATATGGAGAAAGAAGCCATTATGAGTGTTAGTTTCTCTGTCCTAAATGAGCAAGGTCACAGATTATCCTGTGACTCTGTAGCTAAAATAAATGTTGGAAATAAAGTGATTATAGTCATAGGGCAGCACAGTGGCTCAGAGGTAGCACTCTGGCCTTTGCAGTCTAGGTCCCAGGTTCAAATCTTGACCAAGACATTATCTGCATGGAGTTTGCAAGTGTTGTCTGTGTGGGTTTCCCCCCACATTCTAAAAAACAAAACATACAGTTTGGTTTATTGGCTTCCTCCTAAAAAAATGACCTTAGACTGTATTATTGACATGGTGGGGACATTAGATTGTGAGCCCCTTTGAGGAACACCTAGTGACATGACTTTATACAGCGCTGTTGGCCGTTACAGGGGACCAGCTGGTCCCCCTTGCATGGCTGGAAGCCACCATGAGTGAAGCTAATTGACAGGAATTAATAAACAGTATTTATATAGTGCCAACATATTACATAGCGCTGTACATTAAATAGGGATAAATGGGGACTTTATTTATCTATATTTTATGGAGAAGATTTTCTTTGCATGCATTACCAGGCAGAGCCACACATTGAAGATCAATGGGAATTAATGAAAGGTGAGTGTTTTAACAAGGGGGCTGCACTTTAGGAAGGAAGGGGGATGATATTTAAGGACATTAAAAAAAAATTTGCAGTTTCACCAAAGTGGAATGCAGCACTTTGGTATGAACAGCCTGCACAGACAGTAATTCAATATTGACTGTCCCTTATACTTTGACCTGGAATAAATACGGAGAGCAGGCTTCTCATTGGCTGCATTTATGTTCCAGATCCATTACTCATGAAGCAATGAAGCCAATAAATAAGTGAGGAGAAGCTGGCACTGATGGAATTGTTGGTACCCATACACAGTAAATGATAATCTAACAATTTCTTGACACCTGTGTAATGTCTTAGAGCTTCCTGTGAGCAGCTGTACCCATCGCCCATTCTGGCAAGGTAGAATTCTCAGTTGTTTTTAGTTATCACTGTGAACTGTTCATCTGTCTATGTTGAACCTGACAACACGGTATGATGAAATATCCTTACGTACAAAGGGCATAAAACCAGATACAGTATGTCATTCTTGGCATTTCTTTTGTTTGTGATGTGTCATACATTTACAGACGATTGATTCACCCAACAAAGTCTGTATAGCTAGTGGTCTTATCACTCACATCAGAATCTGTTTATTTCACTATAATTTAGCACGGTGCAGCATGGTGGCTCAGTGGTTAGCACTCTGGTCTTTGCAGCGCTAGGTCCCAGGTTTAAATCTCAGCCAGGGCACTACTTGTAGGGAGCTTGCAGGTTCTCCCTGTGTTTAGGGGGTTTCATCCCACGTTCCAAAAACATGCAGATATGTAATCGGCTAAAAGACATAAAATTATGGTAGGGATAATAGATTGTGAGCTACTTTGAGAGACTGCTGGTTGCATGACTATGGACTTTGTACAGCGCTGCATAATATGTCGGCACTATGTCATAATACAGCTTGTGGGTTATAACAGTGTTTACATTCTTTCATAAAACAGCTTTTGTGCAATGACCAGGCCTGCACAGTTAATCCCTACAGACTTTTATAGGACCCTCTCCCAGCCCTGAAGGCGTTCAGCAGATGGTACCATATACATCGATGTAGATGTACTGCAAAGGATTGCCCATGATTTGTGATTTTCATGAAAAAGCATAAACCTTGCAATAAATGTTTTTAGGGAAGAAGGAGAGGAAAAGGTTACCTTTTACAGGGGATTCCCACTTTCAGTGAAAAAAAGAATTGCCCACTCCTGCTGCCAGCATCAGCCTTATTTTTAGAACTTCTTTAGAAGTACCAGTACTCAGTACTTCTGCTCAGACATCAAAACCTCAATTGGAATCCCCTTGGTTTCCAGCCAAGTTCCACCTCTGAAATCCACAAAAAATTGGTTTTGCCCTTAAAGTGGTGGCTACCATTATTATTATTATTATTATTATTAATAAACAGGATTTTTATAGCGCCAACATATTACGCATTGCTGTACATTAAATAGGGGTTGCAAATGACAGACTAGTACAGACAGTTATACAGGAGGAGAGGACCCTACCCCGAAGAGCTTACAATCTAGTAGGTGGGGGAATTTGCACACAATAGGAANGGAGATACCATGAAGCTAATCAGTGGGAGTTTAAACAGAACAATAGTTAGAATTCTAAGTGGTGCAATAGAAGATGGATGTGAAAAACTTCTTTTATTCAGAGCTATGAAGCCTCTCATGTACAGGAGGATTTTCTTCCTGCTATGTGATATCAATACTGTAAAAGAAATTCCAACAAGAAGAGAGGATGGTGTGTTGTGCTGAAAGGATTACAGAGGTTGAGTCAGGTCAATGAGGTCTATACAGAACTTACACCCCACTTTTTTCATATATATGGGAAGAGATCTCAAGAACAGGACTCGCTTGATTTTCATATACATGCTGAATCCTAATTGGATTGTATTGGCCCTCTATATGGTGTGTTCAGGCTAAACTTATATCTGTTTCCTATCAGATTTTGACATTTTGTTTGATCAGCTTCAAATTAGGTTTAAATCAGGGGGATATCGATCACAATGACTCTTCTGTATGTCATTTGTTGTTCATCTTCTAATAAATCATTTAGTGTAAAGTCCTTGAACTCTGATATTTCAATTAATGTATAACTACAGACTCTTTTTTTCAGATGTTTCATTAATGAGATACTGCCAACAAAGTTCCCTGGCCATTTGCTGGCTGCTTTGAATGTAGAGCTGAACCCAATCAGTAAAATCTCATATTAGCTTGTTAATGTAATAAGAAAACCTATTTTTAATTGATTTAAATTCACAGCTTTAATTAAAAGAATACCTGGTGATCCCGCCATGAAGATCTTTTTTTTGGGGGGTGACAACTGCACCCACAAAGCAGCCATGCCGAACACATATTGCGTAGTCATTGGCACATGCTGGAGTGCATGCAGATAGAAAGTGGTTCGTAAGTGAGATCAGCAGGGAACAAAGAATTATTATACATATATACCAGAATATGGGAGAGAATTGTTTGAGATATGCTGTTCTTTATCAGATAAATTGTTTTCAACTCTTAGATTGTAAGCTCTTCGGGGCAGGGTCCTCTCCTCCTCCTGTGTCACAGTCTTTCATTTGTAACCCCTATTTAATGTACAGCGCTACATAACATGTTGGCGCTATATAAATCCTGTTCATTAATAATAATAGGGTGAAGATCCAACAAAAAATGGCATCACACCATTCTTGATCATTTACAACATCCATTAACGTTTACAGAGAAAATTCAACTTCACGAATATCTTAATATTTCAGTTTATGGCAGGATAGTCCTTTAATTATAGGTCTTAGCAGTTACAATGACATGTCCACTTTATTATAACAGCTGTATTGTCAGTAGAAGCCCCCACATGCACTTCCTACTTTCATCTGAGAAAATGAGGAAGATCTGAGAGCTCAGACATCCGTATCCAACTGAATGACCTACTGCAGAATCTGAGCCCAATAAGTGGGGGTTGGGCAAGTTCCATCGCCCTATTGTACAATTAATGCACCATGATGATCCCGGCTTTTACCTGCAGAATGGGCTTTTTAGCAGCATCTGCTGGAGTTAAGTATTCATGAAGCACAATGGAGTCTTAATGGAAGCCTATGTATAAACAGTAACAGTTGGTGTCCCATGGGGTCTCTTCTGATGCAATAAGCATGCTAAAGAGATACATCCTGTCAGTAAATATACTGCAGAGAGCGAGGAGGAGTCAGATAACCCAACGGATATGTTATATAATGATGGTCCAGGCAAAAAGAGACTGGTTCATAAAAACTACAGGGGAAAAATAAAACACAGGTCTGAGTACAAGTCTCATTGAGCGCTGAAGTTCTCACTTCAAACACTGCCGTGCAGAAAATTAAGGTTCCACCTGACATCTTTTAATATTATTAAACAGGACTTTATATAGTGCCAACATGTTACACAGCAATGTACAATAAATATGGCTAGTCCAGGCTAAAAGAGACTGGTTCCTAAAAACTACAGGGGAAATAAAACCAAAGGCTTGAGTACAAGTCTCATTGAGCTCTGAAGATCTCACTTGGCTGATCAGAGTTACAAACCAGACTGTCACTATGCCCTGAATATTTGCTGTACTCTCCTGATGCCCCATTCGGCTGCTAGAAGCCTAAGGAATACTTTTAGATTTGGGGTACGATGTGACCTTCTCCCCTTCCTTCTAGGGTGCATTGCTTGGGCCTGAGTGGCCAATTGCAAGCTTCAGAATAAAGGGAGATCATTTCTAGAGCTTACATAGGACTACAGATTCTAAGAAAGGAAGGAGAGGATCAATAAGAGAACCCTGATTGGGCAAAGTGATTTTATTTTGCAGTTTTAAATAGGTGAAAAGCTGGAACCCAAGTGAAGTTTTCATTGCTGTCTAGGTCTCCATTTCTTTATGTTTAAATTGATCAGGTCCCCAACTAAAAAGTAAGGAAAATTCCTAGATTTTGACTTGGCATTGGAACAGGAATAAAAAAAGAAATCTTCCATTTGTGGGGACAATTGTTCTAGTGACAACTCTCTAAAAAGGATTTTGGATTTGGTAGAAATAGACATTCGGGTCCTTAGTAGCAAAGTCATTCTATATTTTGTAGTTGATTTGCCAACTACAAGGTAAAAAAACAAAACCAGTTGTCACTGTAATATTTACCTTCAATTCAGGGATTCCTCCCATAGTTGTTTTTTTTTTCTCTGGCACTCGATGGCCAGCATTATTTAACCAATTTCCTCCTGAGATTAGGTTGTATTGCTGTAAGTGTTAAATCAGCATTTTCCAGGGATTTTTTTGTATTTTCCTAAGCCAAATGTGGGCACATTTTAACCCTGATCTTCTTTCTTCTGTTTACTTCCTGATGGATCCTTCTTTGGGTGTCCATGCCACAAAATTGTAAACTCTTCGGGGCAGGGTCCTATCCTCCTTTTGTGTCACTGCCTGTATCTGTCATTTGCAACCCCTAGTTAATGTACAGGGTTGCATAATATGTTGGTGCTATATAAAACCAGTTTATTAAGAATATTAATTATAGATAGCCAACAGTAAATGTCCCTGCCTTTATAACGAGGACACTTCCTATTACCTGTCCAGTGGCCCGTAGCAATTTGGAAGACGAGTGAGGGGCACAGGAGAGTTTACAACCATGAGAGGTGCAGGATCAGCGAGATCTGTTGTGAGTGGATGCACAGCGGATTGGATTATTTATGGTTCTTCTGAGTTTTACAAAGCTATGCAAGTCGATGCCCTTTTTAATACAAATGATTCTAATATTCTGATTCTGCTCATTAATATTTATGCCATACCTATATTTTTTGTTATGTTATATGTTTCTGTAGGTAATTATACCATATAGAATCATTATTCGATAATTTCTTACAAGCTGGCAAAATTAATTTGGGTTTCTGGTCTCTGTGAGGGATCTCTGTGAAATGCATTACCAGTTAGAAACTACTTATGTGAAGCACTGGCCAAATTTTGATGTACAATACTGTATAATGTTTGTCAACTTTTTTGTAATATTGTTTGTTTTTGTAACTTTAATAACTTTTTTATAATTTTAAATTATTCTGAATAAATTACTATATTCGGTTATTGCAGTTTACATTTTTAATAAAAAAAAACAAAACACCTTTTTGGTGCCAATTTAAGGATACACTTGGGGGGGGGGGTTACCTTTATCCTAGGCACCATTATTTCATAGCTCACCCACAAAGGATAAAGCACCATAAAGGGACCTAGATTGCGAATTTAGGAGTTTTCTTGTGGTAAAAAAACATGCAAGATGGGTTAGAGGGAGCGGTGACAGAGACCATTTTGTTCACAGAGACGAGCTCTAAACTTTTGGTGTAGAGGATGGTAGGTAAGTTGCAACAACAGTGGCAACGCTGATAAGTCAAGGAAGGAAAACTGGTGAACTAGTCATGGGCACTCAATGTTAGGTGATGTGCACAGGTGCTGTGTTTAAAAAAGGAAGAAGCTATTGTGACTCAACTCAGTAATCATCCAAAAACAGATGAGTGGTCACTGAAAAGTGCCGTGTGGTGCGGCCTGCTAAAAGAGGCTGGAGAAAACAATGAGGTGGATAAGAGGTTAACCTGTCTGGTCTGATTCAACTGAAGAGCTACCATACCAGAAATTGCTGAATAACCCAATATCAATGCGCTGCAGAATGCTGCCTATGGGGTAGTGTTGGCACAGGCCAGTCAGGGGTCCTATGATGCCCCTCATCCACTGTCAAAACCAACTACAATGGACATGTAAGCGTCAGACGTGGACCATAGAGCAATAGATGACCAGAGCCTGGTCTGGTGAATCCTGTAGAAGGCCAGATGCATATGTGTTGAAACCTGGGTAGCAGATGGCAGCAGGATGCACTAAGGGAAGGCGGGGGCAATAATGAAGAACACTTTCAGGGGTGTTGTGGAGTCCATGGCGTGATGGGTTACAATTGTTTTAATGGTGGACAATATCAGGCAGATGGTTTTATTGTTTTGTGTGTATTTAATCATTTTTAAAAGAATATAAAGATAATAAAGACCAAAAAAAGTGTATAGTAGATTTATTCATCCTTCAAGATAATAAATTTTGGTATAAGGCATTTATCATCTACAGGCACACAATTCACATTTTTTTGTGTTAACATACTAATATGTAACAATATATTGTAAAACATATAATATTATAGATATGTATAAACATGAAAACATTCACAGACCATCTTGTGACTGGCACATGCTTGCTACACCAGCACAAGGTGTGTTGAGAACAGCCATGGCTTGGACACAGAAACTTATGCAGGCAAACAACAAAAAGAGAGCGGTGATCACACAATTTACGGTTTTAACAGCTGTTGAATATGCAGATTGTTCAGCAGTAAAACCCCATATGCAGCATCTATTCTGAAGCTGCTAGAAAGGGGGGTAAGAAACCAACAGGTAAGGGTGCAGCCCAACAGTGCGGGACAGCAGGTGCCACTACGTGATGGAAGGCCAGTATCAGAAATTCTGTTGTTGCAGTCTACTTTTTATGCCACAGAAAAGTCAGTCCTACCAAAATTGAATCAGCTTTGGGTAATTGTTGACTTGCTCACTCTATAGCCAGGGATGAGCCCTGGCTGGTTAAATATTTTGTAACTGGAGGCTAGACACCTCATCGCACTCCCTATTTCCAAATAACCTACACATCACCCTACTTTCTCTTCCACTCCTTTATCTGGCCAGCCAATGTATTCATTCCTACATTCATTCCTAGAATAGCTCCTGTGATATAACAAGCAGCTGTGTAATTCAATAAATGTTAAAATATTTGTTTTGGTGAACTAACCTTTTAAATAGTTTATAAATAGGGCCATCAAAAGAACATACTCCGCTATCCCATCTTCTAAAGCATCCATGTGCACAATAAATAGCACTGCCAGTTTTGCAGCCTGCAGCAGCCCCAGCAATGCCATTCAATAGGTCAATTGATTGCTACAACCTAAATGTAGCGTTAAACCATTTCACAAAAATGCCTATTACCTCCTGCAAAGGATTTAAAGCAGTTGGTGAATCTCACTAAGGAATTCCCAAAACAAGATGGCCCTTTCTGGGAAAAACGAACACCTAAATCTATGACAGAACATAAATTTGGCCCACGTGTTATAACATTGCATTAAAACATCACATTCAACCGTGCAGTGCTGTCTCATCCTAGCTCAATAACTGCACGTCAATAGCGTAGACAGAGATCAACAATGCACCACTTTACAGTTTGCTACATTCTCAGGGAGCACCAGAAATTGTAAGCAGAGCCATCATCCTGCAAAAGAAATCTATGGAGTTTACTAAACTGATTTCTAATGAAACAGCAGGATGGAAGTAAACAACGACCAAAATTAGGCTACATACACGTCAGATGATTTCATCCGATTATCGTCTAAGGGCTGGTATTGGACGCGAATCTGGTGCGTGTACAGCGCTCATCGTTCATGAATTCGTCCTGGTGGATCCACAAACGCCGGAAGATCATAATGAAAGTTCTCCACCCTCCCCTTTCAATAGAGGAGAGCGGTGCTGTATGTACAGCTTTTGTTCATGCATCATCAGTCTTTTGTTCTTGTAAAGGATCGCAAGAGATCCTTTCCAATGACAATTATTGAACGTGTGTACGCAGTCTCACGTTATGTGTAACACAGGAATGGTATGCAGAAAAAGTTTTCGTTAAAGCTCAACTCTAGTCAAACATTTAGGTTAAATTTCTCCTAAATCATGGCTATGGAGGCAGACAAAAATTAATCCTAATTTCACAAGGAAATGTGTTATTACTGACTTTGATCTGTAAAAGTTTTATTTCAGCATATCTCTGAGATAGAAACAAATACAAATACTACCCCCTTTTTGGCAGCCAAGGTCTCTTTCCCCTGTTTCAGTCTCTTGAGCTTTTAACATTTATGAGACTGTCAGATTCCTGTGTGTGTTTATACTCTCTGACCATTTATTTACAGACACGTTTGGCAATAACATAAGTGGAAGAACAAAGGAGCTAGTAAATGACGAAGGACACAAGTATTTGACAATCCTGGAAGTTTTGAATGCTTGGGACGATCTTTGAGGTTAGAGCCATAGAAGTGGAGGAAAGGCAGTAGAAATGGTTCACTAGAGGGGACAAGTATAATACATATTCTACTGCAAGAAATGCTTGTATAAAACTGGCAAGGTCCTGGTAACCTTTTCCCAATATGTAAGACATGACAAATGTGGCTGAAGCTGTGCTTTACAGCAAATCTATCATAGAACTGTTAGCTGCTTGTACCAACAGGTGCCTTCCTGTAATCTTAGCAGCCTTGTAGAAAACTATCATGCAAAAGATCTCTTATGCAAATACATACTTCAGCTAAGAAGCTGGGGATTAGGCCCACCCATGCAGCCTCCAACACTTTTCTCCTGGCCTTTACTCTGATTGGGAGCCTCAATTAGATGCATGGGACAAAGACAAAGTATAAACCTCCTATCACTATTTTTTTATACAGCAACCCAATTGTTGAACTGCCTTAAATGCAGCTCATGGATAGTCAAATAATTCACAGCTGATATTTGGTCACATTGCAGGGTGCAAGATGACTGATAACACCATAAACTTCACTTAAGTCATAAAAGCACCTGTATCTGGACATACAAGTGAGAATGTACCTTAACTCTTTGTGCTGATGAATTTCACAGGACAAAATAAAAGCTTCCAGTTGGAGTCTTCAAACAGAATTTTACCTCGCTGGGTTCCTCTGCTGCCGCAAACTGCAAACAATGAGGTTTTGATTGAGGTTGGCTGCAATATATTTTAAGTGTCTGGCCTGTGCTTGGTCAGCATTTCCTGCCTTTCACTTACGAATCATAAAGAATAAATGAGAATAAAATTACCTTGCACTACACAATCCTTCAACCTGAAAAAAAAAAAGATGAAGGCAGTGATTTGTAATCCATTGTGGCAGAAATGAATGCTCCCGACAAGCATCTAACTGAACCTGACATTACATTGTCTCACATACATGCATTTTGGGTTAGGACATAACCTTCTGGTTACCATATATAGAGTAAAGCTGACCATACATGTACTATCAGATAAAGTTCTGTAGATAGGTTATAAAACTGAATAGATTGTTTATCTACCACTTGCACTGCATAGCTTTCTGTAAATCTAAAGGAGATTGTAAAATGTAGGGAAAGCAATAGCAGGTCTATAACAATAGAAGATCTGATGAAAACCAGCCTGGCCAATCACGTTTTTGGTTGACAGTTATTTGTTATCAGCCTAAATAAATGGGTCCTTGAGAGCTTAAAACGTGCAGAACAATTTACCAATTTGGTTGGCTAAACCTAGGGAGTATCTGCAAAGATATACTCTCCAGGGACCGCATAGAGGAATTTCAGGGTGGAGACCATTACCAGTACCCATAGGGTTTACTCAAGTCATACATTCCCGGTATATGTCAGTAACCAGGAAGTCGGCGACTATTTTCCTTTTGACAGATCCACCTTGACTCTGCATGGGTCACACAAGAAGCAATCATATGAAACGTATGAATAGTAAAATACAAAATAAAATTTCAATAAAACACATAAAAACAACACAGTATTGTATCAGTGATCTGATTTAACTGACACAAGTAATTGCCTTCACTTTGGTTGCTTGAGATCTTAAACTTGCAACATGCCAAGTATATCCAGAACACCTACAGCAGCCTGGTCAGTTTTTGGTTACTTTGCAAGTAATTTCAAACCACCTGTGATGCCTTCACCAGATTCTAACACCCCCATTAGGCCTGTAGTCCATAGATTGCAGCAGAAGCAATAATGTGGTGCATTCTGCATCTTTCTATGACTTTATCTGGCTTCCTTCTTCTAAAAAATCTAATTATTTGAGCTCTGGGTACTAAAAGGCTAAAAAATGGATATTAGCTATCCACGCAATCACAGCATAGTTTTTAAATATGTGGGTTGTCAATAAAGGGTCACACATAGGTACTAAAAGGGATCACTGTTGGTAATTATGTGATCCCAAATATGTAGAGGACCATCTAAATTAAATCAGCCATGACACAGAAGCCAAGAGCTACTGGCAAGCTTTAAGATGTGTACTATCACAAAAACCTAAACAATTAGTTCACTTCTAAAATCAACTAATTTTTTTGTCCACCTCCAATGATTCTGATCAAACATAGTCATGCCAAGACAGATCCAGATGCCAGACCTTTTCAGCGAGGGGCAGTATTAAATATCTTCTCTAGCATCATTTGGAACGATCAAGCTTTTTTTCACATTGACAAAGCTTGGAGCAATAGTGTAATCCTCTTTCAAGCTCAGCACATGAAGACAGGCAGTATATGACTGCCAAATATGGCCAAGTCAAGAACATGCCATTTGAATTCAATAGAATATACTAGGCTTAGGATATCAGAGAGGACAAAAGCATTGTCAAGCCCTGGACAGGCCACACATGTAGGATCATTTATTGGGTCAGGTGGGGGTGGGGTAGTGCAAATCCTGAATCCTATACTTGGCCTTTATGTCTCAAGGACCTCTATGTGTTGCTGAATGCTCCCTACACAAACACTATAAAAACAAAAGGGATGATGTTATCGGCTGCTTTGAGCAAAAACTATAGCTGTCCCTTCTGACAGTTTTATATATCAGATCTAAAGTTCCTATTACAATAGTATAAAAATGAATTACTAGCAGCTAGGACGACAAAATGCTGAATGCCCATATCACAATGAAACTGTAAAAAAAAGAAAAAAAAAATGGGTTCTAGTCTTCAAAATGACAAGGAGAAGGCCTCAATTTGCTCCAGAAGGAGACCATAATACAAGCATGAGTCAGCTGTGAAGAAGAAATTCTGTACACAGCCATAATACAAGGACTTGTGTGAAAGACAAGGAGACAGCTGTTGTAGGCACCATAAGGAGAACGAGGGAGTAAGACATACGTGGGATGAGGATACATAGGGACTGATTGACCTTTAGGAGTTAGCACATGCGTCCTGGTTTCTTCTGTGAACTCTGGAAAAGAAAATAGGAATATTAATTGCATGTTAAATTAATGCTCCACCCATATATAGAATGCAAGCTCCTGCTATGTCCTCAACCTTCCTACATGGCTTTGCGAGTTACTTCAGAAGAACAAGTAGTTGCAAATCAGATGTCCTAGCAAAATTAGTGGCTGCATGATAATCATGGGTCACAGCTCATCAAAAAAAAAAATAATAAAAAAATAAAAAAGTACAACCGAGAGCCTAAATTGCACCTGAGCAGATGCTAGCAGCATGGCAGTCATGCTAATCCTCTAACTTCATTATGTTCCAAGTCAAGGAATCAGAACATCTATGCAGCCACTGCCAGTGGAGTCCTAATCTGTAAGCTGTTCTGGCTCAGTGAGAAAAACAAAATTAAATGAGACAAGATGATCAACATGACAGGCATGGTAATGTTTTTAGCAGTAAGGTCAGCAATGGAAGACTTCATTTTAACCTTATTACAAGCTACCTTTAAAGCATGCCACAAAATGCCATATCTGTTTATTCAAGCAATTTAGTTGTAAATGTGTTGAAAGAGTCACCCAGCAATGAACATTCCTCATATACCTCAATACCAGAGTCAATCATAAAAATTAACAGATCGTGTGACCTTCAGAGCATTGATTTATGGGAAGCACTAACCGGGTTGATGCTTATGCCAGTCAGTTTCTCCACTGTTTCTGGCAAGCGGTTGAGTATATCCAGCACCTCTCCTGTGATCTTAGAAGCTCCGATATCGGTTCCACCGCTGGATACAATTTTAATTTTATTTACTTTAGTGAAAGGTTTGCTGATCTCCTCCACAACCTGAAAGACAAACAGAGCTGTCAGGAAATACAAAGCTATATTGATTCATATATGAACCTGCTTTAAAGTAGAATAAAACAGCTTGGGCTTTACCAAATTTCAGGGAAAGCTATAAGTAGAAATACAGACATATTTGATGCAGACTGTCACTAATAAGAACACATTTAAGTTATTATTTGTCCCCTGTAACATAACTGTAATAACATTAACCTAACTGCAAATAATGCCATTCACTCCCCAGTATCTCCACTCAGCCCTGAAGCGAAGTGAGGTACTTGGAGCGTGCAGGCAACCAAATAGCAGACACTGATGCCATCATGCAAGCATAACTGTGCATATGCCTGCAATCAATCTTCTGAAGAACTAAACACCAAGTAAAGATGGCCAAGCCACTCATAAATAAGAAAAAAAAAACTTTTGGATATGTCTGCTGTATACAGCCTGGTATCCTGCAAGAAATTATACCTCAGGTAGCTTCTCCAATAACATGTCCACCACGGCAGCCTCTTGATATTGCCGGAAGGCATCTGCTTTCTTTTCCATCTGCTCAGCATCAGCACGAGCGCGAACTTCAATGGCATAGGCCTGGGCCTCACCTTTTATCTGGAAGAATCAAATAGTACAGTTGACATTCAGATTCCAAAGAGAAATTAACTGGCAGTCAGCTGAGCTGCATAGTGCTTTACTGTTGGTTTATTAAAACAGGAACAACCATCTGTATTAGCAAAAAAATACATTAGCATCCTTGCTGGAGAAACTTGTGAAACCACATGGCGTGCTTTGGCAGCACGGTGGCTCAGTGGTTAGCACTCTGGTGGTTGCAGTCCCAGGTCCAAAAATCTCGGCCAGGACACTTTCTGAATGTTTGCGTGGGTTTTCTCTCACATTCCAAAAACATGCAGTTAATCGGGTTCTCCTCTAAATTGACCTTAGACTGCATTAAAGACATATGACTATGGTAGGGACATTAGGTTGTGAGCCCCTTTGAGGGATAGTTAGTGACATGACTATGGACTTTGTACAGCACCGTGTAATATGTCAGTGCTATATAAATACGGTGTAATAAGAAGAATTCTTGCCTACATCCCAGAGACCAGCACAGGAGAAGCTCCCTTAATGTTCTCTGTTTGTATAACTAAAACCTTGGTTAGAGGTGCCTAACAAGGGGTGGGTCACTGGTATCTGTGTATATAAAAACTTGAGCTTGCACCAAAAACCTAAAACCCTCCATTAAACCAGTAAAAGGAGTTATCTGCAGGTTATACAGACAATAATGGATTAATCTGTCAGTTAGGATAGTGGGCAGAACCATGGCAATTTTTTTTACACCTTTACAATGTTGTATCATAAATCATTGGTTTAAAGTGTAAACACTGCCTAACATTAAAAAACTTTTTAATAGGCTGCATAAGGATTGTTGCCTATCATTAGTAAAGTGGATGCAAACCATGGCTTCTACAAGTATGGACATTTCATCTCGGACCTATACTTTATGCTGAATGCTGACTGTAGAGCAGCAGGATGTTGGAGGTAGTCTAGTCCAGTGGTCGCCAAGAAAGAAAATTTTAGGGGTCAGCAGCTTTGGCTGGCGCACCCCCGCTCAGGAAAAGGACCCTGCTGGGAGGACGCACTGGCCAGAGCCGTGGACAACATTTCCCTTGCAGTTCCTAGGCTCAGGGAAGTGGGCGACCTGTGTCCCTGAACATAACCCAGAGTGGGTTATGTCATAATGACATCACTCCAGGGGAGGGTTCTCCCACTGAGTGACACCTGGCTCCCCGTGTCAGGAGCCGGTGATTTTAGTGGTCCAAAACAGAAAAGGTTGGCGACCACCGGTCTAGTCCTTTCTATACTCCCACACCTACTGACCTATCTGTATCATGGGCTGCGTCCTAAGCCAACAAGAAAGTGCATGGGCCAGGGAAGAAAGGCATTCTTTTTAATTGAAATTTTTTATTTAAGAAAACGGAAATACTTAACATTACTAATCAACAAGGCTCTGCCCTTCTCATCAACAAGCTGTACAACCAGCAATTCTAAGAAACCCCAGGCTAATGTTTGGTAAATCTTCCAGGATTTTTTTTGTTGCCACCCAATGAAAAGCAATTAATTGTAAGCGTGAACAGTGCCACTTTATAGGTCAAAGTGGACTTACTGCCTATAGATGCTTTGCGACTGACTTAAATAGCTGATGAATTGTACTTTTAAAAAATGCAATACAGTTCACAGAGAAAGAGATAAAGATTCCATTGGTAGAACATGAGAGATTTAAAAGTGCTGTACTGTCTTAGGCAAAGTGCTATCTCAGTATGGGTAAAAGCTGTCTAACCTGCTTTTCCACAGAAGTAGTGTACAGGACACCATCTTAGACAAAACCTCAGTTCAAGATTTTATATCATTGCTAAATTATCTGGCCAAGAGTTTGTGGTCCCCTGACCACTGGGACCAGTGTGAGCTTTACATGATTAACATGCTACCTGCCATCCCACATCCTTTTATAGAAAAAGTGCCAATTCACTCAAAAGAGAATTTGTGAGCTTAAGTACTGCTGTTGGATGAGAAGACCTGGCTGGCTTGCAGAATAGTCTTTTTGTGTGCACACAGTCCTGCTGGAACAGTAAAGAGACTTCCCCAAGAAGCTGAAAAAGGCTTGGAATTAGAATGGTCTAAAATGGCTTTGCATTCTGTATCAATACCAGTATCCTTTACAAGAAAGTAATAAAATTAATAAAATAAAGGTGTGTCCATATACATATAGTTTAAGTCTGCTTACCCTGATAGCCTCGGCATCTGCCTCAGCTTCAGTAATGAGCTTCATCCTGCAAGCAGAAAAAAAAAAAAAAGATGATAAATACATTTATAGGAAGTGAAGAACATGTACAGTAGTAACAGGAATGCAGCTTACCTCTCTGCTTCAGCCAGTTTTTCCAGTCTGTAACGTTCTGCTTCAGCTGGTTTCTTGACTCTGGCCTCCAGCTCCTTCTCCTTCCTGCTGATCTCCTGGTCTTGTATTTGAATCTGCTGAGCCCTCTCCACCACCTGGACCTGAACTTTCTGCTCCTCGATTTTCTGTTTTGTTTTTGCCACCTGTACACAAGCAGGCAAAATGTCAGCTTTCCATTTCCTATGGCAGAGATTCAATAGGAACTGATGGTTATACCTGTAACTGGTAGGCTAGGTCACTCTCTGCTTTCCTACTGTTCACTTCCAGGTCATACATTGCCTTCTTCAGTTCAAAGTCTCTCTGAGCTTTGGCCATCTCAATTTCATTGACGTATTGGGCAGAGACTTTCTGTTGTAGTGCCGATGCTTCCTGTAGCCACCAAAAAAAATATTGTTAGCCCAAACAATATCTTCAGGTAAAAAGATAAGCACACAGAAGAAATACATCTGAGAGCAGATTTCTTCATTAATAGATGTGTATGATCATTCATTTTGTGCACAGCATTGCTCCGTACGAAAGGAACGAAAACCTCACTTTCCTTTCCAAACCTACGACTAAATGGTGAAAGGAAATGCAGCACACTAAGCTCACTCAGTCACTGTACTATCCTATAGTGTAAATCCAGTTTATTAAAAGTACCTAAGTTTTGTCTGTCCTTTAATTAGTTACTTTAAACAAAAAATGGCTTTACACTATTTGTGGTTCCTTCTACGTTTTTCCATGCGATATCAACACATTAATTGAAGGGATGGGCACTAAATAGATAACACAAAGGCTTGTCAAGTGGAGTATATAAATATAAAGGACCTTTAAAACTTTTCTAGTAATAGCAAACATCTACTGATCACCTTAATCCCAGCATCACGCTTGGCCACAGCCTCACCAATCCTGGCATCTTTTTGAACCTGAGCTGTTCGAGCCTTTCCCAGGGAGTGCAGGTAATCCTAAAGAAGTGAAGACAAAAACTGTGAGGTGCTGAATTCTATTTCTGAACCCTCCCCAGTTGATTTTTTTTTTTACCTGGTCATCATGAATGTCCTTCAAAGTGTAGCTCACAACACTGATTCCCATGTTAACAAGGTCAGATGAGGCCACTTTAAAGACCTGCTCAGAGAACTTCTGTCTATCCTTGTAGATTTCCTAAAGAAAAAGGTTTGAAAATATATCAGATATGGTTGATTTTTTTTAAACTTCCTTAATTATGATTACAAACAAGCTTCACGACACTGGAGGAACTCAGAGCCCTAATGGTCCATATGGTTGATGTACTTCAACTCCCCCTTGCTTATCAAAAGACTACGTCTCTGATTACACTGTGAATCCAAGTGGACCCCCCCCCCCCTCCGCTTGCCTCCCATAGCATCCCCAGTCCCCCCTAATGTTATTGCTTTATGTCACATGTAATCCTTATTGTTGTTATTATTGAATGTAAAAATTATTTTCTTTTCCTATTGTTTATTCCAATGACTGTACTGTTGGTATTTAACCTTAACCAAGGTTTAAAAAAAAAAAAAAAAAAAATAGATTCACCTAAGCAATACAGTAGAAAAAAAAATGACAAAACGTAATTATTAGTGAGATGAAAATGATATAAAAATGTTTTGCTAGTAGAAATAAAGACGAGATAAATGGTTGATGTAAAATGGATGTCAACCCTAACTGGGTGACATTTAGTTTGCTAAAAATGATCAATTGTTTTCAGATTTACCCCCACCCCCATTTCATCTCCAGTTTCCTTCAGCCACATACTGTCTTGCATACACATCATTGCTCTATAAATGAGCTTCCTAAGACGACAATGCTGGATCGTGTCTTTAAAGTGTGTTGGCGTGGCTGCTTGCATTCACAGTGAAGAGTGCAAAAACAAAACAAAAACCAGAAGGACATTTAGCCGACCATGGTCACGCCATAACAGAAAGTGCCTTATTGATTATGTCAATTAAAGTAGCAGTTCTTTTAAGATTAAAACAGACTTTTGGAATTAAATAACCAAGTCAATGTAATCACATCATTAATTTTTCTCGCCCCTTGGTCTTGAGTGAAATCTAAAATAGGTTTGATTTCCCATTACTTTTTGTTTTGTTGGATCTTTGTAAAAATAGAGGTGTGTATTTCCCTTGTGGTAATCCAGACAGGATTAAAAATTAGGCTGAAAATGTACCCCAATGAAAAAAAAGAGTACATTAGATTTGGTGTAGTAGATGGAAGCATGAGTGACTGAACAGTGGTGGGGATCACAGACATGTTGACTCCAGAGGGGGGGCAAACCCTTGAACATTACTGCAGAGAAGTTGCTGCTGCTCGCCCATGCTATAGGTTCTCTTTAATTGATGTGCGAATCAGAATCATCAATGTCAATAAATAAATTAGAAGACAAACCTCCCCGGTACTGTTTCAGCTCTACATATACCTTAGCCAAAATCATACAATTCCCTTATCCACCAATCACAGCTTACCTCCACAGTCATGTGAGCCATGATGGCACGCTGGTGACCCTCCAAGGTTTCCAGAGCAATATGAGCCACCTCATTTTCTGATTTTCCCAGGAACATCTGACAAGCGGCTGCCAACATCTCCTTATTCTGGCCCTGGATTTTCACCTATAAGTTTGCAGCATATCAGAAAGTTCGACTATTACATTGTATAAATTAGGGACTTCAGATGAAACACCACATCATAAGTTTTTTTTTTAAACCTGAAAACTAAGAAAACAGCTATATACAAAGATTAGATACATGTTTACGTATTTGTGTATATGTGTACTGGCTGGCATCTTGAGCTGCTTTTCCCACCCATGCGGAGGTTTCACTGCAGAGGTCTAACATGGCCCCCGATATTTCAAAGCTATAGCTCAACAAGTGGCAAAGCTAATTCTACCTGCACAGCATTCACACAAAGGCTAACAATTCTTCACTGCAGAAAGCTGGTGGGGACAGACTTTTTTACCCATGTTTTCAATTGAAATACTTTAAGGGCCCTTTCATACAGTCAGTGGGAAACTGCACAATTGGCCACTCTCTGGTGCATAGCAAACTGCTGCTGTGCTCCTGAGAATGGCAAACCACAGTGATCATGTTTGTACGCGGTTACGGCTGCGGTGCAGTTCTTCCTCTAGAAAGGGAAAAGCAATCATGTGACCTAAAATGACATTGCTTTCTAAAACCATATTGCAATCCAATAGAGCTGCAGCCACATGCACAAAATGGTTATCAAATGCTCCCATTCATTTTATTTAGGGTGGTTGCAACTGTGGTTAAAGTGGAACCACTTTGATTCGCCTGGCCAGGATGACGTGAGCCCTGTGCAAGCATGAGGGAGTTCATTCAAGTACGGATGTGCAGGTAGGAAGGTGATCAAGCAGGTAAAATTGCTCATTGCAAAAGTGACATCGCCTGTCCCTGTCTGCAATAAAGCTCTGCTGACAGAATGCTGCAGTCAACCATGGGTCTGAAATCGCCATAAGATATTAAACACATTATTTCTGTGAAGTATTTAGAAAATGTACACTAAATGCTCAATTAGGCATTTTATGGGCATTCCAGTGTATTTTATTCAGTTAACATAAAGGTTCTTACATATAAAGTTTAGGAAAATAAAATATAACAAAGTAGTCTGAGCCAGAAGAACATTGAGCTTTCAAATAGCTGGTTGGCTATTGGCCTGAGATGTAAGGAAAACCTGTCACAAGTTTGCCATTGATGATGATTTCTTTTGAAAATGCTAGCTGCCCAGATATTTCTCCAATGACAGTGGTGCTTTCATTATGCCTGGTGAGTTATGACTTACCTGAGCAATACCAGTAACAGATATAGGGACTCCATGGCGAGTATATACCTTCTCACTTTTTACATTCAGTGTCAGTGTATTTAGGGAAATCCTGTGGATTACAAAAACATGTAGCTTGCATACAATTTATTAAATTATCAGCTAAGATATGAGAAATTGTCAGGTGGTTTATTCTCCAGGTTCAATGAAAAACTAAAGTGTTTGTTTTGGGTGAACTGACCATATAATATAGTACCAATATCAGATTATTATATTTAATATTTCATTAATATAGGTAACAATATCAGACAAGAAATTCTGCAATACCTCACCTCTGAATCTGCTGTACGCAGGGCAGGACAAACACACGGCCACCAGCAATCATAACTGGCGGACTGCGACAGAAGCCTGGAAGAAAAAAAAATAGATACAGTTATAGAGTGAAAAATGTATAATAAGAAAATGAATGACATGTTTCAATACTGATGATACACACTGCACACTGTTTCCTTTAGCAACCAATCTCATCACAATTATAATTCTGTACTGTGCAGATCAAAAAACACAAAAGACTTCCAAACAAGTGGCTCCTGTTAGTTTTCATGGTCCTCTAGGGCTGATGTGTCATGAATGCTGCAGCAAGTGACACCATGTAATGACATGGCACTACTCATTGCAGTATGTATGTGAAGTCTAGGCAAGTTGGTCCTGGGCTCATAAGAAGTGGGTTGAATGATACTCAACATCATCAAGCCCATGCTGAATCGCAGTCCTGTGAATCTGTGCAAAAGACAGCACTAGGGATAATGCAAGCGCTGCTGCAAAAGATGCTCTGTCATGTTTGATTTACCAGCAGTCCTACAGCTGAATTTGCAGTGTTGTCTGCCAATCATATTTGCCAATGGTAAGTTTATTACATTGTTTCGTATCCTCCACTTACAGGTGATGTTGGCCAGGAGATATCACTAACACACCTATGGAAGAGGTAGTGTAGGAGCATTTTTAATGCCTACCCACTGTCCAGAGAGAAGGAAGAGGATGAACGGGACCACAGGTCACCGAACCAAAAATTAAAGGTATTTATGGGTTATTTAAATGATGGGACGATAGGCTGGAGAATAGGGCCAATGATACATGATGTATGGATATCCTTCTTGCTGGAGGCATGCCCTATAATTTGAGTTAAACACAAAAGAAACACACACACACACACACACACACACACACACACACACGTTTCCCTTTCAGCACTTTTTTTTTTAGATCAGTGTTAAACTAGGTCATTCTTGCACCACATCACATGAAATAAGGCATGTCTCATGAGCAGATTACAAAATCTGCATCCAAGAAGACATTCATATTCAGTGCAAAAAGCAAATGAAAAAAAAATAAAGTTACCACTTCCTTCACAACATCTGTGTAGGGAGAATAAAGATATTGAATTGTTCTGATCACCAGTGTGACTGGGAATAAAAGTGATGGGTAAGCCTAGAATTTTGAGCTTCCACTAGAATAGGAATAGAGGGAAGGACACTTCCTGAAACAGCTCAGTGCACACTATGCAGGTGATGGGTTGCACAGTTTTCTGAAGTTAAAAAATGTCACTAGCATAAACAGCTGATACACCCTTCATTAAATAAAGAGAGGCAACTTTTCTTTCTCCACATTCAAACGGTAAATGTTCTGAGTTTAGATTCACTTTCCTTGCCATAGCTTCCAATGCAGTTTTAAAAAAAAAAAAAAGTTGTGGGGAGAACACTGTTTTTAAACAAACATACACTCACACACTAAAGTAGTTGCCAAGCCACTTATGTTATCAAGAATAGAGGGTGAAAATAAGCGACTCTTTATGGCAAAGTCATGATCCTAAACTTCATTAAAATCCTTTTTTCTAGACAATAAAACATACAAAATCATACAGAGCATATTTTAACAAAACAAAGATGACATTTTTTTCAGATGAATTGTCAAATTTGTATCAACAGTAATAACTTCAAAACTCTCACAAGTATGTACCACCCAAAAAAAAAAAAAAAAAAATACATCCTTACTTTTTATATACCATCTAAGTCCATGTGCTAACTGCACCCAGCAAATCCTGTGCTGTCTCAGCTTCCCTCGGCGTGCCATTTTATCCAGTGCCAATATCTTCTTTTTTCCAGGTTTTTCATAACGTCTCCTGATCTGGCTCTGCACAGGAGCAAGATTGGGTGATAAATCTTCCTCCAAATGCAAAAAGAAGAGTGCTAATCCCAATACCCATGTGTGAGATAAAAGCCCCTGATGACCCATGCACAACCCGCAGCTTCCTGGGATATGTGACTTAGGCGTTCTATTGTAACAAAAGTGTTTTGATTTTTGTTTTATATAAAAAAAATGCATAATGTGCAGCAAAATGCAAGTGAAAGGTTTATTATACAATGAAACATTTATAACAATATAGCGTTGTCACTCAGGTATGTAGGCAAAGCACACACCCGGCCATACCTTCATTCCATCCATCATAAACAATAATACACCAGGGTTAGTTAAATCCACAGGTGTTGTGCTCACCAATACTTCTCCCTTTATAATGGCATTTGAAAAATAAATACAATTCCTTAGAGCCTGCATAAACGGCTGAATGTAATGCAACACTTTGCGGGATTAGTGCAAGGTCTATACAACAGGCCAAAGAGTGACCACTGAAGAGGAGAGGGGGACAGGGCAAGGGATTCCAAAAACGTAAGCTCCAAAATTTAGTAGCCATGACTATAGTATAAATCTAGCCTTGGGGTGGCTTCTGAGTGTTAGAAAAGATTTTATTTTATAGGGACCTGTGATCTGTCCTTTGACACACAACAAAGAATGAAGGTTAAACTGAAATAAATCAAAATACGTCTTGTGTGTGAACTCCTGACCATACAAATAAGGAAGGATCTGGTTTTCTCTGACAAGGAGGAGTAGACGTGGTTCATTCTTAAACATGTTTTTGCAATGCAGTCACATGGGGAGAACAAAGTTGAAATACAAACAACAGTCAAATGATTTTCTATTACTCTGCCCCCCCTCCTATCAATATGTTCCTTATTAGTATATCTATGATGCTGACTGGCTCCGTCTGCTGCTTCTATCATCGTCTGAGCTCTGCTGTACTGAGAAAAGAAGGTTGAAGCCAGGTCAGGTACTTACACAGCTTTTGCAAAATAAAAAAATAACATATAAACTACAACTAAAGGCTCCTTACTGACAAATCCAGTTCCCATATGATGCACACGCCTTATTGTTTGACCGCAGTCTGTCAAAGCAGAATTAAAGTGCCATTTTAAAGAATCTGGGTTCAGGCAGAACTTTATTGCAGAAAGGGACAGGCGATGTCCCTTCCTCAATAAGCATGCTTACCTGCCTGATCATTTATGTCCCGGATGTGCAGGAGTCATGTCTTCCCGGTCACACTAAGTAAGATGGCTGAAGATTGAATCAAGGAAGAGAAGGTGGTGGCGCCTGGAACGGGGACAGATGAGTATAACAAGGGTTTAGTTCCTCTTTAGCAGGAAACCAAATGGCACCAAAGGTCCTGGCTGTGCAGATGGATGCATTGCTACAACCCAGCTACCCAATGTGATTTTTCATTTGTGATGCTTATTTCCAAAGAATATTGTTATAATTTACATTAATCAACATTGCTGCTTTGAGAATTTGCTTTAACTTTGTGTTGGAGTTTAAAGCCCTTTTATGTAACTCTTGTCTTGATCCCCACAATAATAAGGACAGAATGGGAGCACAAATCTGCCCGGGATAAATACGTCACACACCCCAGAAGGTCTCTGGCTGCTCCTTCCGCTCATACCTGATTTTGAGCATGTGCAGAAGGAGCTTTGTTAAAAAAAATCTCATATATGCGCAGTGAGACGGTGAGACGGTGCTCCCCCCCCCCCCATTTACAGCACGCTACATCACCTAATCTCACGTCTGCACAGTGGGAGTGGGTGACGTAGGCAGAAGCCGGAGGAAAGAGGAAGGTGGCATCCGATTCTTCCTCTGTGCTGGGATGAAGGTGGATTACAGGACGACGCGGGACATGATCCAGGTAAGGATCTGCAGAAGTAAAGGCGATTTTTTTTTAGTTCAGTTACACTTTAGGGCATACAGGACTGCAAACATTTGTGGCTTATGCATCTGCCTTGAATTAAACATTTATAATTAATATGTGCTTTCTTTAATTGAACTTCCTTTTCTATATTTTCACCTGCTTGTTCTTTTATAGGAGGTGCTTCCTGTTGTGGCGTAAAAATACTTTTCTTGCAGGATCTCACTGTGCCGGTGTCATCATTAAAGGAGATAACCTTTTTTTTTTAATTTTACCAATGTGAAATACTTACAGCTGCTCCTGCCTGATTTATTTTTTTAAATAAGGATACAAACATACAGTGTACTTATAACAATATACAATGTATCACTGAATTTCTTTTATCTGGTGCAAGGAGCATTGGCCAAAACTTTGCAAATCTTCCCTCAGCTTTACACCAATTTTGTATCCCAAGGCATACACACAGATATTGGATAAGGGTCTATATTTGGAAATCAATCTTCGCAGCGGGCCTCTCGACCCTGATAAATTTGATCCTTTTGCTACGGGGGTTTTGTTTTCTGCATTAAACAGTATTTATATAGCGCCAACATATTACACAGCGCTGTACATTAGAGGTTGCAAATGACAGACAGATATAGTCAGTGACACAGAAGGAGGAGAGAACCCTGCCCCGACGAGCTTACAATCTAGGAGATGTGCATATGCATATGTTTTCTGAATACAGAGATCCTGCAAAATAAAAGGCCGGTAGGTGCAATTTTTTACGTCTCAATTTTCTGTTAACAAAATATATATATATATATAATTTTGCATACAAGCACAATATAATCTGCAATTATTTTGCAAAATATTAAAAGATGAGCTTACAATGAATCAACACAAGCCAAACATGTCTAACTTTAAAATTGTGCACTTGAAAATTACAAATATACAAAACTGTCCACAGATGAAGCTGTAAAATCAGTTTTTGGCCCAGGAATTATTACTCACATTCCAGTGCAGGGCAATATCTAATGTGTGCGGCACGCCCCTGAAAATATGTTTAACCCAGAAATTATTTTAAGCCCGGAGGGAAAAAGCTGTAGGTGGGTGACAGCCCATGTATTGTGACCCAACTATTCAGTAACTGCCCAAAATCAGCCGGGTGGTTACTGAAAAATGCCAGGTAGTGCACTCACCTAAAAGGCGCCGGGGAGGACACTGTATGGGATCCAACATTTTCCAAAAATGAAGCTTTAAAAACTTTGATACCTTGTCAATTTAACATTAACAAGGACTGTGGAATTGTTGCACGCGCACTGCGGCAATAGTTGATAAGCAACAATTTTTGTACACATGTGTTGTAGGAAAAAGTGTTTTTCATGTAGGAGGTAATATAAGTAGGTGTAGGGTTTTTTTATCTATTTTGCATCTTTTATTCAATTCTTTGAATTGAATAAATTTAGAAAATTTTTTCTAAATTTATTTTACATACTGTTTTTTTTGCTTTTTACTTTATTACCATAACATGGGGGTTGTGCAGTGAGAGATTCTATTTATGGAGACATCAGCAGGCTATCAGGCCCCAAATGACTTCTCTGCACATTCCTTTAACAGATTTCTTTTTTTTGTGAACTGGAGGTACTCCAGAGCATAGTACTTCCACCTATAGGGCATGAAAAAGGGATGGGGTAGGAGATTTCTCTTTCAGGCTGACCACTTGCCATGCTGAGGCAATTTAGTGTGGTCTCAGGCCTCTCGGAGGTGCAGGAGAGACTGGGAACTACAAAGGAGAGGCAAGGGGGTGTGTGGCGCTACCTGTAGAAGTAATATAGCAACTTTAGGTTGTGGTCACACGATCCTAGGGCATGGGTGGCAAGATCCCAGGGCACGGGTCTTTACCTGCCCTTGTTTCTCAGATTGCATCTACAATAAAGCCCAACTGGCTTCAACCCTCTGACTGGCACCAGATGTCAAAGTGCAGTGGGATTTCACCCTGCAAAAAGGAGACACTGACTTCATATAGTTGTAATTGCTGAGCAGGGAGTTAAGCACCAACAACTCACACAGACAGTGATGAAATGCCTTGAATGTTGCGTGCTTTCAGTCAGTATAGAAGTCACGTAATTAGAGTAATAAAAAAATAAAGGAGTTGGAGCTGAAGATTTTACGTACATACAGACGCACAGTTCTAGTTTCTAATGCTGTTTAGAATGCATGGGTAAAAAACTAGGTGGCCCTTAGTTTCAGGGCAAAGAGGCCATCACCTTCTTCAGTAAGGGAAAATAAAATATTGTTTAATTTTAAGAATCTTTTTATTTAATGTATACAGTTTGTGCACATGTTTTTTTACTACTTAATGTATACAATCATTGTACTACAAATAAACAATTCATACATTATAAACAATTCACAACGCACTATGGGTTAGCTGAAGAGCACAAATGTTTTGTCTGCTTTTTGTCTCCATTTTATTTTAATGAATCAACAAGTTCTGTAAGTTAAAGCTGCTGATTGGCAAATACTAATCTAAATGCAAGAGACATGCATATTATCATGTGAATATGTTTTTTTTTTTTTTTTTACAGATCTGTGCAGGAGCTTTGTGCAGGAGCTTCCTGAAATCAAGACCATTTCCTGATATTCTATTGCAGCCTTGCTTGATGTTTTTAACATGGGGGAACCTTGAAATAATTTTCAGGGAACCCCCGGCTATAATTACCATATCCACAGCTCACAGTACATTGGCTTGGGGGTCATTGGGAAGAATGTCACAGTTAAAGATAGTTTGAATGACACCAGTGATCATTTTGGCTAAGAGGCACAAATTGCTCTTTTCGCAAGGAACTCTTTACAACCTGTAGAAAAACTAGTCTCTGGCTTTGTCTGCTCTTATATCCCCCTCCTGTTTTCTGCAAGCTGCTTGTAATGGGAGGACTTGCAGGGTCCGTCCCACATCTCCGCTAAATAGGTTATGCGAGGCACAGCAATGATATCACTGCTACTTGTATACAATAAAATTTGCGTTTGGAAAGGCATTTGGTGCACACAAAGCAGATTCATAGTTTTTGTGGTTATTTAGTAATACATTTAAATGAGAACCCCCACAGTTATTACTATTTTTATTATTATTATTAAATAGTTATATTTAATAATATTAAATTTATAATAATAATAATAATAATAATAAATTATTATTATTAAATAGTATTTATATAGCCCCAACATATTACGCAGCGCTGTACATTAAATAAGGGTGGCAAATGACAGATACAGACAGTGACACAGGAGGAGGAGAGAACCCTGCCCAGAAGAGCTTACAATCTAAGAGGAGGTGGAACTATCACACAATAGAAGGGGAGATATGGAATGGTGGGAAGTAGTGAGGGTTTTAAGAGAGAAGATGATGGGTAGACAGGTTTGAAAAGATGGGTTTTTGGTGCTCTTTTATATGAACAGAAAGTAGGAACAAGCCGAATAGGACGAGGAAGACCATCCAGGAGAGTCAGGGCAGCTCTAGAAAAGTCTTGGAGCCGTGGGTATGAGGCGGTCATGAGTGAGGAAGTCATTAGTAGGTCGTTGGAGGAGCAAAGAGAGCGGCTAGGGGAGTATTTTCCTATCAAGTCAGAGTTCAGTGACCGCATGCAATTGAAGCATTCTCTGCAACATTCAGGCATGGAATAGGCATGTGCCAAATATGTAGCCCACGGCTGCAAGTATCCCGGGAGGCTGCAGGTTTCCCCATAAGTCTTTAATTACATGGCTGTGCAAATGAAATTAATTGCCCTTGCTGTGAGCACCTATCCGCTGTCACAGAATATATGGTGGACTGGCTCTCATTCAGTCATTTGCCCCTTAATGGCCAACTTATGAACAGAAGCGGATAATCCTATTATTTAGTTAGCAAAGGGAGTACAGGTTAATGCAACAGATGATTTCCTTATACATACAGTTGGAAAAGGAAATGATCACACCGCACCCAACTGTCATCTCATACCAGGCTGCCTTTAATTCCAACTATACTCGTTTCTGCAATAACGGACTGGCTGCAGCCTGCATTCACCATTGGCTTCCTGCCCAGCAGATCCAGCAACAAGTCACTGTCATTAGGATTTGCCTTTCACCGTCTTATTGCTGGAAATGCCGCCTAATAGTAAATGTACAATAACAGCACGGAAAAGGTTACAGTACAATGTAATTATTATTTCTGGCTGCATTACAACACTGCCATCAAAATGCACGTCTTCCACAAGCGACTATATCCTGTACTACCAATCTGATTTTCTATATGGTTTCCAATGACAAAAGACTGGCGGATCAGGGTGTGTTCACAGTTATCTAATTTAATGCATATAACTGTATATTCAAAATGAAATCAACAGAAATGCATGAAAACACATGGGACAAATAGAACCCTACTGCCATGAAATGCAAAGTGCATGGCAACATGTGTCACAAATGCATGTGGATGCAAGATTTTCCATGCCTTCCCTAGAATTCAATGGAAGGGCATGCGGGTGGGTATGCAGTAATATATCAAATGATCTCAAAATGTTCCCTTGATGTTCCTGCAGCTCTGCACATATTCAAGCACCAAGAACATGCATGTTTGCAGAGAACATATCGATGTTGGGTCCTCAAGTGGTATAAGGCTATGTACACACGTGCAATAATTGTCACTGGAAAGGATCTTTCACAATTCTTTTCCAACGACTAAAGACTGCACGATGCATTAACGAGTGTTGTACATACAGCACCGTTCTGCTCTATGGAGAGGGGAGAGGAAGAACGATGGAGCGGCACCCCACTGTGCTCTCTCGCCTTCACTTTTATTACAATCACTCGTTGTCATTGTTCGTGGATCCGCCAGGACGGTCATTAGAAAGATGGACGACTGGCGCTGTACACACACTAGATTCTCATCAGATATCACCCCTGAGCCGATTATCGAACGAGAACTATGGAGGGATCAACATATCCGTGAAAGTAAAACGGAGTGAGATTTTATTTTTTAGTTTACTTCCGCTTTAAAACTTAAAAAAAAATTGCAACCAGGCAGGTCCTTTATTGCAGATGGGAGAGGGGACATCACCTCTGTAATAAAGTAAACTTACCTGCCTGATTGCATTTATTTACACCCACCTGTCCCCGCTCCTTCTTCTCCTCCGGGTGTCCGATCTTCAGCCACATTGATTGTCACCCCCGGCCTGGCCAATCTCCCCGCATGCATAAGGGTTCATTCAGTCCTCGTGGTCCTGGGTGATGCCAGGATACCCAGCGTGTACCCGCCTTTCCCTTTTGCACTAAAAAGAAAAACCCCGCCTGTTCACAATTTTGAAATGTGGAATTATATGGAAGTGGCTCGGCGCTACACCGACGAAGGATCGTAGTGCGGTGACAAAACCCCAATAATCACCAAAGCAGAGCTGCAATGGTAATCAGGGGTCTTGGCGGCAGAGGAAGCGTCTCCTCCTAAGCGTCTCCAATAACTAATACCCCCATTACCCCAATAATACGCCAAACCCTCCTACAAAAGGTGAGCAAATTGCAGTTTAGCCAATCCGGACAAAAATGCTTTTTGGGAAATCTGCAAAAAAATAATCTGATTATGTCTGGACGACCGCCAGTTGCAAGTAAATGGAGATACGACGCGGCATGTTGAGTGAACGACACTGCCAGATAGGTGAGTGGCGCCGGGAGATGGGTGAACGACGCGGCGTGATGGGTAAACGATGCTGCGCGATGAGTGAACGACGCAGCGTGTGATGAATCAATGATGCCGCGCGATGAGTGAATGATGAGCTAACAGGCATAAAAGAAAGGGAAATGTCAGATATAATTGTGTTTTGGATAGCATTGTGTATATATATAATGTACACATACATGAATAGAATGATACGTGAATGTTTACCTCCCATACACCCAGCACACATGACCCAGGCACATGGCTGAATGTTGACATTCACCCCCCCCCCAGTGACCGCCATACTGCACCTTTGCTGAGGTTGGCACCCTGCTCGGACAATTCTGGGCTCCCTGGCGATCAGTGTCCGCTCCCTTCCTCTCCTGTTTTCCTTCTCTTGTCTCCGCCCCACCCAGTCCCCCTCCTCCACCACTCACAATAATGGGCTATGGGGCTATCAGCGGGCACTACCATAGAGACGCGGGATATGACGGCAGCGCCACCTAGTGCCCAGGACTGATAGTGCAGGAGGGAATGCTGGGGGCTCAGGGAATTTCCAAACTTTCTCTTCTTATTGTCAATATTTGTGGCTGATCACTGGAAATGATTGTGCTGTTATGAAATTGACTTGCGAATAAATCTATGATGTAATCAGTAAAATGTATTTAACTAATAAGTATTGAAAATAATTTCTTATAGATGGATATTTGCAACAAAATACTGGTAGATTCTGCCAGAATATGAGACATGAACAATGCAGGGAGGGAGTAACTTCAATTACCCAATTAATGTGGTAGAAAATAAAATTGTTAAATAATCATTGCACATGATTGGTGATCTCACAGATCACATGATTGGTTATTGTGATCAACAAATCGCATGACTGGTTAATGTTTTTACAGCGATGACATTATTGGCTAGTGTGATCACACGGATTATATGATTGGTTAGTGAGATCACGCAGAATATATGATTGGTTAGTGTGATCACACAGATTATGTGATTGGTTAGTGAGATCACAGAGATGATATGATTTGTATATATATATGATACATATGATCAACGGATTGCATGATTGGTTAAGGTGATCAACAAATCGCGTGAATGGTTAAAGCTGTTAACCAATCACACAGTTTCTTTTGACTGGTTAATGTGTTCACACACAGATCACATGATTGATTAACATGATCATACAGCTCACATGATTGGTTAAAGTGATCAACTGATTGCATGATTGGCTAACGTGATCAACAAATTACATAACTGGTTAATGTGTTCACACAGATGACATGATTGGTTAATATGATCACACAGACCACATGATTGGTAATGTAATCACACAGGTCATATGATTGGTTAATGTGATCTCACAGATCACATGGTTGGTTAATATGATCACACAGATCACCTTATATAATAATATTCTCCTTTTCAAAATCATTATTTCCTAAGGGAACATTGACGAAGAGGAGAATAACTCAAAGAAATATTTAAACCAGCAGAGGCTGCAGGCAAATAAAATCTTTAAAAGGCGGGGTTGGTCACCAAATATATTGCCCTTCAATGGGGTTGGACTGTGGACCTAGGGCCCTCCAGGGGTAGTAACGAGGACCCACCAGAACACATGGCTTTCCTGGAAAGTTGTATTTTTTGTAAGATAGCTGGGGTTAGGGGCCCATGAACCCAAGCAGATATTAAAGTTGAACATGATGCAGATCTGTATTTTTAATCTTACATCATTAGTTTTTTTTAATTACAAGTAGTGAAAGTATGTGGATTTGACCTGGTATCAGCATCTTACAGTCTATACCAGTAGTACAAAGGAGGTCAGATATAGGGAGGGAGAGAGCAAAGTGACCGAGAGCTGAGCTCACCACTGGGACCTGGGCCCACCAGGAGAAGTGAGAAGGAGGGCTCATCAGGGGGCAAAGCATTCCTGGCATAGTGGTATTTTATTCGAAATCACCAGAGGTCATATGACCACTAGAGGGCACCAAAAACCCAATTTTGGAGGCAGATGACTGAGCCCAACTGAGGTTTTCTCTTTGCCATCTGTGGACCGGTCCACCCCTGGGTACCAGCATGCTGAAGAGACACTATTCCTTCCAGCAATATCCTACAACACATTGCACTCTATGTAGTTCTTCAGATTTCCATTATGATTGTAAATTTTTGTGCAATCACCACTAACAGATCATTTTTTCTTTGCTTGTCCTGATCTCCAATTGTCAAATCAAAATGAGTTACGTCATACTGGCTTGACCAATCAAAACAGATGAAATTCTGACACCTGAAAGAGGACCAGGAAAAGTTGGTATGTCCAGCATAAATAAAAATAATGCAATCAGGCAGGAAAAATTAATTTGTTGCAGTGATGACATCACCTTCTGCAATATATAACCTACTCGGTCTCTGTTTTTTATTTTTAACGGATAAATTTGGTAATATTTCTGTCTTTAAATCTCATCACAAGCTGCACAGCTCAGTATATAATCAGCTATTTGCAACAGACCTTCTCAGGAAAGCATTAAAAGAGACTGTGGCTCCACTAAAAAATACAGATATATTCCCATTGGCTGGGTGTGGTCAGAGGTGGCCCCCTGATGTTTACTTTGTCAACCATGTGGTTGTCAAAGTACACAGTAGGCAGCCTTCATCTGCTTGACTATAAAATATGGAACATGGTAAAAAAGGACACCCTCACTCTATCAATTATCATTTTTTTAGACCGGGGTGTCCAACTCCAGAACACCCCCATTATACAGTTTCCTATACATAGGCCACTCCACCTGTAGAGGGAGCCACCTGCATACTTATATCTTGTGCATTGCATATAAAGTATATTGTACTGTGCATTCTGACTTTTCAGGTTGATCCTTATTGAACAACATTTAAAAAAAACTTCATGCAAGAAAAAAAAAAGATCCAGATATAACTGTGAATATTGTGATTTATTGATCCTCTGCGGTGATACTTCCTTTGTATTACAATCATTGCTGAGCACTGACTCACAATCCGAGCTGCTCAGTATCTTTAGATATTACAGAGAATTGTGCAAAGGTTCTTTGTGTGATATCGTAGATTTTGTGGGTTTTACATTTTCATGCAGTTATGTATAAGCTATTAAATTGTCTCCATTGAGCAATGCCAGTGATTCATATTGTTACGTGTCTTTCGAGCATTCCTTGAAATCATTCCGAGTGCCCCTGTACACTTCATATATTCAAACCAACCTGATACCTTTGCTTAGGAGTGTCCTCACACAGGTACAGGTGTTGTAGTTTATTTTTATATCTTCCTACACCGATTAGCACCAGGAAGTGATAGTAACACATGTTCAAGAAATTGGGTATAAAGATATCTCTGTATTGCATGATGCTGTGTTAAAAAAGCAAATCAATACAAATAGTAAAATAAATTTGCATTTTGGGAAAATGTTAGATATCTACAGCTTCTGAGGTTGGTAAGAGAATCATAGCCATGTATACATTGGCAAGGGCAAAGGCAGACATATTGGGGTCCAAAGTGCCCTGCTGCATGAGGGTCCCAGATCCTCTTCATCCAATAGGGGACCCAAGTTAGTTCTGCACAAGGGTCCATTGTTGAATATGTCTGCCACTGGGTATAGGAATGAGGTCTTGGCATCTGAAGTTTTACCGGGGCCCCTGCACTGCACCCGCTATAGCACTTTAATTTAGAAAAGCATAGTGTTGTATAATAAATTGCTGTCTGTTACACCTGCACTACAGAAATACACAAAGAAAGAAGTAAGGAGGTAAGAAGTGCTGCATTTATAGTCCTTATATTCCAAGCTTATTAAAGCTTCAGGCTACCTAATGCACCATAAAGTCATGCTAAAGCAGCCTCTCAATCTGTAATACTGTATGCTACTTTATCATGGTTTACGTGCTAGTTGGCATGTATACCGTGCATGTGGACAGTTGGCATTACGGACCCTATAAGCTAATGTACAGGCCTCTGTGTTCTGCCTTCTGCAGCTTCCCAACAGAGCACTTTACTCATTTCTGTTAATACAGGGACAATGAGGAGGGGGTGACCTTTACAGGAGGGTGTTGTAGTCCAAAATTGTCCTTGGTACCTGGATATCTATAATTATGTCACTGCTCAATTACAAAACTTCTAAGGTTGCAGTGTGTTTTGTTTTTTCCTTTTTGAAGTTGAACATGATGGGCACATATCTTTTATAACATAACCATGAAGTTATGTAGTTATCGAAAGTTCACTTTATCTTAAAACCCAGTTGAAGTGTATTATTCAATCACTGAAATACAATCAGAAAGGCCGGCTGTGCTATGTGTAAAGGCAGTGGGTTCTCTGCAGAGGTCCACCTACATCCTGGAAGTCAGCTCACCAATCAGCAGGGAGCATAAGCTTTACTGATTGGATAACTCCAGCTCAGACTTACAGGGGACGTGTCAGACCTCTGCAGAGAGCCCATAGATAATCCGCCAAGGTCATTGTCTGCAGAGAATTGTAGAGGAGCTTCAATATAACCAAAAATCACTAGGTGATCTGTTACAATCTGCAATAATCTGAGAAAGTGGCCTCCTGATTGGCTGAGAGAATG
Source organism: Pyxicephalus adspersus (assembly GCF_032062135.1). NCBI lineage: Eukaryota > Metazoa > Chordata > Amphibia > Anura > Pyxicephalidae > Pyxicephalus > Pyxicephalus adspersus. The sequence continues at coordinate 12,510,169 of NC_092871.1, forward strand.
GACAGGAAGACAAAGGGAGCCAATCAGTGATTCCTGGTACAGATTGGTTTGGCATTGGATGGAATGGATTCCCACACGGGGCGACCCATTGGTAATTGTAAGGACAAGTAAGGAATTTCATTGTTTTTTCATTTTGACAGAAATACAATAATGTAATGACATTGGGTCTGATTTAATAAAGCTCTCCAAGACTGGAGAAGATAGACTATGATGGGTGAACCTGGGTGATCCAGCAAACCTCGAATGGATTATCATGATGTGAATCTGACATTCACTGAAACTAACTAATGCTCTGGTGCAGAATATTCCAGGTCCATGTTTTTTTAATGGCAGTGATAAATTCACTACCAGGAATGTTTTTGTGAATGTCAGATTTATTGATTTATAAATAGACCCATAAAGACTTTCTACACTGTATGCAAGTCAGATGATTGTCACTGCAAATGATCTTTTATTCTATGTGCTATGGAGTGGGGAGAGAGGAGGATGAGTGAGTGACACCCTGCT
>NC_092871.1:12511058-12549490 GCF_032062135.1 Pyxicephalus adspersus
TATTATGTCATGTTATTAGTAAATAGTAGTAGAAATTGTTCTGTGTAAGCCATCGATTAGTAATGAGGATCAGGCAGCGGCTAAGCAAAAGAGAGGGCACTCTTTGTGTCTGGAGGAAAAGAAGTTTAAGCTCCAGATAAGGAAGGGATTCTTCACTGTAAGGTCTGTAAAAATATGAAATCGGCTCCCTCAGGAAGTAGTTTCAGCAACCTTTTTAAGAAGCACAGAATATAACTGGGTATTAAAGCTTTAAAGTAAAGAAAACAGAAACTGTTGATCCAGCGAAGATCCAATTGCCTCATGGAATCAGGAAGGAATGTTTTTTCCCCTGTTGAAGCAAATTGTACCAGGGTTTTTTTTTTTGCCTTCCTCTGGACCTTCCTATGTCCATAGGGTTTTATATCTGGGATATGTTTATTTGAACCTGATGGACCTATGTCTTTTTTCAACCTAACCTACTATGTAACTATGTAACTTTGTAACTATGTAACAGCTAAACATCAGAGGAAATTCATGCATGTGACATTGTAAAGCAGCGTTTCAGGACCTTTTATAACATAGAGCGAACCCTTGAAATACCTTTTGGGTTTTCAGGGAACCCTTCAATAATTACTATATCCACAGCTCATAGTATATTAGTGTGCTGGCCAGTGGGAAGAATTCCTCTCCTACAGACATAAAGATTTTGGGCAGCAGGATAAGTGAGCATTTATCTTCTGGCTGCTTTTTGGACATGATTTGTTTGCAGCAACAGAGTCGCTTTATTTTGGCATCCATGTATTTGGAGTGCCCAAAAAACGGCACAGTAACAAGCTGTCTAGAACACTCAACAACACATTAGATAAATTTGACCAAACTTGGAACCCTGTGTGACATATAACGCAACACAAGCTAACAATGCCATCATCATATCTATGTTCCCAACTGGAAAAACATTAGCCAAAAAGTCCCCCACCACCCCCCTATGTGTCTCTCAGTTCTGGTTTACACCCTATTAGGTTTGAGATATTGTGGAAATAACTACTTGATAGAAACATGGGTGATAAACGAAAACATGATGATGCACATAAGCAGATAGTTGTTTCCTTTAGTTATTTATTAGAATTTTATTAGAATTTTATCAGAACTGAATTGAAGTCTTTGTACGCCTGATATTGTTTTGTGGAAATTTATATATATTTATGTTCCTGATGTTAAAAAGTTGTAACCCGAATAAGGGCTTAGTGTGTAATGCTTGTTTGGTCATGATGTTTTAATTTGTGAAAAATGTAATAAAAAAATACCAAAACGACATAATACTGGCAAATACAAACAAGACTCATTTTTACAAATCGACATATATATATATATTTTATTAACAGGAAACCAACACTCATTATCTTCTATATACAAAATGGTTACTGTTTAGAAATATCTTTACACACATTTTACCTATAAAAGGCCCAGTTACATTCACATAAATATTCTGTATAGACATAAATAGGAACACATTGAACAATGATCTGCCCATCACTGAAGACAGGAAGCTCTGCAGAACGGACATCGAGACGATATAATTCAGGGGTGCAATGTTCTTCAGACATTATCTTCAGATTATTGGATCTCCTAGGAAAAGACAATAAGAGAGTTTAGATGCTGGGCAGCATGATGGTTCAGTGGTTAGCACTCTGGCCTTTGCGGTGCTAGCTCCCGGGTTCAAATCTCAGCCAGGGCACTATCTGCATGGAGTTTGCAGGTTCTCCCTGTGCTTGTGTGGGTTTCCTCCCACATCCCCAAAAAACATCCAGTAAGGTTAATTTGTTTCCCCCCATAATTGACCTTAGACTGTATTAAAGACATAGGACTTAGGGGCATTGGAACATGAGCTCCTTAGAGGGACAGCTAGTGACATGACTATGGGCTTTGTACAGCACTGCGTTATATGATGGTGCTAAAACAATATAATTTATGTGTGCAAGAACCAGACCGCCAGGCCAGGGTTGATGGTAAAAAGAAAAGGGGAAGGGAATGTAAGATGTACTTATTTTTTCCTTGTATTTAGGAAAAGGTGCCAACCATTAATGCAGTTTACAGAGACCATATTCATGGCATTGACAGCCTGAGCCAATTCGTCTTCCAGTCTTGTTGCATTAATACAAATGCCAGCCAAATCCATTGGGTTTTTTGAAATTTCTTTTGATATGATAACAACTGTGTAGAACTAATTATCCCAGCACATTCTCTTTCTGTGATTTCAATCATCACTCGATATTATTAACATATGATCAATTTCTATCAGGGTAAAATAAATCACAAATACCATTCTATTCTATTGTGTTATGTTGGTTTTAATTAATTCTCTACACATTTTTCATTGTTTGTTCACTTGGGGCCGCATAAGAACTGACAATATTTTTGTTAGCAATAGATTTGGTCCAAATGTTCATTCTCCAAAAGTTGCAGCAGTTTAGGACTGTGTTCACCAAAAATAAATGAACCCCATTAAAAAGTCTTAGCATGTGGTTGTCCTTTTCTAACACTCAGTAATAGTCATTCTTGCCACAGGGATCCTTCATACATCAGTAAAGTGGGAAAATGGTTTAGGTGAGTCCAGTGGGCCTGATTTATTAAAGCTCTCCAAGGCTGGAGAAGATACACTTTCATCAGTGAAACTGGGTTATGCAGCAAACAAGGAATGGATCTGATCGAGGATTGAAAACATTTGCCAACAAATAGCAAATAACTTAGGAAATCCATTCCAGGTTTGCTGCATCACCCAGCTTCAATACCCCTAATTCCCACCTGGAAGAGGTTGGGAACCTTTTTTTGCATGGCCGTGGCAGATCTTGGTATGGTTCCCAAAAGCAACAAATCGCTTTTGGCTGTGCTTTTGATGTTTGAAGATTTGCACAGTGACCAAAGCTACAGTCACATGCAAATCTGGTTAACCACAGTGTGGTTTGCCACCCCCGGATGCTCAGCAGCAGTTTGCTTTGTGCCTGGGAGCTGTTAGCTGCACGGTTTCTGCCGAAAGTGTAAAAGGGGTAAGACTCAGGGGTAATTCCATTTAGTTCATTTAGCACCTACATATCATATGGACCAAAAAAGCTGCAGCCAATTAGACTCCAATGATAATTTTTTTTTGGCACCTACTAAATGGATAAGTGACCTCTATAGTTGGCCTTGTAAAGGAAAGCAGTTCCTGAGAATTGTGAAGCTGCTTTTACTGGCTTGTAACATGATCAGATCTTATACAAAAGTTGATCAGTTTTTTAAAAAATACATTTTTCTAGAAACAAATCCTTCAATGAAGATGAACCTTGTCATCCTGATCATTCCATTACAATCCGAGCAGTCGTAACTCTGAGCTTCTGCATTGTTCTCACTTCCTGTTGGCGGTTCAGTATGTATCATTGGCATGTAATACATTTATATTGGCTACAGATAAATATTTACCTTCCTATATTTTCATTATTCTGCTTCACACCTGATATCCTCTTACTGTCTAAACATTTCACAATGGGGCACATAAAAGACAAGACCTTATATTACTCATATAAAAATCATATAAAAAAGTGTGATTTTTAAATTACTGAACTGCCTGTTTGAAAGCAAATGATCTCATTGGATATTTTATTTTGTTAGTGTCATTGAATGAGTTCCCACAACAACCAATCAGATCCAAGCTGCCATGTTCCTAAAATTTGGTCAAAAAACTGAGAGGGGCAACCCAGCTAACACATTTCATCCTAACTCAGGTTCTATCTGATGTCTATGAACCTAATTGGAAAGATTTGTCTATTATCACAAAAATAAATTAAAGTAGAAGTCAATGAATGGGACAGGACGACCATCAATAAAATATGTTGTAACATTTTCCCATTTTTTTACAAGGACGTGTTTTTGTTGTCTACAAATATTCTCCATCACTTCCTGCATTTTCACATTATTCGGATGGGAAAATCTATTTAATGGGGGCAAAGAGAGCACAGATAAAAGAATTGCCTGAGAGATGCTCTTGGCATAGTTGCCTGCCTATAAAAGTTGTATTATAACTGATCTCATGTATCAGTGCCATTAGTAACCATTCAATAAATTCAACTGCTTTTTTCACATGGTGCCCACCTTTTATTTCTATCAATTTGCCAAAATGCATGCCCTTATGTATAATTACCATACTATAATAGACCATAATTACCATAGGAAAATACAATAATTTGAATAGTAGTATAGAGAGGCCACCAGTGCTTCATTTGCACAGACATATTTCCATCCAGTTGTAGATATAAGTCAATAGCAGAATCCAGTTTGTGTTATTACTGTGTTATTAAGTGAAGAAGTCTCGTACAGTAGGTAAGGGAATGGTGGTTAGGAGAGAGAGGAAGACAGAAGAGGAAAGCAGGATTAAGCCTAATAGGACAAGAAGGGGAATTCCATGGAATGGGGGCAGAGAAGCCTTGGGGCCCTGCATGGGAAGATAATATGAGCAAGGAAGTCAATGAAAGAGTGGAATAAGTGCTAAGGTATGTATTTATGTGTACGTTTTTAAATGTAGGTGGAACAGGAGTCATGCAGTGATATAAAGCTAAAACATAGTAGGTTAAATTTGATTCTGAGTTACAATCAAAGCCAGTAGAGATTTATGAAGAGAGGAGCAGTCTTGGAGCCATGTATGTTCCTACTCTGTCCTTATCACCTGTTCTTTTGGGTTAGAAATGCAATAGTAAGCAATAGAGAGAAGTGCAGAGAAGAACAGTCTTGGAGACACGCATGGGAGGAGGTTATGAGTTAGGAAGTCATTAGTAGGTCAGTGGAGGGGTGGAATGAGTGCTAAGCGATGTACTTATGTGTAAGGTTGTAAATGTAAGTCAGACAGGGGCCATCCAGTGATTTAAAACCAAGACATAGTAGCTTGAATTTGATTCTGAGATACAATGGAAGCCAACAGCACAGAGGAGCAGTCTTGGAGCCATGCATAGGAAAAGGTTATGACTGAGGAATTTGTTAGGAGTTCATTAGAAGTGTGGAAAAGGCGACTAGGGATATATTTATGTGTAAGTTTGAAAATGTGGTAGGGACAGGTGCCACACAGTTACGTGAATTTGACTCTGAGACGATCAAATAGAAGCAAATGGAGAGATGTGCAGAGACAATCAGCAGATGAGGTGTAATAAGATGGATAGATCCTTTAACTCTAACTGCAGCATTCATAATGTATTGTAGAGTCCAGAGTATTCTGTTAGTAGCATACTAGATAGTTGGGTGTTGCAGTATTCGAGGTCAATGATAAGGAAGGTATGTACCAGATGTTTGGTGGTTCCTGGAGATAGGAGGGGGTGTATATGCATGAATTTAGTGCCCCCCTGCAGCATTGTGATGTCCGTTATTGCTCCCTCGGTCCTTATTGTCTGATCTTTTGGGTTAGAAGTCTTTGACCACTTTCCAAGACTTAATTTAGTTTACAGAAATATTTTTTAAAACACTGTTTTGTAAAATTGATTTTATTTAATCCCAAAAATAATGCATAGATGTATAACAACCAGCAGAGGGGGCAGAGGGGCTAAATATGAGCATTATTATTGCTTTGCTTGCTTAGTTATCTTAAATATATACTGGACTATTTTACTTCATACATATACCACTGGCTGGTGCTATATTATTATTATTTATTATTATTATTGACTATATTATTATATATAATGAATAATATTAATTTTATTTACTATATTATTATTATTATTATTAATAATATTAATAATAAACAGGATTTATATAGCGCCAACATATTATGCAGCGCTGTACATTAAATAGCGATTGCAAATGACAGACAAATAGAGACAGTGATACAGGAGGGGAGGACCCTGCCCAGAAGAGCTTACAATCTAGTAGGTGGGGGGATTAACAAATAATAGGATGGGAGATATGTAGTGGTGGGAAGTAGCGACGGTTTTAAAAGACACAAGAAGAAGACGGGCAGGCAGTTTGAAAAAATGGGTTTTGGGTGCTCTTTTAAATGAGCAGAAAGTAGGAGCAAGCCGAATAGGATGAGGAAACATGCACGGCATATTTGCATATTATGGCACTCTTACCTGCCATTAATAACAGATCAGGGCTCTGTCATAGTGTCTGCCCACAGTGATCCTTTTCAGCCATGGTAAGGCCACATCCCTATTTAATGTACAGCGCTGCCTAATATGTTGGCGCTATATGAATCCTGTTTAATAATTTAATAACAATAATGTAACTGCTGCAAATGGGCACAGTAGTTACATAGCTCCAGCACATGGCCCTAATCTCAGTATTTTGAGTACAAACTGGACTACACACTACATGCAATATGCATTGTAAATTATAGAATGATTGCAAGAGAAAAAGAGAGTAAAACTGCTAAAACTTTTCTTTGCACGACTTTAGTTCTGCTTTAAGCCAGATGTAGCAATTGCATGACTTGGCGCTGAATATTACTAAATACAATTTGTGGGTTTTACAATATGTACATTATTACAGAATAGTTGTATTCTATATTTTTATTTTCAACCTCTAGTCTTTCGATTTCCCTTTTACAAAGCACAACTAGGGAACAAGATTATTGGGAGCTCAAATACTAATCCGAAGAACATCCAATGCTCGGGGCAAATACAGCTGAAAAGCAAATGTTTTCTGATGCAACGCAGCTCTCCATATGTTTGCTGAGTGACATATTCTACATGATTTTACATGTGTGGATCTGATCTGTTAGCATAGGGTGTTCTGTATCAAGTTCTTGGTTGGACTATTCTATAGACAGTGATATAAATTCTCTGTGTTGATCATAGCAGCTGATCAGATCTTAAATATGTCAAACTGGCATGGATGTTATGTCTTTACTATACAGAATGAAATTCATGTTTTTTTAGACTGTTTATTTTCATTTTTTCCTTATTCTCTTTAGGCCGGTTTCCTGTTTTTTAAGACATTGGGACTCATTTATTAAAGCTCCCCAAGACTGGAGAGGATAGTGAAGCTGGGTGATCCAGCAAACCTGGAATGGATTTCTTCAATTTGCTAGCAAATGTTTTATATCCTGGACCAGATTCATTCCAGGTTTGCTGGATCACCCAGCTTCACTGATGAAAGTGTATACTCTCCAATCTTGGAAAGTTTTAATAAATCAGGCCCATTGAGCCCAGTCTTCTCAATTCCCGCTTCTCTTGTGAACCACAATTAGTGCTGGGCTTGGGATTAAGGGACAAATTTGTAAAACATGTGCATGTAACTTTCACCAGACACTATCCAGGGGGAATCATGCATTTGATAGAATACTTTACAGTGAGTGTTTGCTGATTATTAGATTCCATTTTCTATAGTCTCCAAGTGTTGGAATGGGAAATAAAGAGTTAAGAGGTCATTGGGGTTAGGGCAGAAGATGCCTCAAGAGATAGGTCAGGATATAAATATGTATTGGTGGAGGGTTTGGGGTTTAAGGGCTAGTTTTAGGTTAAATGTTTAAATAGGGGAGGGTTCAATGTTAGGTAGAGCTACCTGTATACAGCAAGAGATTAGACCATGCACATAAAGATTTAGCTGCTTGAAACTTCCCTTTATCGGCAGTATGATCTACAAAACACGTATCACCAGATTTCAAGTTTTGGGTGATTTGGGCAATCGCCAACCACAGCCCTTGAGCAACCTTGAGAAATGCCCGTGTGGCACTGACATATTCCAACCAAGCTGTTAGATATTCAAACAGACATCTTCCATTCTTCAAAGTTAATGGTGGCCCCTACATTGCCCAATACCAGCTAATAATGATATGAAATGACCTTCCGCTATACATAGTCTGGATGATTTGGGCACTTTAAGGATTTTTAATTTTTCCATGGAAGTTACTGGGCTAAATCACATATTGTGAAAATTCAATAGAAAAGCAAAGTGCTAACTGTAGTAAACTATAGGAACCAATCGAGACCCAGTTCATACTTTGTAAAACTAATTCTAGTTTGTTAATATGCTTTATAGCATTTTTGAATTTAGTAAATATATATGTGTACATACTGATTGTTATAATATTTACGGTCTATTGCTAAGTATCCATTGTTGTCAGAATAAACAGGGAAGCAGTAGGCTTTCATGATGGTCATACATATGACAATTTTAATTTTGTTTCAACCACTTTAATAGGAGTGTAAATAGGATTGAAAGTATTCAACAAAAACTGAGTCATCTTTATCCTATCAGCTTGATCAAGCAGAATTTGGTTGATCGTAAAATCAAAATTGGACAGTAGGGCTGCTTTTGTGCATGAAAAACTGCACAATTTTTTGCTCTCAAAAGCACACAATGTGCTATTATGCATCCAGAAATGGCAAACATCACTGCAGATCAACACTTTTGGATGCATTGCCCATGTGTTTTCAGCAGCAGTGCGGTTCTTCGTATAGGAAGAAGGAAAAACAACCGCACGGCCATAAGTGTTGTGTCACGTCTAGGAATGGTGCAGCCACACATGCAAACGCTAGCACAAAATGCATCCCGATTGCTTCCCTTTGGTTGAATGGGAGGGTTTAGGTGAGCCTGCGGTAAAACATCGTGGTCAGCTGCCAATCTAAATTGACCCTAAAACATCAGCTTATATACAGTTTATTGCAAGACTGACCTAAAGTGGAATTGAAAATCAACAGACACTTAATTCAACGTGATCAGATTTTGCCTGTTCAGCCAGGACAATTTTAAACCCATGTGCTGGTGCTAAACTAAAACCAGAACTTTATGTCTTCAGTTGCTTTGAAATGAAAAAAAAATTGAATAAAGTCCAATCATCCTATCAAATTTTCACGTGTACCCCTTTTTTTATATACTCCAATGGCAGGGAATTGTATCAGGCTCATCCGAAGGAATAACTGCAATCTTCTGCAGATGCAGTAACGGCTTTGTAATTGTAAGTTATGCAAAGTTTTACAAAGGTAAGAGACCTACCCTTCCAAGCTTTTTCCTTCTGGGTGGCAGGGCCTGGATGTTGAGCCTCTGGGCAATGCGGGTAGTGACCCCAAGCCGAACATCGGTGGTCACCGCTCTCCATGCCATCGTTCTTCCACAGCTGGGACACATCAGCTGTCCTGTGTTATCCTTCCCTCCGGTGTGGTTGACCAAGCACACCCTGCAGTAACTGTGCCCGCATTCTGTGGTCACAGGGTCATCAAAATAACTGCTGCAAAGGGGGCACAGTGAACCGGCCTGCAGCTCTTTGACTGGTCCTCCGCTAGCCATGTTCGGTGTTTTCCTCCACACCTTCTGCAAGCGATATGTACTAAATAAAGGTTTATACACCTACACGTAGAGGTTTCCTCCCCTTGTTTACCTGTTGTAAATTCTTTAGGCAGGGGGAGGCGGGGAATTATGCTGTTTGTCGAGTTCGTGATGCTGCGTGCTCCTGGGATTGGCCCTCAGGGCTTGTATGTCACCTACCTCTGATGTAACCGCAGCTTAATTTACTAAATATAGCTGGGAGCAAAGAAAGGGTTAATTGTGGGTCATAATGTTTACAAAGGAATATATAATGTAGAAAAACATGAGCTTATGATTAATTCATCCTGGCGGCACTGCAAAATGCCTGCAGCATGGATGAGGAGAATCGAACTCTACATTCAAAAAATTGCAAAGAGAGGGCCTGACATGCCTGAAGGCTTTACCCCTGACACCAGTAGATGCTGGTGTACAATCTTCACCCTTGCTACCATCACCCATAACATCGCTATTTAAAACCATTTCAATGGATAAACGTCCATATTTCCTCACGATTTCAACTGCATCTAACTCTGTATTAGTAGCCTTGTTACCATAGATCAACATTTATTGGATAAACATCAATATACCTAAACAACTTCAATAGCATCTGTTTCCATATGTTGTCTCCTTTGACTACCCTTCAAACCTCTGTCTTCGACATATCATATTCAACCATTTAGTAACTCTCTTAAGTCCATATATTGGAACTACTTGACTGGACTTATCCTCGAACCCATATTCCCTAACCTCGATTCCCCTGTCGCCTCACCATCACTGTTATTTGGAGCCATTGTACCAAGCACTATTTTCCACTATGATTCTCCCCTCAATTACCATTAATCAAATACAGTCACGTACCCCTGAGGAAGCCCAACCCGGGCGAAACGCGTCAGGGACGTATACATAAACACGGTCCTATTATTTTATTGTGTTAGTACCATCCTGTCTAGTGGAATACCCTACTTCTGTGAATTATAACAGAACTAGGGAACACACACAAAAGTTTGTGTACTCTTTACTTTTTGTTTATATGTATGAAGTTATGATGTATGAATTTAAAACATATGACTACAATATACTTTGACTCACTACTTTTGAGCCTTAAACCTCTTTCTTCGCTCTCTCTTTGCAAGTTTTTGAGTGTATTGTCATTAAAGAGGGTGGCTCAACAGTACACCTCACTGACGTACATGGGACAATAGGAAGTATCCCCCCTGCCCCCTCCCCCTTCGTCCTCTTCCTCTCCCTCTTCTAGTAAACAAGAATTGAACTCTATCATTCTGGAGGACATGTTGTACCTTAGACTTGCTTATCTCATGGCTAGTTTAAATTTTTATTAACAATATAGAGTTTTTAATTAATGATCGAATAGACCGTTGATTCCTCCATCCTGGAATTGATCCTGACATATCTATCTCAGTTTCTTGAGTCATCAATAAAAGTCTTTTTGGACAGTTATGTACTATGTAACAATGTTTTTATCAATATGTATGGAGATGTCCTTTTAATGTGTCAAAATAAAAAGTTTTAACATACACAAAATTTCTTTCTTGAAATGCCTCTAAGGTTCCTACGTTTGTGAACCAGCTGGATCCTACACTCTTTGGTAATTAATGGTAATTAGACGTTAACAGTTAAAGTAAATTTAAAGTCAAAACTTGGAAAGTAAAAAAAAAAATTTTATGCTGTGTGTTTTTGTGGGGGATTTGTTTTTACTTTCTGTTCCTGTTCCAGAGATACAACAGGAACTGAGAAGAAATCTCTTAAGTTCTCTAAAGTGGAACTAAGGATTTTTTTGGCAGGCTGGGCTTTGTTGCAAAAAAGGGCAGGTAATGTTCCTTCTGCAAAAGAAGACAGACCCACTAATTTGTCATACCCACTGCCGAAATTGCTGAGCTGTGCATTCGTGGCTAGCTGGGATACCTAGTTTGGTGCATCCCCTGCATCTGCCAGTCAAGATGCCAGGAGATCAAAACAAGGACGAAAATTAGATAGTGCTGCCCGTAATGGAACAGAGATAGGTGAGTGTGAAAAGGGTTTAGTTCCCATTTAAGGGAAATCTACTTAGAACTGTCACTAAAACAGGTGCCCATTGGAAGTTCATTTCTTTAATCAAGTTTTAGTGACAACTGTAAAACTGATTTCCTAACTTTATGCCCTCCAGGTCACCAGTGGCAAACACTTCCTAGAGGGGACACAAACAGCAAGTTGTATCAATCTCATATTCTATCCAAAGGTAAACATTTAGTTTAACTATGCTATTATGGCTAAAGAACATGTTCATTTTTGTTTAAACATAATTTCAGACCCCTTGTATAGCCCTATACTTCCAAGATGTCCCACCACAAGCCTTTGGGCTTCATACGGAATGCCAAAGCTCACTATGCAGCTCCCTTTGCCCAGAATGGGTCTTGGGCACAGGAGGCTGCCGTCTGAATGACAGCGGCTTCATTGGACTTTTTTGCTGTAACCATTAGCTGTGAATGACAACCGCAGTCCAGTACGAAGACCAAGAAGTAAATCCAATTGACTTGAGGTCAGTTTCCAAACTGGCAAGAAACCCTCAGCTGCAAACTGAAAGTCCAGGTATGAACCTTAGACCTACAAACAAAATAAATTTTATCCACCAAGTTATTGAATTGGTGGATTTACAAAAGGAGTTTAGGCTGTTCACTTAGCAACCCCTTCTACCTGTATTGAATATTTTTTTCAAAATTTTACCACATTCATTTACCTTACACAGGGACACACTTTGCTAGGTGAACAGCCTATGTTCTCTTTGTAAATAAACCCATTGTGTCTAGCTGATTACTGCCTCAAAATCTGGCTTGAAAGTGGGCAGGAATGTGTTCAAGGACAATGCACATTGTTATAGAATTTTAAACCCAGTTCCCATGGGTATTATAATAAATTTACTTTTTTACATACCAACATATTACATTTTATAATCAGATGGATAGGATTAGTCTAAGTGGAAGGTCTGCTTTAAACCTAAAGGCAATCTGACTTGGTGGCAACCCTGACTTCATTAACAGGGTTGTAGAGACCCTTATATAAAGATGGGGGTAATACTAAGTCCATGGATATTAGTGTTTACTCCAGAGATTCAGAGTAGACAGGGCAAACACCGCCTTAAACCAATGACAGGAGGACCCCATGAGGCCAGACCGGACTTAGCTCAAGATACCTAGATTGTAAGCTCTTCAGGGCAGGGTCTTCTCCTTCTCCTGTGTCACTGTCTGTATGTCTGTCATTTGCAACCCCTATTTATTGTACAGTGCTGCGTAATATGTTGGCGCTATATAAATCCTGTTTATTATTTTATTATTATTATTTATAATAAAAATAAAAATATAGTAAATAATAATAATATATAGTATATATTATATAATAATATAGTAAATAATAATATTATAGCACCAGCCAGTGGTATATGGTAACTATAATAACAGCAAGAGACTATAAAGAGAGTACCATGTATATAAAAATATAAAATTCATGTTATTTTATGGATTTTATTTGTAATTAAAGAAATGTTTTTAGAATCATATTTCACAACGCATATTTAATTAATTGTTTAGAATCATGCCTGAAAAGTCCCAAATATCCTGTCTTGTGTTTTGTAGCTTCTAGAAAGGGATGTATCATGGGGTGATTTTATACTATATGGAACATAATTTTGTTTTGTATCTTTTCTTCAGGTACGTAAGAGTTTTCATTACATTACAGGGTCTCTTCACCATACGCCACAAGAAACATTCTCAGCTGCACCCAGGTCATACTTTTGGTAAGCAGGTGTCCTATAATGTTTACTTTGGTTTATGATAAGCAATTTTCGTTTTGCATAGTAGAAGAGGAAGGTTGTAAATCCAGTTTGACTATGTCATTTACCTGGAAGACAAACTCTCATGTCTCAAAGTTATCATGAAACATTTCACAGTTATCCCGAAATGTGTATATGTATACATGAATTTGTTGTAGTCTGTATGAAGTACTAATAAAAAAATAATATTCCAGACATTTGTGAATTTTGGAGACACATCTGCTCAGTTGGCGTGGACATGGACAATGATGTTTCAAGAGAACAAGTCAAGGCTAGATTATCCGACAATATGAACCTTAAGGAATATGTTTATAAAGGGGCAACAAGCTTTTCAACAGAAATTTTTAAAGTTCACCCTAATAATAAAAGCGGTGATCAGCTGAAAAAATAGTACTAGCACCACTTTGGTATTTTACTGTCCCATTCACATTATGGATCGACAAATAGCATTCACCAATATTAAAGTGGTGAAAAAGTCACAATGGAAAAGTTTTAAATACCCTGATCCCTTTTTTATGGTCCAGTTTCCACAATACAGGTCTGTGGGCTGCTCTCCAACACAAATCACAGGCAACTAAAGCTAAAAAAGTGGTAATCAGTTACTCAGTTTAGGTAAGTAAAGCTTCGGATAGTCTAAATTGGGGAAATATGGTATTACAAACTATTTTGGGATTTTTGGGAGCAGGAGAATTCTCTCCTTTCTTGATAGACACAACAGAAAGCAAATTATCCCTTTAGGGGCAATTATATTGCCTCTTAGTGTCACCAGGACAAGGTTTACCCACTTCTCACCCACATGTGACCAGTCAATCATTTTGGGTTCACCCTTTATTTCGGTCCCGGTCGTCACCAGGATCAATATGGACAGTGGGCCTGATTGATTAAAGATCTCCAAAACTAGAGAAGATAAAATATAATTTAAGAACCTGTTTGATCCAGCAAACTGGAATGGATCTGGTCCAGAACTGAAAACATTTCCCATAAATAGGAAAATGATTTTTAAGAAATCCAATGGATCACCCAGGTTTACCTGTGATAGTCTATCTTCTCCAGTCCTGGAGAGCTTTAAAAAATCAAGCTCTGGTAATCTACCTAGCAGGGACATAGATAACAATAAGGCTATATTCAGATTGTAAGCTCTTTGGGGCAGGGTCCTCTCCTCCCCCTGTGTCATTGTCTGTATCTGTCTGTCATTTGCAACCCCTATTTAATGTACAGCACTGTGTAAAATATTGGCACTATTTATACTTATATAGTATAAATATAAATATATATACTTATATATATATTTGAGCATCGGTGTGAGTGCCCGAACAGCTGGCAAGGTGCCAGCCACCAGGAGCTGCATCACTTGCTCCATTCGTAGGTCCTAACCTACCCTAGAAATCTGACATGAGCTCTAACATTTCTCAACCCTTTCTCAAAACTCAAAAAACATTTTTTAGAATACACTAATTTTTAATTATGTTCAATCAGAAGGTGATTTGAATATTTCATAGACTGCACTGACTTCAATTGTTTTTGTTTGAACAAATTTTGAAGCATACACACATACGCCTTTCTTAAATTAAAATATAGTTTATAACAATCACTAACCAAAATCAATACTAAAGAATCATCCATGCATCAATTGCAGCGTATGATAGTACAAATAATTTAAAATTGGCAATCCACATTTTTTTTTTAACAAGTCAAATTGAAAATGAATCAATTTTTGATGCGATAGAAACATGAAGTCAATTCATGTGTGACTGGCTTCAGTAGTAAAATAATAATAGAAAAAAGATAAAAAAGTCATTTATAAACAGGCTTTTTCTAAAAATACTCTTTTGGTTCCCCTAAATGAACTAAGTGACTTTTAGGAGAAAACCTTTGAACCCTTTTGCAGCTGTGTCGAACAAAATGGCCGGAAGCCAGATTAACACATCATCGTGATTGCTGCAATGGCCTTTATAGCTAGCCCTCTGAGACCTGCATTTGCCCCCCTAGGGATGAGCCAACATTTGAAATGTTATAACATTTCTCTGTCACATACATCTGCTGTATGTGGAATTATAAAGGATTCTCCAGCTCTTTGTTGCCATAGAGACTTTTGTAGGGTCGCCTTCCCCCTCCGCACAGCTGCTATCATTCTATACCATTTTCCTATCACCTGTTACCAGCACCGCGTGTTTCACAACTTCCAGCTAATCGATCGGTTTCATCTTTGTTATATGCTCCGTACTTGCTGTGCCTTCACATCCACACAAAACATTTATATATATTTGTTTTATAATGTTAAGGCCTTAAGACATTTTTGCTGAAACATTCATATTCTCTACTACTAGTGCATGTTTAGTTCTGTGCAAATTCCTTAGGATTGCTTGTGGGTGTTGTATTGGGTGGTTGGTAAATGGTTCTGAGACCCAGAAAACCTGGTCTTTGTTCTACATCCCAGGTTGGCCAGCTGATGTATTAATGTGTAGGCAATGGTTAGATCCGGCACTTATGGATCCGCTGTAGTCCATACATGTGTTGCTGCGGCTTTGGCATCCTTTTAGGAAAGGTTAGGCCAATAGGTGACTGTGTCTATATCGCCCTAGCAAACATACTGGATTTGGTGTTCATTGGTCTGGTGTTGCCCCCTACTGATATTGCCGCCATTTTGGCTATTATTTTTGTTGGATTTGTGATGGCATTTTAAACACAAAATCTATAAAGATGCAACAACTCAGTGCATGAACTTTATGAAGCAGGTTATATTGGTTGGTCTGCCGTAGTATGTCCATGCAATCGTTCAAAAAGTTTACATGTGGTCATTTTAAATACAGATTTGGTATACAATACAATATCACATTTTTTAAGCCTCTATATGTAAATTGTATAGAAGCATTTTCTCCATCTGCACGTCAGACTTTAATAGGAACTGCCGCAGCTGTCTGTTTCATGTCTTTTTTATCCAGTGGACTCCCACATTCACCAGCTGGGTCCATGTGTCTGCAGAATCCCCCTGTAAAATCCACTGATGTGATCACAGAACAATGACATAACATCCTGCAACTCTATAAAACCTTGTTTACCTAGTACTAACCTCCATATAATTATTATGTCAATAAAATCTAATAAGGATGATGTAAACTCTAATTAAATGCTTCCCTCACACTTCCTGAACATGGAAAACATGCCTCTCTCCTAATCCTATAGATAATGTAAACACAATTTATTCCATTGTCTGCCAGTTTCAAGATTTATGTGGGGAGGAGGAGGAGGTCTTGTTTAGGAAGATCAGTCACCTATCAAGAATAACCTGGTTTGGTGCTATGAAGGCTAATCAGTGTTGTACACTCACCTCTCTATCAGTGCACACCCAGACAGGACTGCCAACAAACATGAATACACAATGAGTAGTCTATATCTTTGTGAACCAATATTTCAAAGGATCATCTATGTCAGGGGTGTCAAACTCTGGCCCGAGGGCCAAATCTGGCCCCCAACGTCCTTTTTTTGGCCCCCAAATGTATCCTAAATATGAACAGCAGCTGGCCCGCTGCTGCAAACTGATCTCACAAAAAAATGTAATTTAATTCAATGGCAAATTAAAAAAAAACAAGCCTAAGATATTATAATTTTTTCCCCAAGATTCACCAAACATTTTTTAAAAATTTCCGATAGTTTTGAAATAAATTGATTTACAAAAGCAAGACTAAATTAGTCAAAGTTGAGTATCTTGGGTCATAACAATTATACGTAGAACCTATTGATTCTTCCCCTTTTTTTAGGAACATTGATTTTTATCTATTAGGCTGTATTTATAGAACTTTTTTTTTTTGTTTCTCCTTGAAAACAATGAAGGTAATGAACAGCAAAAGACCAGGTTCGTTAATCTTCAGAAGCCTTGAAAGATTTTAATAACCACTGCACCCCCTACAACATACTTCCTTAATTATGCATTGAAAACCAATTCTTCCCCATCCAACGGTGACAATGGTGCATTGGATTGGTATCTGCCTGATAGTGACTTTACATTATGTACACATGCTAGGTCAGCCTTTCTCAATCTTTTTAAAAACAGTGGAATACTTGAAATAACTTTCAGGTCTTCAGGGAACCCGTTCTATAATTACTATATGCAGAGCTTACAGTACATTAGTGTGGTGGTCATAGGAATAATTCCTCTTACATTGCTGACAAATAATAAAAATGTCACCCCTACAGATAGCCAAAAAGACAGGTGTCACTTAAACTGACCTGAGAGGCCCAAACTGCTCATTGCTCAAGGAACCCCTAGAAAACCCTGGAGGAACTCTAAGGTTCCACAGAACCCTAGATTGTTGTTGTCCAAAATGAACAATCGTGAACATCTTGGGAGAAAATTTGGGTGTGTACATTGGTTCCCTGATGTCATGTAGAAATCTGCAATGACCTAAATGGGGATGACCAGTGCCATTTCTTTTGGTGGAGGATGCAGCCTGGCACCTTGGCTTATGAACTCCCTCTTCATTGAACCGCGTTGTGTGTACAGCACTCCTTCCTTCTACTATTGCTGTAAAACAATCACAAAAGAACATTTCCAACATTAGAAATTGGATGTCTTTACACTGCTTTAGTGTTCTAACATTGAAAGTGAAAATTACCAAAACATATTCCTGCCTTGTCACTTATATACAGAACATTGCATGGATCTTAGAGAAAGGCTTAATCAGCCAATAATATTCTCATAATACTAAATATATAGCATGGCTCCTATAGCATTTTATACGTAGATACAATTATTTGGTAAACATGTAAGTTACCTATAACCTACCAGTGTAAAGAATCTGCAGAAACAC
Source organism: Pyxicephalus adspersus (assembly GCF_032062135.1). Classification (NCBI taxonomy): domain Eukaryota; kingdom Metazoa; phylum Chordata; class Amphibia; order Anura; family Pyxicephalidae; genus Pyxicephalus; species Pyxicephalus adspersus. Next base: position 12,528,933 of record NC_092871.1, read on the forward strand.
CCTTTATTGGCCCTCTAGGCCACTGCCGACAAATCTTGGTAATCTGATTATATGACAAGCTCAGTACCGGTATTTGGGATAATGCATACATCATAAAAAAACGATAACTTGCATACATTAAGTTTCATGTTGTAGCATGAACTTTCAGATAAAACTCACCTTTTACTTAATCTTCTGAGTTTAATAACTTGTGTCATGCTACAATAGTTCCACATTTAACAAATTAAGATGAATACCAATAATTGTGTTTATGTAATGAGGGACACAAATGTATATATAGGACCAAAGCTGTAACTATGTGTGATGGGGCCCTATAGCATAAACATTAAAGTGTAAGTCAAGCCAAAAACCATTTCTGATTCTGCATAGAGTAAGGATGGAATTGGACCTAAATCAGGTTTATGACTATCTGGGACTATGCTTTTATTAACTGTCCTATTGACAAAGCTTTCACCAAATAAAAAGAGAGGGAAAATATAAACTTGGTAAAAGAAAAAACAATTGGTAATGGTTTCTTCCTATTATTTCTGTGGGTGTGTTTTGATCTTGGAGAATCCCACCCTTTATTTTTTGTCTGGTCAGACATTGTCAATATGAAATGAAGTGGAGGTAGCCCTGGATAGAAGTTAAAACCTGACATGGCTTTTTATCAAAGCCTAAAAGACCTGGAACCCTCTTGGGCACCTTTACTGAAAGTCTATACTTGTAAAACACCAAGACAAGCAAGCTATAAGGTCTTTCTTGGCTAACAGATGGTACCATCTAGGCGATATAGAAGACTTGGGGCACATGCCATGGCTGCCAAGGTCTGCCCAAGCTCCTTGTTCTAACCCATCGTTATTCTAAGAAAAAGGCCAGCCATATATAAGGGCTCTTTTAGATGTGCAGTCTAAAACCTCATTGGCATTCTTGGGTGCATAGTAAACTGCAAATTGCTCCAGCACAACAAATGTCCCGGAACCATGTCGCAACCGGACCACAGCCACAATGTAAACATAGCTGTGCGCAAAAAATAGTTCCCAACCGCACCCATTTGGTTGAATAGAAAAAGTCGGAAGCTTAATTGAGGTGCTGTGGCTGTGCAGAAATGCATGAAAGATATTCCATTTTTTGATCCAGAAAATTAATTGTTTTCATAATAGCTATATGGATGTCCTCAAAGATGTATTAGTTTCATAGTATCAAAATGTGTTTGCTAGGTGTTATTGCTACTTGCATATATTACTGTTTAGCTAGACAGCTCTGGGCCCCCTGTGCTTTTGGGCTCCATAGCATTTGTATGGTCTGTTTTGGTAATAGTTATGTTCTTGTGTGGGGTCTTATATGGCGCACTTGTTTTTCTGTCTGTCCAGTATTTTTTTTCAGGTTTTATAAGGGCATATGTCAAGCGTTTTTGGGCTTGTTACCAAGGGAAAATGCAGCATGCTTATAAAATGATCCATAATCATTCAGTTATTATCAGCTTTCAAGGTTTTTCGTATGTTATGGGATGTCACTCAACACACATGACAACTCTGGAGCAGAGCTGCATGGAAGAGGAGGATTTAATGTTAGGTAAGGTAATACATTTTTAATCAACTGCTACACTATTGTGCATGCAGGGGAACCAGAAGAGTAGCAGCTACCAAGCTAGCACCAGAGGGGTCTGTAGGCACAGGAGCTGATCTCTAATAGCTATGCCTGTGATCCTCTGTAAATTTAGCTTCAGGGGTTTTAATAATGTCAGTTTAGTGAATTTAATTTTCCTTTTTTGTGTGTTTTCCTTTATTTGTGCACTTTTTATAATATATCCATTATTTGGGATTTAATCATTATACATGTACAAAGGAGAATTGATAGACACAATATTCTAAAAAATGTTTTATATTATATTTTTAATTACTGATTTGTGGTCCATTTTTATCTCCACTAAATCCTAAAAATAGATTAAAGAATCAATTGCACATTTCAAAGCAAGAACCATTCTGACTGCAGCTCATAAGAGCCTCCAGTGGTCAGGTGTGGAACCACAATGATATCACTGCCAAATCAGAAGGGGGGATTAGCAAAGCAAATCCCTCTTCTCAGGCATGTGAGGCTGTGGCTAATGCTGATAACTGAATGTTCTAGTGCTAAAAAAATGTAGCTGGGTGGTGGCCAATGAGCCCCGCATTTGCAAAATACCTGTGTGATTAGGCGCTGATAGAAGCTACAATTCCTAAACTACACACAATTCCCTGACCCCTGGAAAAGAATGGATCTAGCATCAGCACACCAGAACTTGCATGCATTATAAATCAGATTAACTGCCTAACCACACAGATCCTGATTACCAGGATTGGAAGTGGCCCAGATCTGCATACATACAAAAAATGTGCTCAAGCACAAAGTATAATTTAATGTTGCTTTTGGACAGAAAGCATCACAGTCTTGCGAATTTGATATTTGCTTTTGCACTCCCTAAAGCACCACCTTACCCCACCCTGCCAAATAATTACTTGTCCAAATGCAACATTTAGAACCCTTGCAACAATATTTGCCTTATTCATTAAAGCTCTCAACAATTGGAGAAGGTAGAATATCATAGGTAAACCAAGGGGATCCAGCAAACCTGGAAAAGATTTCTTAAAATCATTTGCTATTAGTTGGCAAATGTTTTTCATCCTGGACCGGATACTTTTCAGGCTTGTTGGATCAACCAGGTTCTCCCCTGATAGTCTTCTATCTTCTCTAGTCTTGGAGAACATTAATAAATCAGACCCTATGCGCTCAACACAATTGATGTAGTGACAATGTATAGTAGCCAGTGGGCAGTTCTGACAATATCTGGGCAACAGTCCGAAATTTGGGTGTAATTTTGAACTAAAGGCCCCTACCCCAACAAAATCCCCCACTCAACTTGTTCACCTCTACAAACCCCCAAGCTGCTCCCAAGTCAAAATGTGGCCTTTCTACAAATGCCGCTGAATTTATGTCCAATTACAGCTTAGTAGAGGTGGGGCCAAGACCACAGCTTTTGGCTTTGCAGAGATGCAGCAACAATGGAGTCTGGAGTGGTGACAGTGATGTACAAGATTACGGTGATAAGGCTGTAGTGTGACTGTGATGGGTTGATAGTTTCACCCCTCTTGATAATATATGAACCACAAATAGGCAATCATGACGATTCTTTAAATTTTGTTTTTTGGAGCATTCTTTCATACTTGTCCCCATCGGCGGTGACACCAGTCTTGGCAGACAACCCATTGCACTGTCCTGTTGGCTGATGACCAGTAGAATGAGTGACACAGCCAATAGGAAAAGCTCCACTGCACCCACCTAGTGTGAAATTCCAGTCGGCCAGCTCAGGACTCGGGCCAGTCTGCTGGGGTGTGAGGTTTCCCGACAGGGGTTCAGGTATGATATGAAGACCCAGAAACAAATTGGGAAGCGATACTTCCACAATAATCCGTTCTCCCATGCCAGTCGCCTCCAGCGGCAGAGTCTGATCCAGAAATACTTACAGAGACTAAAAATAACGTATGACTGGCTACATGCTGAGCTTGGAGAATTCTTTTGGACATTTTGGATGATTTTCATTAAATGGAAGCAAGGCATTGCGGTATCTAAATGACGTAGTTTTGCACAAAACTGTATGACGAACTTGATGCATGTAACAATGGCACACATGAAACAATAAATAAAAATATATTTCAGGATATATCAATTCTCTTTGTAATAAAAAGGCCAACGGTTCAGAAAATCTCAGTAGTTTCTTCTTCAACATAGATCATGTGACTATTTCCTCGGCATTTGGCCACATGACTAGCCACATTCCAGAGCAATGGCTTCTACAATAACACGGACATAACTATGTTTGATGAGGTTCCATATCAATTTTTATATAGGATGCAAACTATTTTTATAGCTGTTACATAAAGAATCATAAATTCATTGAATGTAACGTTATATCACAAACGGTGTTACTGCATCGTGCCTCTTCACTGTCCCTGATTTGGATGGACTGTCCTTCTTCTAGATCCATGTCCCCACCATATTCCTCAGTTGTTCCTCTTTTTGGGTGGATTACTACGCAACTATAAAAAATGTCTTATTTATTATTATTAAACAGGATTTATATAGCGCCAACATATTATGCAGCGCTGTACATTAAACAGTGGTTGCAAATGACAGACAGTGATACAGGAGGAGGAGAGGACCCTGCCCCGAAGAGCTTACAATCTAGAAGGTATTTTGGATTTCTATCATTTTGCCTCCCAGTCATAATACGTGTAGTTACCAGGACAGAGAGTAAAGAAATATCACACACTAGGAGGGGGGATATGAAATGGTGGCTAAGTAGTGGGGGTTTAAGACACAGAAGACAGGTAGGTGAGTTTGAAAAGATGGGTTTGAGTGCTCTTTTAAAGGAGCAGAAAGTAGGAGCAAGCCTGATAGGATGAAGAACACCATTCTGGAGAGTTGGGCAGCTCTAGAAAAGTCTTGGAGCTGTGCATGTGATGAGGATATGAGTGAGGAAGTCATTAGTAGATCATTGGAGGCGTGAAGAGAGCGGCTAGGGGAGTATTCTTCTATCAGGCAGAAAGGTAAGTGGGACAAGAACTGTGGAGGAATTTGAAGGCAAAGCACATGAGCTTGATTTGATTCTATTAAAAGGTTTTGAATTTGCTTTAAAACTTAATCTAGCTTCTAAATCAGGGTTCCTCTATAGGTTGCAGGGGGTTCTGTGAGCAATGAGCAGTTTGTATCTCTCAAGTCAGTTTAGATTATACCAATGATCACTTTGGCTACCCATTGGCATTCTCCCTAATGGCCATCAATGTAAGAGGAATTCTTCCCACTTAGCACCACACTAATGTACTATGAGCTGTGGATATAATATTTATAGAACGGGGTTCTTAAAGACCTGAATGTTATTACAAGGGTTCCTCTATGTTCTGGAGTGTTCATGTTGAAACGAACCCATACAAATCAAATGGCTGTCAATGCACCAGAACATACGAACAAAATTGGATATGCACTAATTAATTCAGCACCAGTGCGTAACCATACGGCTACACACACTGCGCTGCGTTATATGTTGGTGCTATATAAATCCTGTTTATAATTATTAATAATATTAATAATAATAATACATGGAGCTAAGTCATCCTATTGCATTGGAGTGCCTTTAACAATGAATGACACCACAATGCGCTAATGCATGCTCATGTACATTTTTGGAAGTGTGAATGAACACTAAATATTCTATTATTGATCATATCCCCAATTTTCTTTGACGCATATTCTCAATATGTTCCTAAGAAGAACCCACTAGGGGGGGTGGTGACACCAACAGAAAAGAATGTTTCGGTAAGGCTGTAACTATTTATGTCCTATAGCACTGACGTAAACAGCAAATCTCAATGTATGTAGAAACATTGACATCCGTCCCTATAGGACCTAAGGCTGTGTGCACATGTAAGACTTTTCTCATGGGAAAGGATCTTTCATGATCCTTTCCAACAACAAAAGACAGAAAGATGCACGAACGAGCACTGTACATACAGAACCATTCTGCTCTATTGAGAGGGTAGGGGCTGAACGAGTGAGTGACACCCCGCTGCGTTCTCTCCCCTTCACTTGCATTGTGGCCGCTCATTGCTCATGGTGGTACACTTGTCCGATACCAGCCCTTAAACGAGAATCATCTGGCGTGTGTACATAGCCTAACTCTTAGGACATATTACAGAACTTACAGTACTCCCCCTGCTGATGTCTACTTTTGATTTTCTGTTCAGAAGGGCTGAGCAATCTTTTTACTAGGTTTTTACAAGGTACACATTCATTTCAATCCTAAGGCTACGTACACACGTGCAATAATTATTGTTGGAAAGGGACGATCGGCCGATAATCGTTAACAGAAAAAGTGCACAACAACTAGCCAATGATAACGACGAATGAGGAATTTCGAAACGAACTACTCTCCAGACAAATCTGATTGGGCGACGATCGTTCGCTATCTATTGTGTGTACAGTCGTTTAGTGATCGTGGATGGTTCTGCGGTACACTTTCTCCGGTACACGTCACTTCCTGCATCATTCAAACAATCGTATCTAGTGTGTGTACATTATTGGTGTAATATATTGGAACAATCGTATCGTTACAGCATGTAAAGAATTGTGCACATTACGATCGTTCAAAATAATTGTTGATCGGTCGTTAATCAGTCGTTTTCTACCGACAATTATTGCACGTGTGCACCTAGCCTAAAGCTTGTGTCATTCTTGGCTTTTAAATCCTGGCACAGATCAGCTTATTCCTGCCGATTTTCACCCTGATTTTCACCTTTTTGCTACAATGTGCTGGTTGCAACAGACTGATGACATCATGGTATAAAGCTTGAAGACATTGTTGTAACATTCTTCAATACATTGTTTCAGTTTATTGTGCCATGGCAGGGCTGTATTCATGCAAAGTGAGGGAAAGCTCCACTTTAAAATGGAATCTAGGTTCTGCCTAGTTCCATTTTGCTCATGCAAAACCCAATTTACTGTCCAGTAGAGAAATGTAAAAAGAGATATAAATGCCATATACATACAGGGGATTGTGTCGAGGATTCAGCACCGCATGCCCAGAAAGCAAACCGCAAATACACCATGCTTATGTTTATAGTGCTGCAAATCTGAATAAGAAATGTATGTGTTGTAGGCCTAGCTACCTGCATCATGCTACCAGCGTCTGTCTATGATGGCCGCCCATGTCTCTATGTTTCAGGGAGTCTATGTCAGCATGAGTTATAGCAGCAGGTGGTGCGAGGGAGGGGGGCAAACACAGACACACAGACTGGGGAGGGGGGAATACATTTGGGAAGTGGGACAGAAAGCCAAAGCCACTGAGACGGGTAGAGAATGCAGAAAAAGGGAATTGTTTTGAAGGACGCAGTCTGTCGGTGTTAAAACGCAATTTTAAATTGAGAAGCCCCAGGTGAGAAAAGAAAATCTGTCAAAGGGTCTTCCCATAAAGAGAATAAAGTAAGACGCAAGTGGATTTCAGCAAGCTGTGACAAGAACAAACCTAAGACACAGGGAGGAGATAATTGCCAGGAGCAAAGGAGCTGAATTTAGTAGCAAAAAAAAGGTAAATTTATCCAGAATTACCAACTTTTTTAGGGTGACTAATGGGGCTGAGCAGAAATTCCCATTCCATGATTGGACAGCATGTGGGAGCAGCTGATTTAGACACGCTATAGGACTGGCACATTGTGTGAGAACTGCAACTGTCAACAGCACGTAAATACCCCATAACTTTCCTCTTACTTCACAAACTTTGGCCTAAGGGAAGTCTCTGGCACTGGAATCTGGGATTGCTGGGAATCGCTCAGTGGAAATCAAAGGGAGACCCAAGAAAAGTCAACCAATGTTGTAAGTAAACTTTTTCTGTTGGCTATTACGCTGACCATACACGACTTGATTACTGCAAGTGTTGCGACCCATTTGAACATCATATGTGACAGTGGGGCGTGTGAAGTTAATCAGTATTGTACAGTAAGGCCAAAGTTTGATTTTCATTTCCAAGCTAAATTATGATTTATTTAACGATCAGATCAAAAGTGAGCTTAACCACCAACCAATAATAAGTGATTCTTTTTTGGGTTTCCAATCAGACCATAATGTAGGTTTCCAACTGGTCAAAAACAACCATTTTTTTTATTGAAATTGGACCATTTTTGTGGGTTTCCAACTCATCCTATGCAAGATCTTTTGGGTTTCCAATGGAATTATTATTTGGGTTTTTGACTGATAACAGGCAACATTTTTTTGATTTTCCAACTGCACTTTGAGAGGTTGGATATGTTGGCTGGTCTTCAAAAGTACAAATGATGTCATGTGTAGAAGTGTTCGATCAAATCTGGTCACAATTTTGATCCCTTTAATTGCCACAATATGTGTGCAGCAGACTTAAAACAAATCCAGTACTGATCAGGAAACTGATTGGATTAGTTGGTAAATTGCAAAATTGACATTATATCTCCTTGTGTGTATTGTTTTTTGTTGGAAGTTTGTTTTGTTCAAATATTACACTGGCTTTTTGCATCTTGCTACACGCAAATGTTGTGACACTTTAGCATTATTTGCAACAGTTGGTCATGTGGAGTTGGGCTAATAAATGCTTCTGATCATTGCACGTCATGGTACGATGGGATGTTCCAGTTTGTTAGAACATCTCTAACCAATAGCTTTAAATCCTTTTTTGGCAAAGGTTGGCCAGTTGTGTATAATGTGTTCAAGAATGAGCAGGGGCCTTTGGCCAACCCAAGACCATAGGATAAGAGCGTGTGGTTACTTGTTCCCAAACATTCTAGCCAATTAATTCACTTTTTCTATGTGCACCATACATATACCCTGTAAAAGCCATAACTTAATATCGTAACTTAGGGTGACTAGAAAGATTTACCACGCTGCTCAACCTCCGGCACCCAGCATGACCTTTCCACCATGGAGCACACATGGTGTAAACATATCTCCCTTTTCACAAAGGAGATTATCCTGGTGCCAGGATCTTGGCGCTGCATGCTTTCTGCACAGGACTTGCATGCCTTTGGTGTAGAGGCTGCTGGGGCAGGATGAGGTTAGCTTACAGCAGAATTGGGGGTAATTAGTGTTAAGACTGGATTTAAGGGGTCCAGTTAAATATTCATAGGGGTTATTGGCTAGGGGTTGAGATAAGTGTTAGAGGAAGAATAAAGTGTATCAACGGCCATAACTTTTTATATTTTTACTTTATATAAGAAAAAGCCAAAACCTTCATATTTTTATTAGTAATTGTGCCCAATAAGGAAAATTCACCATATTTTTTGTCTGGGTGACCAGTTTCACTGAGAAGTGATAAGAAACATTTACCATCATGAGTTGCCATTGAAACAAGAATGGAGAGCGATATCCTCCATTAGGGACGTTTGTTACAATAACCTTTCTGAGAGAGGTTGTCATTATTTTGTTTACATTTTTTCACTTCCTGCTTGGTCTTTAAGAGAAGAAGTAAAGATAAATCTCCCCAGTGGGAAAGGAACAACATTTTACATTTAGCAGTATATATACTGGTATATATACTTTGGTAACATAGAATAATATAGATGACATGTATTCAATTTATTTGGAGTTGCACCATAGCTGATCCCAAAACAGAAAATGCATTCCAAGATTACAAAAAAGAGACATATTAAGTAATAGAGATTAAGCAGAAGCCTGGCCTGGTGGTCTGGCATTTATGCCATTTTTTCAGAAGGAAAGGTATGTCTGAATTGATACGAGGATTGATTACTGCTCACGTAAAATAAAAATACAGTAACATTTCCCATTGCCAATATGATTGGGCTTATCAGCAACACTACACTGGTATGGTACATACATGGAAAACTTGCTGGTCTGTTGGTTTTGGCCATCTTGAGGTCCATGCACCAATGGGCCTGGTATAATTATCTGATGCTGGTTAGGTATGCCAGCATATATCTATATACATAATTGTTTATACATATACTGTTTTGGCTAAAATTCAATGTACAATACTTGATCAGTTGCAGAATACCTGGTTTTGCTGTTCTCTAGGTATATCACCAAATGCCGAAGATCCTTGTAGAATAGGAGGGTCAGTTGTTGCTGATTCTCTCCGTCATTGGGGATCACATAACCAATCATCTGTAAAGGTTCTCCCTTATCCAAGTCATTGCATATCTAGTGGTTGTTAGTCACCTTCAATTGAACTTGTTCTTGTAATGTTTGCAGCTTTTAAAAGCTATTTTATCAATTCTTCCTATGCTGGATTTACCCCAGCATTCATTAAGTCTTTGCTGAGGTGTTTACTATACTGGTAAAATAGATGGAGCAGCTTGGAAGGCTGTAAAATGTCTTCAACAGTACAGGAACAAGTCCAGTTGAAGGTGAATAACTAGTACTAGATAGATGCATGGCCAAATTCCTTTAGTCACATGGCTATGGTGGTTTCAATGCCACCAAGTGAGTAGGAAATCCACTTTAACAACAACTAGTCAGTAATGATTTAGCAATTCATGAGCCCTTTTAAGTTCATTATTAAGTATAATATTTTCTGCCAGGAGATCAAACTGCATCTGTACACAATCATGGAAGACCAAGCGTTGGACCTACTGAGAAGATTTACTAAAGGAGTAGTTTGTACACTCAACTGCATTTGCATCAAATATCCTATTAGATTAAAGAGAGAATCATGAATATTTCCATGAAATTCTATTAGGCTGACACAGAGAAAGATAAAAAGGTCCATTACCAAACCAGCTATATAACCAATAAAACAGAGCAAGAAGGACACGACCCATGTTGGGTTTGCTGACTACACTAGAAAATAAAGGAAACTGATGTTCTCTCCTTCATATTCGGTCTATGCAGTAATTATGTTGATTTGTCTTATTGAATTAAATTATTAAGCCGTTCTATTGTTAGTGCTGCAGCTCTGTCCTTGTGAATAGTAAAGTCACCACAAGGTCCAATCAAGTGTTTACAACTGGGATAAATTAGTATAATTGTTCTAAATAAAGCTAAATATGTATTTATCTGAGTTATATATAACCAATGCCATCACAGAGAAAGATCCGTGTTTGTCTGCCCCTTGAAGAAGCTCAAATCTAATGCCCCCACCATAGGCACATAGACATTCCACGAGGCTAATTTAGTTATTAGACAATTAGCATTCCATATTGTGCTTCCATTGTCGTCAGAATTCAGATTTGTGCATAAGCCCCAATACTAGTTCTCCTAAAATGCTAAGAAGTGATATTGGTCTCACTAGAGGACATGAGAACAAACACACAACGGTTCATTAACAAAAAGCCACTGCCAACCCCACCTATCTGGAGTTCACAGGTTGTGGTCCTCAATACCTCAATCCAAGTAGTTAAACGTGACTAAGATAATATCTAAAGTGCTGAGTAACGGCTGCGATGAAACAGGCTCTAGAACATTGATTCTCAACCAGGGTTTCATGGGTAGGAAAAGGTTACTACTGTACGGGTTCCTTGAGCATTGAGCAGTTTGTGACTCTCAGATCAGTTTAACATACACCAATTAAATTTTTGGCTATCTATAAGGGTGGCAGCCTTCCCACTGGTCAGCAATTTCTGTGTTGAGTTGTGAATATTGTAGCAAAGGTTCCCTGAAGAACGGAAGCACCCACGTTAAAAGGGTCAAGAAACATTGCTCTGGATGCCATGAAGCTGTCCATCATGGGTATTGACCTTTGGAGGAAGGACTAAGCCCATGGCCAATCTACAGTGTTCACAGGTTGTGATCCTCACCTCAATAACTCAATCCAAGTAGTTGAACGTGACCCAGTGATTATCTAAAGCTCTGAATAGCAATAGTGATGGACAACAGGCCTTAAAACAGTGTTTCTCAACCAGGGTTTTATGGAAAGGTAATGGTTGCTAAGGGTTCCTTGAGTATTGAAAAGTTAGTGACTCTCAGGTCAGTTTAACATACACTAATGATCTGTTTGTCTATCTAAAAGAGTAATAGCTTCTCAATGGCCAGAAATTGTTATGTTGAGTTATATATATTGTAGAAGAGGTTCCATGAAGACCTGAAGCCCCTATGTTAAAAAGGTTGAGAAATACTGCTCTAGAAGCTATGAGGCTGTCCATCATGGTAATGGCCATTGGAGGAAGGACCAAGTGCCAGGCCAATCTACAGTTGCGTAAAAAGACCATCTTAGTCTTTAGGGCTATCAGGGTGCAGCAGACCCCTTTGCTGTGCCTTAAGCACATTAAAAGAAGCCACTTGGTCATTTAAAGCAGGTGTGCCCACATCAATAGCAAAGGTTACTAAGAAAGTAAAGGAGACTTAAATTCTTGTACTACTGGTGGGAAAGTTCCCAAGAGGTTAGCTTTGGTCTCTATGCATATCAATGACTGAATCTTGGATAGCATTCCATCTAGTCCTTGTCCTGAGGTGTTCCACTTGGGTTGCATTGGCCTAGAGGAAGGACCAATAAAACTCAACGGGCTCACAACATCTGTAGGAAGTCACAATGACACATAGTATTCAAGTTTGATGTCACACCATTTAGCCAATAATATTCTTTTATTTTAGACAGGTAGGCTTGGCCATCAGGAAAGGGAATGGAACTAACATGCCTTTGTGAAGAAGACTATAGGTTGGGGAGTCGACCTTGACCAGGAGCTTTCTAGTTAGCTACATTGCTTAGTTTAATCCAGTACCAGCTGAAATTTGATGTATTGCCTGCTCAGGAATGTCTGGCACACAATAAATGTTTTTCCAGCAAGAAGAAAAAATATTCAGTTGTCAGTATTTAGTATGCCGAGTGTTTAACAAACACTATTTATATTAACCACCTTCTACAATTGTTTTGCTTATTGGGTATCTCTTCCAAAACTGACAAAGTTACAAAGCCTCCTCTTGAATTCCTGCTGTGCACTCTGGTGATTTGTTGCTTAGAGAAAATCTCTCCATGGAAATCCTTTAAAAATGCAATGGGTTTTAATAGTGGTATTGTGGTAGTGGGTGCATGTGGCTGATTCTGAGTTGCCAATGTTTTGATAAAATTCAGATTATCATTTCTTGTAATGAAATAGGGAGGTAGTTGTCCTCTGATAGGACATTGAGGAAACATTACTTTATTGTGTTAACATGTTGACTTTTACTAGGTAGCTGTAAAATGTACTTGTAGTTTAGTGTTACTTTTCACTTGGTTGTGTTACGTTGTTTACAACTCAATAGCCCCAGTTCCTGTCCTTTCACTCACCACACACCTAGGGCGATCTGCAATATGAATACAAAAGTAGTACACTACCTAAAAAATGAGAAAAGGTCCTGTTTGTACCACATGCCAATTAGACTATTGAACCAACACAAAGTATAATACAGGGACTTTAAGGTACATAACGCATTGAGGCAGACATGTTACATCTAGGCAAATTGTATATATTTATGATTATGGTCATGTATGTTTTTATGTAATTTTAATATATTGTAATAAAAATAGTTTAATGTGATTTTATGTACCTTCAAAGTCCCTGTATTATAATTAGTATTGCTTCAAAAACAGTACACTATATGAAGAAAGCATAGCGTGAGGCTAAATGCATTTGTTGATGGATGTGTGGGAGTGAAGGGTTGTTGATGCTTAGGTGTAGGAATGGGGCTTTCTGGATATCCATTCATCATGCAGTCTGCTACTGCCTCTCCCTTGTGAAGAGGAGACAGATATTTGGGCCGCATGCCAAACTGACGGGCAATGATGGCCTACGCACGTGTTCTGTTTCCATCCCTCTGTTTCTCCTGCTAAACTGAAGGTGGTTCGTCCTCTAGAATCAATATTCAGACAGGACTAGGTTCATAAGAGAAGCCAATCTGATAACGAAAGACTTTTGAGAGGCCCTAGGAGATAACAGCGGGCAGAGAAGAGGTTCTTTTCAGCTGAAAAAACTAAACATTAGTTTATGAGTCGCAGATAATTTTTTTAAAGCAATGATGAGCATTCAAACTACTTGTTGTTTGTAGCCAACATAATGGCCTGGGGTTGGCATCTGACCAGTGAGAAGTCTTATTGTGGGCAATGGTTAAAAAGACATATACATATCCTGAAACAAAGTGGATGCTCATTGTGAGCCATTCAAGCTGAAATCCCAACATATATAGAGTGATAGACACACATTAGTACTGTTCTGTATTTATACCAACACCCTTAAATGCATTTTTTAATGCAAGCAATTTAAGTGCCTGATTTGGCATCTGCCTTCTGAATTTTCTTTACTGCATAGCTCAGATCAGGGAGGAAGAAGCAACACAAGAAGCCAATCAAAATGGTTATGATGTAACATATGGGCTATGCTGATAGTATGAGAAAGAAGAATATCAAACAATTAAGCAAATCAGTCTGCTTCTTCTTGTTTCACTGTCACAAGCTGAGAAGCTGTAAGTGTTAATTTATTTAAGTAGAGAAAATCAGACCTCCTTCCCTGCCAAACTGGGCTTTGCTGTGTGAGAGCTAAGCAAATCTCAGAACTGGATAGACAGAAACAGACATTCTTTAGTTGGTAAAACAACTTTCTGCTGAGTGCAGCTTTGATGTAGATGCAAGCCCTAATATGATGCCAGTAGTTTGATAAACAGATGCTGTGCTTTGTTTCACATTTATAAAATACGATTTCCACCTTTTTCTTTTTTTTTTTATCCTTATTTTGGGTGTTGATGATCTTCCGCAGCGTTTTTAGCCTCTTCTTGTCTGCATTTATTTTTTCCAGCAGTGGCTGCATGCCATTGCTCTAGGTGGACCTTCACATGGTGACAACAGTTGAAGAAGCCTCTGCATTGAGTGTCAGCTGCTTATCATCTCCACAAGAAGTATCTGTCACTCTTATTTGGAGGGACTGTCCCTATATTGGAACCAGATCCTTTGGTCCCGTGTATCTCCCTAATGCCCTTCTTCCTGATCCAAGCCAAAAAAGTTACACTGAACTCAACCTAAATTAATTGGTTTTTGTTATTTTGGGTTGACCATTTATATGTGGTGCGTTCATCACCGATGTTCTTGTGTCCCCTATCTACCTACTTTGTGCTTATCCTGTTCCTATTTACAACCCCAGATTGTGACAATGCTGGATAGCAATTCAGGGGACAGTTGTCACCCTACATCAGGAAATGTGTGAACAAGGACTTTCATGATGGGTCCAATAGGTAATCCTTTAATAAAAAAATTTTTGGAAACAAAAGACAGACTGAAAATTGCTTTTGAAATGACGAGAACTTATTACACTTCATATGAAATGTTTGAAATGTTTGTTATTAGGTTTACACAATTTAAATATTTTAGTTTGGCTGGAATGTTTTTTTTTTTAGAAAGTTGGAAAATTTGTGCAAAAATAAATGTTTCCAATGGTTCAGGGTACTAGTTATTTCCCCCTGGGGTAGCCCTAACCAGCCATATCCTCAATGGCTCAGTATGTGCCCAATAAATTATTAAAACAGACATTAAATACATTGCAGATATGTTACAACAGGCAGCAACAGAATTATTTACATGTTTCTTTTAATATTCTCTGTCCATAAATCTGAACTAAACTCACATATCCTTGCTTCATTGCTGGTGGGATATCATCAGCCAGTCCTCTTCTGGGTTTGGATCATTGGCTAGCTTGATTGGCCAGGCTGGAAATTTGTAATGCCCGTGTGAATGCGTTCATTCATTCCCAGCAACCAGGTATGCCAGGATTGTACATTGAGCTGCTCATGGGTTATAAGCTCGTTCAAATAGGGTCTACTCTACTCTTCTGTCATTTGCAACCACAAGCGCTGTGTATGTTATATGCGCTATATAAATACAGTTTATTAATAATAATAATAATAATAATAATAATAATAATGGGCAGCTCAGGCCATGTTCACACTGGCCATGGGGTTGCGGTGAGGTTACTACTTTCTCATGCCAGGGAATTGCTACCCCATAAAGAATGGCACTTTGTTGGCGCTATATAAATCCTGTTTATTATTAATAATATTAATAATAATAATAATAATAATAACAATGACTGGTACAGTAACACTGCAGCCAGCTGCCAAATGCACACATGCTGGTTCTTTAAGAACCAGAGCTGCGATACAAGGGACTAAGCCGATGGCACCAGGATCTGCACCCGAGGCAGGTCGGACCCCCTCTTACTGTACATTCAAGAAGATTACAAACAGATTGGTATTTTTGATTTATTATAGTAGGAACATAGCCTGTCCCTTCTGCAAAAAAGTACTCACAATATATTCATTTTGTAGATAACGTTCTGCTTGCCTAGGTGACCAATCTATTGCTGATGGGAGGAAGTATTGTCTCCCCTCCACCAGTGATCACTTTCTTTCTATCGAGTCTTAAGCTACGTACACACTTCCAATTATTATCGTCGGAAAACGAACGACGAACGTTCCTGCACGATATATATGAACGATCGTATAGCACCGATACTGCACATAGAGGTAACGACACGATCGTTCGTAGATATTGTACACACAATAGATACGATCGTTTAAGCGATAGAGGAACTATGTGCACGACAGGAAAGTGAACGGACGTTCGTTCATCACGCATGCTCTGAACATGGACGATCAACGAACGACCGTACACACGAACGATGTTCAACGATCGTCGTCCAATCCGATCCGCCGGTCCGGTCGTTCGTTTCCAGCGACGTTCGTCGGCGTCGTTGGTTACTTTTTTACGAACGATTTTTTGCCCAATCGATCGTTCGTCGTTCGATTGGAACGATAAAAATTGGAAGTGTGTACGCACCTTTAAGGTAAGAGGTGGCAGCACAGGCTGATCAATGTTAAATATTTGTAATCACAGCCAGGAACTTCACAAGTAGTTTACACAATTGTGTTATCTCTTGGCGTCTCCATACAGGAGGTTAAAACTAGATGATACCTGAGCAAAGTAGTTAAGTCTTTATGGTGAGAGAGGAAGACATAGTCAGGAGATATACAGTGATCTTTTAAGGGTGATAAATAATTATTACTTGGAAATGTTACGCTTACTCAGTGCTTACTACATGCACTTACATGAAAATGTATCTAATGACAAGTCTACTCTGCTTGTTTATGGCAAGTGATGACTTTAATTAAATGTGTGGTTCAGAAACCTAACAGTAGGAATGACCCTTCTACTACAGATTCCTCCATTCCTGTGTACAACATGATGAGGTCACATTATTCTGAATAAGGCCATTGAGTTGTAGCGGGAGGAATTCTGTTTGGACACACATTACCCGGTTAGTTCACACTATTAGTCCCTTACCATGTCATACATGTGAAACACCACTGGAAACCTAGATTCATATAGTAAATTATCTAGACGCTCAGACCATGCTCAGTCTACAAATATGCTTCTATATTACAGTGAAGAATGCAAAAGATCATCAGAAACAACAAGGGAAATAGCCCCTTACCAGACATTACAACCAACTAACCACCCTGCAGCCTTCTTTTCTGGTTCTGCCCAATCCTAACTGCAGAAGTCGTAAGATTTGTTTCTGATATTTGCTCCATAATCCCTATGGTTAACCAGCAAGTCACAAGCATCAGCTAAAGTTCACACATCTTTGTGTGCCAGAATTTTGCCCAGTCCAGTACAGTGAGCAAAATGTCGTCATCGACATACTGATACTTTGTTGAGTACTTGCCATGTATAAGCTGGTTTAATTAAGTTTTAGATTCCATGAAATCATAAAGCAAATGAAGACAAAAAATAGGAGTAGAATAGAAATGACCCAGATGAAACAAGGAGTAAAAACCTGAGCATTTCCAAATTCTTTTTCTCACTTTGATATTATTTTAATACACTCCCATTTTTCCATCTGCAGGAAAAGCAAAACTAAAAAAATTGTGAGATTCAATTTTAATGCTATGCATTCAGTCAATACAAGCCAAGTTTCAACTTTATAATTGGACTTATTGAGCTTGATTTTATTAAAGCTCCCTAGGACTGGAGAAGAAGTAATAACTGTTTTACATGCCACTCAAACACCTAACACACCATATACACGAATAAATACACCTAATATACAATATTGATGTTTCACTAGAACCAATCAATATGCATTTTATACCAGTGGTCGCCAACCTTTTCTATCCGGTGGACCACTAAAATTAGTGGCTCCAGACCGCGCATGCAAATTTGGAGATTATTGTGGGAGAACAATAGTTGAAAAGGGGAAAACAAACTTGCTAAGGGTTAATGTTCATCTCCATTGAATATCATGTGTATATCAAACAGTCAAATGTTTTAATTCTTAATAATTATAAAACAAACATATATATTTGTTACAGGTAAAAAAGTTATGACATTAATTAGTTTAATGAACTCTATATCTATCTGTTTGAAGTACATGGCCTGTGTTTATTGTTTGTCAATTTAGGCCTATTAATCCCTGGTAAGGGTCATATATAAATCACAATTCTTGTATTAGAGCAGTGTTTCTCAGACAGGGTTCCATAAAGCTTTAGGGTTCCTTTCAGAGGTTGCTAGGGGTTCCTTGAGCTTTGTTGAGTACTTGCCATGTATAAGCTGGTTTAGTTAAGTTTTAGATTCCATTAAATCACAAAGCAAATGAAGACAAAAAATAGAAGTAGAATAGAAATGACCAAATGAAACAAGGAGGAAAAACCTGAACGTTTCTGAATTATTTTTCCCACTTTGATAGTATTTTATTATACTCCCAATTTTCCATCTGCAGGAAAAGCAAAATTAAAAAAAAGGTCAGATTCAAATTTTTTGCTTTGCACTTAATGTTAACGCATTTTTGCATTAAATTTTAATGTTATGCATTCAGTTAATACAAACCAAGTTTCAGCTTTATAATCGGACATATTAAGCTTGATTTAATAAAGCTCCCCAAGACTGGGGAAGGTTGTAGAAGTTTGGAAACTTTTGTTGGAGAACCTGGGTGATCGGGTAAATTCAATTCAAGGGTTCCTCAATGTTAAAAAGGTTGAGAAATGCTGTACTAGGGTGACAATGCTGACAGATCCTAATCAGGACACCAGAGACAAGACTACAGAAACCTCCTTCTCGTAATTATCTTCTTGACATGGGGGGCAGAGAGATTTTAGGCTAGATTCCTATTTTCCCAGCATGGTGCATTGCTTTAATGCATGCCGCTAACATACTTTTTTTATTCATTAATGTGCATTGCATTAAGGTAACACATTCAAAATAAATAGGAAATGCATACAAATAAAAAGAAATGCAATGCCCTGGACAAAATATAAAATGCTCTCTGTTTTAGTTACTGCATGCGTTGTAATGCGCTGTCACATATAAGCATTCAGCTGAGTTACCTTGGATACCTTTAAAATAAATGGCACCACAATTTGCTCATATGTGCTATATAAATCCTGTTTATTAATAATAATATTATTGATTTGACCTTGTCCAATTTATATGTGTGTATATATATATATATTTATTTATTTATATATATTTATCCCTCCATGGTATAGTCTCTGGGAAAACATATGGGACAATATTGTAATGATTGCCTTAAACTATTATTTACCTGACTTGACATGCTTGTTTTTTTATTATACAATGTATAAAATGTTGATATATTATCAACATATATATGATCAATATGACTCTACTGCAATTTTCAGTCTTAAAACCACTTCCCATCATCAGTGCTCATGCATGTGATTCTAGGTATCCACCACCCATGAGTTTTATCCCCCACCGGATTGTGTAGTCTGAGAAAAAGAGAAAAAAACATTTTGTAAAAAAAAAAATACTTTTTTTTGCTGTGTTCATTGGAAATTGTGATCCCATCTCTTTAAGGTGACTTAATACCAACCATGGAATGGAATAGAATGTTTGATCATTCTGCAATGTTGTCTTGTGTATGGCTGGCTTAAAAACTGCTACAAAGCAAGTTTAACAATGAGTTGGCCAACTTGCAGCAAAGCACAACCATTGTGTTGCACAGCAGAGGAAGCGGACCTTGAGTATGTAATGAGCACACATGGCTGCTTCAATGATCATATAAAGCAGCCTTTTTCAACCTTTTTACCTGTGAGGAATTCTCGAAATAACTTTTAAATCCCGGAGAACCCATTAAAACCAATATTTTGGAAGCCAGTGAGCAAAAAGCCTCTTAAATTGGTGGCCAGTGAAAAGAATACATTGATGGACATAATGCCATATTTACAGACAACTATGATAACAATTAGAGTTATACAGCTTGTTCTACCAAAGTGGTGTTGGCCCCTGTACTATGCAGGCATCATCATATGAAATGTTCAATCGGCCACAGTTTAAGGAACCCCTAACAACCTCTGGAGGAACATTGGGGTTACACAGAGAGCTGGTGGAGAATGGCTGATATGGAGTACACCTTGTACCTTGTTTGGGTGAGCTAAGGATATAGTGACTTCCAGACAAAAGAAAATATCCATCTGGGTGGGCAGCTCTTGTCTGGGCTACTCGTCACCTTTATCATGCCAATGACCACCCTTGGTATTGATAGCAGTTATATAAATAGTATGAGAGTTGGTTCAGGATTTAAATTTCTTTTTATCCGGTTATACACACTGTACAATTCTCTGACTTTTCTCCACTCCAGTTAAGTAACACTTCAATAAAAAGACAATAAAAAGAGATGGAGCCTTTCTTCAGACATACATGTGCGTTGTTCTGCATATTCATCCCTGAATGTTATTAAAACATCTTTTACATACTGTAAGCTGGGTGTTACTTCAATTCTTTGAATTGGTTAATGTTCTGAATAAATATAAACAATATAAATATAGAAAGCTGTGACACAGACGTGAACGTTGTACATGTGATGATTGATGACCATCTGCACTGTGCATCATAAAACTGGCATGTGTATTACAAACCTGGCTTGTCACTATACCATTGGAATCTTGTTGTATGAATGTGTCACAAATTATTGTTTACATAAAGTCAACATAGCTTGTAGTACTAGAAAAGATAAACATATAAATAAAACAAGCATGGCGTGTTTAAAACAACCTGAAGTTGAAAAAATTGTGATCAGGCAGGTTCC
>NC_092871.1:12550378-12560252 GCF_032062135.1 Pyxicephalus adspersus
TCTCAACTCTACCTAACCATAAGAGGGAGGGTGGGTGGGAAACTTTTTCTTTCCAAAAGAGGGCCTCTCACTATCATCCAGCCCTTTTTAACGTCTCCCATTCCTAATCTCCTCCTACCCCACGCTGTATACTAGCCCAGCCCCTTCTAGCCACACTACCTTTTTCTTAACCCCTTACAAGCTCTGGGCTAGGCCTAGCACCCGGTCATGTGGCCCTGCGCCTAATTCTTACGGCTATGGGCCTCTCTTGCGTATGCGCACATGAGAGTTCATTTATTCCTAGCAGCCAGCTATGCTGGGATCGCTGCACAGGCAATGCTTACTGTACATTGTAGACAGGCAGGTAAGTTTGTTTTATTGCGAAAAAGATGTTGCAGGTCCCTTCTGCAATAAAGAACCCACCTGCATGCAGTTTTCTCATTTTAAAGTTTTCTTCTGCTTTAAACCCTGTAAGCTCTTCGGGGCAGGGTCCTCTCCTCCTCCTGTGTCACTGTCTGTATTTGTCTGTCATTTGCAACCTCTATTTAATGTACAGCGCTGCGTAATATGTTTGCACTATATAAATCCTGTTTATGAATAATTATATTCAGAATTTTTGTTATACCAGCATTCCTCTGCCTTTTGGTCTTCCATAGTCATCCTTTTTTACCTCGCTCTTGTGGCGCCATTGTTGTTTCCAAGATGGTATCACCTTCTGCACATTTTTAGGTTTTAAATCCAAAAGGAAATAATAAGCTCTGTCTGTTTTTTCTTCCTGGAGACACAACAGAAAGTCTCAAATCAAAGTGAAGGGAACTCGTGTTGGTTCTGAGAGACATGTTCCATTGGATTCCTCTCTAATCTTGCCCTGGTGACAACTGTTGACAAAATTTTTCATCACTTTCTGTTCCTGTAGCCACCAGAACCATTAGCAAGTAAACTTCCCCAGTGGGAATATAAATGGCAAAACAGTTTAATCACTTCTCTACTAAAATAAGAAAAAAAATGCCTAACATACATTTTAACATCTTTTCTAATTGTATCTTTTTTATCCATAAATACATTTTGGGGTGGGTTACATTTTAAATTATGGATATGTTCATTTTAATTCTTTACCTGTCCACCTGGGGTATTTGGGCCTCCAAACTCAGCTTTGTGTGTTGCAGCTCCTCCTTTTATATTCTCCATAATTTCAAATAAATAATCTAGCAAAAAGTGTGTGTGTGCTTACCTTTTTTGCAATGCTTGGTCCCAGGTTCCATTCTCCGCCAGAGAATGGATTTCCTCCGGGTACTCCAGTTTCCTCCTAAATTCCAAAAACATGCAGTTAGGATAATTGGCTTCCCCCCAAAATTGACCTAACACTGTATTAAAGATTAACATACCTAAAGACAATAATTTATGACTATGGTAGGGACATTGTGATCCACTCTGAAGAACAGCTAGTGACATGACTATCGGATTTTGTAAAGTGCTGCATAATATGTTGGCGTTATATAAATACAGTGTAATAATATTAATAATAATAATAATAATAACCCCTTATAATAGGCACTGTGCACACATCTAACCAATAGGACCCCCAAGAAGCTGTCATGTGTTTTAATGCCCCAGCATCTACCAATGCACCACATTCATGCACTGCACTAATGACGTCCCCTGAGAAATGGGCATACCTCGTTTTGAACCCTTGCACCCAAACAAGGTTCAAGCCCCCGTTCTCTTTGGGAAATAAGACCAAAGTGGGAGGCCCTATGTGCTTTGTTTTTGCCCCTATTTTTTCATTGCATGGGGTGTTTAGGTTTTTAAGTGTGCACACCTAAAAAACAAAAAAAGATGGGGAACAAAACAGTGATTTCATACTTGTTCATCAATATAAATATACATCGGGATGCCGTCTGTGCAAACCCCCCCATCCCTGCCATGAATCTCATAAACAGCTGGGAGTGAAAGATCTTGTTTCATTTATTCAAGGAGTGATTGCACCACCCAGGAATTTCTGTCATGTGTGCACACGTGTGTTCGGAACTCAGTGTGTGTATATGTGCTTGTGTAATGTTGAGCATATGTATGTTATGCAATATGTATGTTATGTTGTTAGCGTGTAATTTCAAGTGCATGCATGCTATGTGACAAGAAAGAAGGGGTTAACACAGGCGCTCTGCACGGGTGATTGTGAAGTTATTTTCAGTTGTGTACCGAGAAATTGATTGGCTACCATCATTCCAACAATTGGCAACTGTTAGTCAATGGTGCATCAATTTTCCCACGATCTACCACACACAATAGAAGTCTTAGGCTTAATGTAGGAGGATATTTTTTTAATGATCATTATTTTCAGCTATACTGTTTTTTTAATTACTAGTTAGCGTTCATTGAAGACTGCTGCCACTTGGTTAACTAGGCACCAATGATGTCACTGCATTTTGGCAAACAGCTTGAAATGATAATTGAATAGGGGGCTACCTAAGAGCGGCCATTGCATTTTCACAACACTTAACCATGCGGTGCTAGTCCTCCATTGAAGAAGAAGGGCCTCAATATCCCTGAGCCTCCTGGTATGCAATGGTTCTAACAGGGACAAGACTAAAACCAGGCAGACCCCGATACTTAAGAACCAGCCAAATGCAATACACTAAGTACATGGTGAAGACTCTTTAAAAGAGAGGAACCATAGGAAGACCTCAAAACCTCTCCACCAACATAAAGATAGGCCCCTGAAAGAATCGGCAACGTCTGTCACTGGGTGAAAACAACTTAATTAACAAATAATAAATAAGTGCAAGGTTTACATGGTTGGCATTTTGCCCCTATGCTGAGCAGAAGACCTGCCCTATGGATGGGTAGTGTATAAAAATATGTGCCACGACCTTGTGATATCAACATGGCTGATGAGATGAATGCAGATCTACTAGACTTTGCTACTGTATTTCCATGGGTTACATTCAAAATATGAGGATTGTTGTGCTTTTATGTGGCAATAAGTAAGAAGGAATAATGAGAGTGCTTATGGTAATGTGGGTGAAAAAAGCCCCGGACATGATCATCACCAACCACAATGGAGCTCCCCCAAAACAGAAAGTGTCTTCAAGTGATATGTTCTTTTTAAAACTCAAACATAAGAATTTATTTTTTATTTTGGGGAAGTGGGTGAAGCCTTGTAAATCAGTTATTTAGACCCCTGCACTGATTGTAAATCTAGGACTGTCTTATAGAACAGATTCAATACGATCGCCATTCATCCCAAATTGCACATTGCTGTTTCTGACGTATTGGCCACCATTGTGCTGCATGGTTATGGCTTTTATTGAGTAGGTCTTGTGATATCCAAGATATACAATACATTTCCTTTCCTAATCCGCCCCATTTAGGTTTTCTTTGTCCTCTCCACCCATTTAAGTAAAAAAGTCGGGCAAATTTACCAACATTTGTACAAGATGTTTTATTTCTCTTTACTGTTTTGTGTAGTACTATGTTTTTCTGGTATTAATAGTTTGTTTATATCACTAATATTTCTAAAGTAGCACTGAACATTTGCTACTAACGTAGCATTGGATGAAAGTGCATTCTCTCCAGCCTTGGAGAGCTTTACTATCAAGCCCACTGTGTGAATATGTGGTTTAGTGTGAACAAGCCATTAAACAGCTGTCACAGGAACAGGTGCAACCATTTCCTCTGTTTTCTGTTCTGGTAGCAGCCGTAAAATTTTGGATATCCCGTCACTTTTTCTCCTGCTGACAATAGCCATCGGGACCAATAAACAGACGCAATCAGCAATAAACACTTGAGCGTAGCTCCAATTCTTACACACTCAAAAAATAAAACTTTGAATATACTTTAAATAGGATTGTTCTAGTAAATAAATATAACGGATAAGAATTCTATAGGTATGGGTACGGTAAGAGTTAATGATCCGGTGGCTTCTAGCAGGGATATGGTTAAACAGAGAAAGTTGCTTGGCAGGGTAGTAATAAGGAACAGCCTGGGGCCTTTTATCTTTTACTGGCGAGAGCACCTGAATTTTATTTTAAACACTCCTGCTGCGTCTTTTATTCCCCCCTCATAGCTTCTTCCTTTTCTTCTCCCATCACACTCACCTTCTTTCATCTGATTCACCCCCCCATCACAGCTTTTCACTTCAATCTGTGATATTTCTCAAGGCTCCGACACATTTTATCTCAGCGGCCATGTTGGATATTCAAATAACACTGCAGGCATTGCAGGTTTATTTAATGAAGAAGTGCCAAAGTCCAGGAATATGTAACAACTACTCAGGAATTCTTTCTTAAAGCTGAAGTTTATTCTGCTTATATTTTGTATTTCTTGGTAACCTTCCCATCAACGTACTAATGTAATGTTTGAAAAAAAGATTTCTTTATATATATATATATATATATATATATATATATATATATATATATATATATACCTTATTTAAGTCTGTCTGTGCTTACCTAAGCAATGCAGGCAGATTAGACAGCTTGGAGGGGCCTGCAGGGTGCTGTACATAGCTTCTAGTTTGAAAGTAAAGACAACAAAGACTGTTGATCCAGGGAACATCCGATCGCTTCACTGGATCAATAAGGAATTTTTCTCCCTGTTGTAGCAAATTGAACCATGCTTTATAGTTTTTTTGCCTTCCTCTAGATTAAATATGCATAACTATGTATGTATGGTATTATCTGGGATATGCTGATTTGTAGTATGTGTATTTTTCTAGTGGTTGAACTTGATGGACTTAAGTCTTTTTTTCAACCTGAGTAGCTTAGTAACTATGTATCTCAGTACCCTTCCTCAGTATGGAGCTCAGGAGCAAGCAATGGAATTTTGCAGTTTAATATCTTTATGGGTATAACGGGACATGGGTGATCCCAGGCCGGATGTATTTGCTTACAGACCCACATGTGACTCGAAAAATTGTGTAATAGTAACTTGGAAGTATTGGCAGTAATGACAGTTTTTTTTAATAAAAAACGGTATTTAAAAAAAAAAAAAAAAACATTAAATATAATGGTAATCTATTAAAAATGTAAGCATTTCCAATCAATACTTGAATGTTGATCAAACCTTGAGTGGAGATGTCCATTTTTTGTTCAATGGCTAGGCAGTAGGGAGCACCAATAGCTGTTTACACAACACGTTGCTGGTTGTCAGTGTAAACTTTACGGAGTGCTCCCCTTTGCTGAAATGCTGGTCAATATCAAGGATATTATTCTTTATTACCATTAACCTTTATTACCAGTGTATGGCCACATTACAGTGTTTATCTTATTTCTGTTATTTTAGACTAGCCTTTCTCAACCTTTTTACCCCTGAGGAACTCTTGACAAAATTCTCATGTCTTAGGCTATGTACACACATGCAATAATTGTTATTGGACAGGATCTTTCACAATCTTTTCCAACGACTAACGACTGCACGATGCATGAATGAGCTCTGTACATACAGCATCATTGTGCTCTATAGACAGGAAGAATGCTCACCCTTACAGTGTTGGCTAGAATACCACCCTTATGGGCAACTAAAAAGTTCATTATAGTCATGCAGCTGCCTCAACCAAGTGGTGACAGCTCCAAACTATGTATGTGAGATTAGTCAATAATAGTTCAGAGAACCCATGGACACCTCTATGGGAACCCAGGTTGAGACTGGCTGGTCTGAGATGTTGGGACTAAATGGAGAAAACTCTGTGTAAGCTCTTAGAAGTGACTTGGAGCCCTCAGAGTAGCACTGGATGCCTTAGTGGTCAAGTGGCAACCTTGGCAGCCTTGCACTGTCACATAGGAGGAAGGGGAGTCACTTGTTCCCAATACCAAGAAGTATTGAATATATTTCTTTGCTTGGTGATCTAAAGGCACATTATGAACTAGAAGCTGACCATGCATTGCTGGTAAGGCTGACATTAAAATGCACAGTGCACTGTGGACACCTATTAGCTACAGTATCCAGTAATGCCTAACTGACCTTAAATTGTTACCCCACTTGGCTACATATGGCAAACATCTGGAGCCAATCATCTAATGCCTGTGTGCTCTATCAGGTTATATTATCATCAGTACAGGTTTAAATTACCCATACTACATAGAGATGCATTATCTCAATGCACAGCAAAGTCTTATCTGTATTTCTAAGTTTACATTCTGCACCATGAATCCTGATCATTATCATACCAGGCCTCGCTGCAGAGATGAGTTCCATCCTGAGTTTGTATTTTATCTGTTCTTCTCATCTTTCTCCGTTTTGGTCCATTTAGTCCTGATTGAATCACCAGGTCCTTCATGAGGGTCTAGTGAGTAAAGGATTCATTACAGCACAAGAACAAAGAAATGATTCAGTAAAGGAACCCGTGCAATAGGTTTTTTGGGATACTGTTGCTTTTATTAAGGGATGGGGTGGTATACCATTGTGGGTGCCATGTGGACTCATCAGGTTGCAGCCATAGCAAAGTCCCCTGCTTAGCTGTCAGCTATAAGCTCTGAGTGCATTACAGATCCCGCTATTCTGTTTTATGGAGAGGGGAAGGGGTGTGGGAGGCATCCCGCTGCCTTCTCCCTAATAGTAAGAAATAGGAGTCCTATTGACTGGTCATTTAGTGATCACTAAAGCACAGGGATCACTGTAGTACATTTGGGAAAAGCTTTACTAACACTATATTTTCACGTCTCTAGAAAAAGAAATCTAGCATCTGTACAAAACTTTACAATGTGCAGGCTCAAATGGATGCTCTCCAGGTGTATCAAAAAAGAAGGGAGAAAGTCTCACAATATGTTTTCTTGCCTGCTATAAAGAAAGAATATTTGCTCAATGTGTGTGGAAGCAGCAATCTCTTTGCAGAGATCCAACATACCCCTCTGAAAGACCATGAGCTTTGCTAATTGCAGAGGGTTTTGTCAGACCTTAGCTTCTACAAAGAGAGTAGGAGGCCCTTTATATAGAAAGATAGCAAGAGACAGGCTTTTGTACTCAGGCTGTTGTTCCTTTCCAAAGAAAAAGTACTGTTAGCTTTTGACATCAGAAGGTATTTCCTGAATTCTCCCTGATCTTTGTGCACAATCAAGAACTGCGCTACACACATGTTGCAAACATCCCCAAAAAGCTAACCCAGGGCACATACCTAAAGTCCCTACAAATAATAGGTCACTGTCCTTTGAAGTGATCCGAACAAACAAGGGCTGTGTCACCCTCCGTCCTCCTCTATAGGACATCAGAGGGCTTAGCTGACCATCATGTAATGATTTGGCATGATGGTTCACTTAGCAGCAATGGGGGACAGCTGTACAGATGCCAGATTTTGACCAGAGACTTCACAAATGTTCATTGCAGGCGTCAAAAATCTAAGGTCTGTGATCAACAGCTGTTTCTATCCATTGAGTCAAAGCAAAATAACAATATCCTGCAAATTCAAGTCCAACCTCTACATTTTCTTGCAGGCAAAAGAAGGTGTTCTAATGTGCCAGGGCAGCAACTGGCAGAGGTGCCATTAGTCCCTCACACATAACATCCATGCACATTGATTAAAATAGGGAACATTTTTGCATAGTTAGAACACACTTTGTACTGAAGAATTTGCAGATGACCTCCATGGAGTCATTTAGAAAGCAGTCATTTTGGCCTTAGTACGTGCTGGAGGTGCCAGACGGGGACAGAGAATTATCCCTGGCACATAATGCATGGTGGCATACAGTGCCAGGCTGAGGTTTTCTAAGGTTTTGAAATCCATGTACAATCCCTAATACTCCAGGTTCAGAGAGAACCAACCATTACACACAAAGCAGCTCCATGTAATAACAGTCCTTTATTATTATATCTGATATATGTGAATGTTTGCACTGCTATGATTGAACAGTGAATGTTTCCAGGCCAAATACAAAACCTGTTAATGATTTCTTACAACTTCAATTTGGTGGATGGTGTTGCTGTGATCTAATTCAGTATGGGGGTTAATGGGTGCACTTACCAGCACTCCTCATGAATGGGTCTTTATTGCATGCTAGTAAACCCAGACCTACTTTGATAACTGAGTGTGTAATATCCATGTACAAAATTATGTAGCCAATAACAGAATTTAACATTTTTCCATTAGTTCTGCAAAAATATGATTTTTGCACTGCACTTTGCTCCATTTAAAGCAATGTATAGCTTTTTTATGGATGTTTCTGCGGCTATATTTGCAAAATACATACACAGACAATGCTTCCTACTTAGTGATGTAGCACAGTGGTTGTACTTTACCATTTCTCTCTCTCTCAGTGGAAAACTACAAATTAGGTCTGATCCACTGCAAAACATTGCACTTTCAATGTAGCTATAAGAAGAAGCTTTGAGCAATGAGCAGTTTGTGCATCTCCGGTTAGTTGGGGTGACACTGCAATTTAAGAGGAATTCTTCCCACTGATCATCATGCTAATGTACTGTGAGCTGTGGTAAAGAGATCCCTAAAGACTTTCAACGTATTTCAAGGGTTCCCCATGTTTAAAAGATGGGGAACAGTTGCTCTAATTGATGATCAAGAAGCCAGGTTGCTATGACAATCAGATGGACACTAGAGGGAGACTCTATAAATCTACGGTATATGTTTAATAAAATAGGAGAAATATGGTACAACAAAAACATATAATGGTAAAATAAAGTAAAAAAACCTTTACAATAAACCAGTGTACCTGGCCCAGCAGAGCTAAATCACATGCTTCATGACCGGCTCTCCTAAAAACAAGGGAGGGAATGTACTTGTTGTAGCTGTAAGTGTATTTCCACACCAGAATATAGATCTTCATTCCTCCGTTGGATCAATGTAGCGGTGCAGGCACATTAAATTCCTGTGTGTGTTTTTGTACTCATTTTGCTTAATGTTTTCAATAAATTTCAAGGTTGGCCCGCCACTTTGTCTAAGTTTTTAATTTTGTCCCTCTGTGTATTTGAGTTTGACACCCCTGCTCTACACTGTCACTTTCCCCGAATTGTTACAATGTTGCTTTTTATTTTGTGTAACAGGATACACATGAATACAGTATGATTTTCTAGGATTGTTGTTCCTCCCCAGAGCAGGATGTTACCTGCCCCCCAACAGGTCCACCATGCCCATTGTCTGCAGAGGGGCAACATGCTGCAGGAAACAGCCAGTAAAAATGTCAGGAAGTTCTGCAACAAGAAGTGTGAGAGGACTGGAAATGAGGACAGTGAGAGAGTTAAGGAGAATAGAGGGGAGGGGAGGCAGACAAGTGAATGCCAGGCAAGGTGGGGGAGGAGGGATGCAGGAGGAGGAGAGACACTCATAGAAAGAAGAAAGTTGAGTTCCTGTCTGTCCCCAGGGAGAGCAACTTAGACATGTCACCCTCCTAAGAGCACCTGGGCCAGGACTGTGTGGAGTGGGACACAAGGTAAGTGGATAGGGGTTTGGTGGAGGTGGATAAGGTGCAGAGCAGGGACTGAACAATTAGAAGACAATAGGAAGAAGCAAGGGAATGAGAGAACAAGGAAAGTGGAGAGAGGGGAGCTGCTTGCATGACAGACAGGTGTTTGCATACATGGGAGGAGAGAGACTGCACTGCATGGTATTTGCAAAAGACGCTTTGTGGGTTTTCTGCTTTCTCTGACATGCCCCTACTTGTAAATCCCAGTGAGAAAGTTCTATATAATGTCATTTACCACCTAGAACCCAATACACTTGTATCCAAAAACTTGGGAATTCTGCTATATAACAGTTATGATTTTTTTTTATTATTATCCTTGATTATTTGAACACATTTCAGTGTTGTATATAAAATTTGTATTGTATGTGTTGTTATTATTTTGTTTTTTGTATTATTTTGTTATTATTATGTATCCTTGATTTGGGTTTATTACAGTGTTGTGCATTCAGTAACAAAAGTTTGATAGTGATAATTCTAAACAACAG
>NC_092871.1:12561088-12562153 GCF_032062135.1 Pyxicephalus adspersus
CCAGTGATCTAATGCATCAAGAACATCTCTGCATGTCTAATTCTGCATGGATGGAAACAACCGATGTCTGTGCACATTGTGTATGTTCACCCTAAAAATACCCATAGATATAAGAGGTAAAATAGACAATACAACAGAATTGTTCAGCTGAAGGGTTGTTGCTTTAACTTGCAGAGTCACATTGGCCAAGCTTTTATGTTTATGCTTTCAGAAGTGTTCTGCCGGGGATAAATATCTTGGACAATTAATTATTCCCCAGCTTGCTTGTTGAGGTTGCATACTGACAAATACCATTGACAATTGTGTCCTGATTTAACTGTTATCAGATTGCATGGTTCCTTTCAGCCTTTGTGCTACGCTTACTCATCTGTGCAATCTGAAAAGAAAAAGTGAAGTAATGACCCCTCTATACCCCCTTAGATGTGTCACACTGTATTGTGTCTCACCATGAACGCACAATGGGGCTGATTTACCAAAACTGAACTAGCCACAATCTTACAAAATGAGAATATGAGTTCGATCAGTTGTTACGGGCAGCTGCTCCACTTTTGCTCCTGTGTATTCCATGAGAAATCTTTTATCAAGCTGCGCCACATTAACAAGTGCCACTCTGTATTCTATCCCAATACTGTGTTCCCTCCATGGTAATTCTTCACATTCCTGCCTCTGCAAGCCCACTGTCCCACCCTTATCAATCTGCGTATTGTGGGCATTCTGCTCATTCTGCAATGTCTAGAATTCTCATTCTATTAACCATTTAAACTTTAGACTGTGATATGTACTGCTATGGCCATGGTGGAGTATCAGACACAATATTATAATGTTGTGTCTATTTTGAAGCATATATTATCGCCATGTGTCACCAATAAGAGCTTTAAAATGTGCGTTGTCTCACTATGCCTCCTGTAAGAGTCCCTGGCTGAATGTTATCTCACTGTGCCACCTGTATGGGTCATTGTCTAAATGTTATACCACTGTGCCACTTGTAAGAGTCCCTGGCTGAATGTTATCCCACTGTGCCACCTGTAAGAGTCCCTGGCTGAATGTTATCCCACTGTGCCACCT
>NC_092871.1:12562650-12606160 GCF_032062135.1 Pyxicephalus adspersus
CTGAATGTTATCCCACTGTGCCACCTGTAGGAGTCCCTGACTGAATGTTATCCCACTGTGCCACCTGTAGGAGTCCCTGACTGAATGTTATCTCACTGTGCCACCTCTAGGAGTCCCTGAGTGAATGTTATCTCACTGTGCCACCTGTAAGGGTCCTTGGCTAAATGTTATACCACTGTGCCACCTGTAAGCACATTGTACTGTACATTGTCTTACTGTTTTGAGTATGAATATTATCTGACTTGTAACTGTATTGGACTGTAAATTGGTTCATTGGTTCATGGTTTACTTTACTGATTATCAGCCCACTGTGCCACCTGACAGTCTCAGAGTACATATTATCCCTGTGCGACACCACTATTCATATCAGAATATGCATTTTACCACTGCGCCTCCTATCAAAGTATAACAGTACATATTATCCCAGTTTGACACCTCTTTCAGTATCAAAACAAGCATTTTCTTACTGTGCCATTTGGAACAATATGCAACTCCCATTGGTGATACCTGTGTGTCACCTATGAGTATCCAAAATGCATTATCTCACTGTGTCACTTGTAAGAATATAAGACTCTTCATTATTCCACTTTGCCATCTATAGGTATATCTAATTGTGTATTATCTCTTTTTGTCACCTTGCATTATCTCACTGTGCCATCTGTACACAATGTAACATGTTGATGTTTCATTTTCTAAAAAAGCATCAAATTCAAGAAGTTAGGGAGTTGCATAATCAAACAAACTGAATATTTTACACTGCACCACTTGTAATAACATTTGACTGTAAATTACGTAGCCGCATCATCCAGCGTTAGAGAATATAATATATTGGTATGTTATCTGTATGAGTAAATGATTGAGAGTCATTCCTCTGTATGCCTGTAGAAATGTATACATAATACCACCATGTCACCTATAAGAATATAAAATGTTGTATTAGCTGAATGTACCACCTGTACAAGTATTAGATTATGTGTTTTTCCACTGTGCCATCTGTATGAATACCAGACTGTGAATTATCTAACTGTGCCATCTGTATGAATAGCAGATCTAACTGTGCCACCTGTGAGAATAACAGACTGTGCATTATCTCACTGTGCCATCATGAATACCAGATCTAACTGTGCCACCTGAATGAATACCAGAGTGTGCATTATCTTACTGTGCCATCTTTATGAATACCAGATCTAACTGTGCCACCTGTATGAATACCAGATCTCACTGCACCACCTGTGAGAATAGGACTGTGCATTATCTCACTGTGCCATCATGAATACCAGCTCTAACTGTGCCATCTGAATGAATACCAGAGTGTGCATTATCTTACTGTGCCATCTTTATGAATACCAGATCCAACTGTGCCATCTTTATGAATACCAGCTCTAACTGTGCCACCTGAATGAATACCAGAGTGTGCATTATCTCACTGTGCCATCATGAATACCAGATCTAACTGTGCCACCTGAATGAATACCAGACTGTGCATTATCTTACTGTGCCATCTGTATGAATACCAGATCTAACTGTGCCACATGTATGAATACCAGATCTGACTGCACCACCTGTACAAATACCAGATTGTGCGTTGGTTCACTGCACCACCTATATGACTACCAGATCCCACTGCACCACCTGTATGAATACCAGACTGTGCATTATCCCACTGTGCCACCTGTATAAATATTAGGCCATTTATTATTCAACTGTGCTAGGTATCAGACTGTGCATTTTCTCTTTGTGCTACCTGGGCTGTGGATATTACATTATGTTCACTCCCACTGTGCTACCTGCCATAAGTTTAAACTATGCAATGTCTCACTGTGTCACCTGTATGAATATGTGACTGTATATTATCCCACTGTGTCACCTGCCAAAATATCAGACTTTTTCATGTTACTTGTAGGATTATAAGTCTGTGCAGTGTCTGAATGTCACCAAATAGTGTCAGCGTCCCACCTCTAATAATATCAGAACCTTTATAACAACTTCACACACATTATATATATATAATTTGCTTCGTTCACCATCATATTCAATTGCTCTTTAGAGAACACTTAACCATTCACGATAGCCTGTGCACACTGTGCCAATTTGGTCATAAGCCAATCGATCCAGCTGTCTCTTTTTGGATTGTGAGGGAAACTGGAGCACCAGAGAAAACCCAACACAGGGAGAACATGCGGTCCCTATCCAGGTCGTGTCCCCGGTTGGAATAGATCCCAGAATCCCAGTGCTCATCTGCATTCACACAGTAGGACCCAAATCTTAAGCAATACTAGGGACACATTACCAACCACATTTGTTGCCTAATTCCTGAGAAGAAATGTTTCTATTGTTTTATGAAGGCTTAATATACAACTTTGTGTTTCCACAGCCAGAAATATGAAGAAATATTTTACAGGCCACTGACAGGGGATATAAAGATGGGATCCCGACTTCTTTTCCTGTGCTTGCTGCTCGGCATTTGCTTGGGTGAACCTGACGCTCATTTTGATCCATGTAAGTTTTATTCAGTGTGGAAAAACTTGGTTTGTGCAGCAAATAGGATTCTGGTTGGCACTTAAATCGAAACCCAAAGTTCAGTAGCCCGTTTCCAAGATTGGGGTTGGACCAATTTACTGTATTTGTGGAACCATTCATTATCATTTATTGTTATGCACTGATCATTTGTAATCTTCAATGTGTATGAAACTAATACATATTTAGTTGCCAAACTAAAAAAACATTTCTCTGTGTAGCCTTTCTTTCTTAACAATTTAATCATTAAACCCAAAGGCAACAATGTTATTTATTGCATTTGTTTCATTTTCTTTTTTTGGCACTAACATACCACCTGCCCTGCAGTGACAAAGCTCACTTACAGTACTGTATCTATAGAGGAGCAGCATTGCCATCCTAGATTGCTCTGCCAGGGCCAATAAAGACCCAGTGAGCTTCAGCTTCCTGCCAAGGACTGGACCACAGTCCCAATTTGAATAGGAATAGTTGGGAATCATTCTTTGCCTGCAGCTGTGGCTGTGTCAGATTGTGGGGTTGTTCTCAAAACTGGGCTGTGTGGTTCTTCTTTGAACATTTGCAACCAAGGCCTCAGTTGTGTGCAAATCTGATTGCCTCTCCTGACCACACAACAGCGGTTTATTGTGCGCCCAGGAGCGAAAAACCATGTAGTTTTACACCAAAGGAATATCAGGGATATCAGTATCTGGTGCCTGGGACCAAAGCAACTAGAGTAATAATACCCGTGGAGACATTTTTTAAGCGAAATGTAGATACAAAGTTTTTGTCTACTGTACAACTACACAATAAGAAGAAATCTATCAATTTTGGAATATTGAATAGTTTTCTGGAACTGATGTAGCAGAGAAGACTCTGTGAAACGTGTTACCATATGAAATCATATAATATACAATAACTTTGTATGGTAACGGAATTACTTACTTATCTGCCTTTATCATGTTGATATTTTAATCTTTTATATGTTAAAATTGTTGTTGATAATTTATGTTTTGCAGTTGATAAGCTATACATTTTAGCTGTATACAGTTGCAGTAATAATATATTTATAAAACCTATTTGTGGTGTTAATTAATATAATTATCAGGGATATCATTAACTGAAATATCAGTTTTGTTGACTTGAAGTTACAAAGATAAAATATTTCAGGATGAACGGGTGTTTTTGTGTTAT
Organism: Pyxicephalus adspersus; assembly: GCF_032062135.1. Lineage (NCBI taxonomy): Eukaryota > Metazoa > Chordata > Amphibia > Anura > Pyxicephalidae > Pyxicephalus > Pyxicephalus adspersus. Next base: position 12,566,338 of record NC_092871.1, read on the forward strand.
TGGAGAAGATGTGCTTAGAGCTTATTCACAGCAAAACACACATAGCAATGCATAGAGAATGCATGTGTGGTGATGCATTCTGAGATGGGTTTTTACTGTGCTTATTTTATTGTGCATTGAATTGCATTTTCTAGTTAATTTTATGTAAAATTGGTCAGTGACTGGGCTGCCAATGCTCTATATGATAGCAGTGAATTGAAGGCTTGCTTCTGATTTTCAGCAACATGTCGCTATGCATTGGGCATGCAGGACAGGACCATCCCTGATGAGGACATCACAGCATCTAGCGCATGGTCTGATTCCACTGAAGCCAAACATAGCAGGTGAGAGACGTCTTCTACATATGTGTGTTTAAAGATCATCTCCATCAAAACACATGATGAAAACTTTTCAATAATCTAGATAAAACTTGTAGCTTTGTCAGTGTTCCACTGAGCTTGCCAAAACACATATTTAGATATTTTACCAAGTAATGGGACTTTTAAGGCCAACAACCAGCCAAATGTTATTTTTACTTATAATAAAATGTCCTTTACTAAACAACTCAAAAAACTCATTTACTTTAAAAAAAAAACAGATCAGACAAACAAAATTAAAAGCCTTCATTACATACAAGATCCTCCAATTGGGGTTTTCCCTAAATGGGATAAAACCTGTTATCTACACGTTATGCAGATCTAATCCGCTTCTTCGAGAAACCGGGTGATCTATGATTGTAAAATGAGCTTGTCCTTACTTAAAATTCTGGTAATCCATTGCAAGATAATTAAGCTCTGCATGTCAGATGTCCCCAGTACCAATGCTGTTCTAGGACCAGACTTATGGGACACAACCTGTCCGGCTGCAGAGGAAAGGTCCAGAGGATGCTGGATGTCCTCCACCCAGAAAATGAAACAGGTTTTATTTGATTTGATTTAGCTTTTATTGGACATTGTGAGGATTTTATTATGTGCAGTGAAACAAAATAAAAGAAGCAATTTCAGTACAGGAGAGGATTCTTTACAACTGTGCAAGACTGAAGGAAGGGCTGGAGTTCTGCATCAATGTCACTTAGTCAGGGTTCACATCTACTTTACCATGTTTTTTTCATATGAAGCACTCTGTTCTGCTATTTTGTGTTGGTCCACTCTCCATGCACCCCTTAAAATTTGCTGTTATGCATTTATACCACCTGCATATCATTCGGGCCCCCCCCCCCCCTCTCTCCAAGCCTTTTACTTTTGAAATACCGCCTGTTTTTCTCTAGCTTCATATATTACATATCGAAATACTAAAACAATGTTCACCTGTTTCCATAAATGCCTAATCAAATAAACTCAGGCTTGTTAAAGATGAAAGATACCCTTAAGCCAGATGATTTTGCTAATTCGATTCAGGGTTCGGGAAGATGGCACATCAAACGCTGGAGCTGTAGGAGGTTATAAAGGTTCGTGTTTTGCTCCAGTCCATTATACCCCTCAGATGGCGGCCACATGTAACTTGAAACAAGCTTTGAAGACAATTTAAAGTTTGTAGACAAAATAGGGACGTCCTTGAGAGTGTTTGGATGTTTTGTATGAGGCCAGTTCTCAGGAGATTAAAGCAGAAATAAACTCGGTGTGGGCAAGCTTTTGCCATAATTGGCACATATGTAAAGCTTCCAGGACCTCTCATTGCTGCAACCCCTGAAACAAGCAAATCTTCTGGGTCCACCCCAATCCTCTTTGGCAGCTTTAGGATCTTATAACTGCTGCAACCCCTGAAGCCTGAGTCTTTGCTCCCCCTGAACCCCTTGTTGCCAAGTATTTTGGGTATCCCCTGAAGCCGCCATATTTGCTGCCAAGTTATCTGTGTTTAGCACAAAGCTCTTTGGCAGCTTCAGGATCCTGTCACTGCTGCATCCTCGGAAGCTGCCAAATCTTCTAGGACCACCCCAGTTCTCTTTGGCAGCTTCAGGATCCTGTCACCACAGCATCACGTAAAGCCACCATCTTCACTGTGGAGAGTTCTGGGTCCACTGCAGTTCTCTTTGGCAGCTTCAGGACCCTGTCACTAATGCACTCCATGAAAGCACCGTCTTCGCCGCCATGCCTTCTGGGACCATGGCAATCCTCTTTGGCAGCTTCAGGATCCTGTAACCATTGCAACCCCTGAAGCTGCCATCTGCTGCAGAGACTTCCAGATCTACTACAATCCTCTTTGCTCTTTTGCAGCTTTAGGATTTTGCCACCACTGCTTCTCTTGGAGCCACCATATTTGTACAAGTTCACTGCAATCTCTCTTGGCTATTGGGCAGCCACAAACAGCATTGTCCCCAACATCTAGATCTATTCACAGTGCTGGGACGTTACTCTCTGCATTTTATGGTGCCATGCAGTGGCAACAAAAAAGCCACCAGGAGCAGGGGGAATTTTTGGGGTATGCAAAAGAGACTTTGATTGTCTCCGCCAAAAACTTCTACCTCCTGGAGACTTTCTGTATTTTAGATTTAGTTCCATATTAGGAGTGAGCATGGAGAGAACCAGGAGGTCACTCTTTGCCTGAGACTGTGAGCATGGCACTGCTTCCCCAAATGACTGAAGGTGTCTAAAGCAGAATTTTTTTCTAGTTTTGGAAGTGTTTTCTAGTGCAGAAGGGGTGAATTCTCTGTCAACATTTTATTACTGTCTGTAATTCTATTGGAGATTTTTGTTCTGGTTAGTTAGGAGCAGTGGAGAGGAAATCTTCCTATGGGGCCAACTTTTTGGCAACATTATCAAAGGGGCATTTTATGCACCAGACAAATTAAATTCCTTTTTTTCCAATATATGATGATTTGAAACTCATATAATGGGAGATATGTGCAGAAGTCCCAAAACATGCTGAATGTCAACTCTGAAGAAGATTCTTTTAATGTGACAAATTAATACATTTATATACAGAGAATTTCTATAGCTTGTCATTCTCATCCATAAATGCTGATTTTCGCAGGATCAGCATAGAGTTCTGCCACATTTTATCAATCATTTCTTTTATTCATGAGCCCCCACAAAGCTTTGGATCTAGCACTTCTCCATCGTAAAACAAAAGGCGGTATCTTGGCTAAGCTTTGGGAGAATTCCTTTTAGGTCTTTAGGGCAGAAAGTGAAACAAATTCTTCCCTGTTGGGGACCAAAGTTTGTTTGTATTTACATTAAGGCAACCAATAAGGCAAATATTACCTACGTGGAAACATACAAAGAACAGTGAGACTGAAGGCAGTTTATTGTCCATCCCCTTATCATCCCATATGGTTTCATTTAAATGTACAGGATCACTTTTTCAGCAAACCAGCAGCAATAACAACAGATGGAGTGAGAAGAACAGCACTGGTGGGATCATTATTACATTTCCTATACAAAATAAAAAAAAAAACAAAACACTGGGTTCTATAATAAATGGGGGGGGGGGGGTTTTTACATTTCTTTTTCAGGATTAGGATCTAAAGTTTCCATAAATTTAGAGAATAATTTTATAAAATAATTAAGAGAATATTTTTCCAATATGGCTGTTCTAGTGGTTGGGGTTCTAAACAACCTTTGCCTTGGGATAATGGATAGATTGGAGAACTGGGTCCCTATTACTTCTCTATTAGTGTTTTTACTTTGCTATCTGAATGTCCCTTCTTCCTTTATGACCTGCTATGACTCATGTATATGGGCTTTTAACTGCTTCTGAGATCTTTTATTTCTCATAGAATCAATGTCAGTGCTCAACCCAGAAATTTGTTTAAGCCGGGTGGGAAGAAATTTTAGGCGGGTGGCAGCCCCTGTATTGTGACCAAACTCTTTGGTGACCACCCAAAAACAGCCGGGTGGAGGCTGAAAAGTGCCGGGTGGTGCGCCCAGCTAAAAGTGCCTGGGGAGAACCCTGAATGTGAATACAAAAGCAACTGCATACAACTCCAACACAATTCAACTCAAAAGTATGAGCACCAACATTAGTGACAAGTTTGCTTCAAGTCTTTCTTTCTACAGTGTTGTCCCCATCTCTTGTAAATTGCCTAGCAGTGTTCTACTGACAGTAGCTGGCATTATGAAATATCCCCTTTACTGTATACCTGGCTACAATCTTTTAGGTTAATTGGCTTTCCCCCCAAATTGATCTTAGGCTTTATTAAAGACATATGACTATGTCAGGGACATTAGATTGTGAGCTCCTTTGAGGCACAGTTAGTGAAGTGACTATAGAATTTGTACAGCTCTGCGTAATATGCTAAATAAATACTAGTAAATAAAAATAATATCTGTTTTAATGTTTTAATTAGCAGTCAGAAACTCAGCAAAGCTGGGATCTTCATACAGATCTCTAAGTACTGAAAGACCTATTGTGCTGACAAAGGAGATTGTTGTTTGAGAGAAACCATCTTGCTGTGACTTGCCTAAGAATGCCATTACGTTTTCTTAGATGCTCTGATTTTCCTTTTCTGGGAATCTTAGAACAATGAAACAGGTTTTCAGCTGTGATTTCTGCTGTGTGGGAGACCTAGTTACCATGTTTGTCTCGAAATGAAATGTGTTTTTTTCCATCAATATGAGCTTGTAGTCCTGAGCTGTTGATAACAAATTGTAAAAAAAAAACAAAAATGGTTTATAAGGCTTTTACACCAATTCAAATTTGCTTTTTATTCTCCCTTAACATTCTTTAAAACATCCTATTGTTAAATGATTTTTGTTATACTTTTAGAAACTCAGTCATATCACATAGGGCATATCATTAAACATGTTAAATTAACTTACAAAATTAACGCATACAAAGCCAAAAACATAGGGACTTTCAAGGCAGGAAAAAACATTATATATTTTAAAAAAATACATAACTTTATTCACCACCACTTAAAACATCTAAAAACTCAATTTACATTGCTTAGCATTCTCATTGTTCGACGCGTTTTGCAGAAGACATCTGTTTAACTTAACACTTTTTTTTATCTGCATTTCTTTGTTTTTTGGCATGGTAACCATTCACCATGGTTCAAAAATTAATTTGAATATTGCAGTAGTGTTTTATGTGGACAAAAAAATGAAAACTCAGATTCTTAACATCTAGGGCAGTCCTTTTTAAAATGAGAGGAACCATGAAATAACTCTCAGGTCTTCAGGGAACCTACTATAGTTACTATATCCACTGTACATTAGTGTGGTGGTCAGTGGGAAAAATACCTCCTACATTGCTGGCCATTGGGGAAAAATGTCACCCTTACAGATAACCAATAAGATCATTGATATCTGGTAAACTGACCTCAGAGGCAAAAACTGCTGATTGCTCGAGGAACCCATAGCAATATCTTGAGGAACCCTAATTGAGAAACACTGATATAGGGTCTACATCAGTCATTATCAACCTACAAGCAGTGGTGTAGTGGACGGGCAGGGGTGGGAATGCCGCGCCCTCACATGTTTGGAAATGGGCACGTGTGCCCACTCCTATTTTCCAAAGAAACCTTCAATGGTCCGTGGCTCTGGCAGGAGCTGCAGACCACGTCTGCCGTATGTATCCCAGGCTCAGGGCAGTGGGCGGATTGTCTCTCTGAACACAAGGGTTCTGGTATCATGACGTCACTCTGGGGGAAGTTTCTTCCGCTTTTAATGACACATAGGCAGGGGTGTAGTGGGACGGGCACGTTTACATTACAATGAGAAGCATGCGCGTTTTTTTTTACAACTACTCCCCTCCTACAAGGAATCCCCTCTACTGCATACCCTGCCATCAACCAATGGATTCACATAATGCTCAGTACATGTACTTCTAGAAAGGGCCTTCAGGGACTGCTGACAAGCCAGAGAATGGTTGTGGATGGAGATCGGAGACGTGCTGCAGAAAACAATGAGAGACTTGGACCCATGTTACATGAGGCTAGTAGAGATCACAGCTATGAAACAAATATGAAGCTCCAACTACTCACTTCTGGTGTCCAAGTGCCTAAGGGGCTGCATATGGCTCGTGGGCGCAAATAGACATCCTGCAGCTTCATTGGGTCATTCTGAAGCTGTTTTTAAGTTTTGAACTTTAAAAAGTAAAAGCCTCATCTACACCTTTCCCCAACTGCAACCCTATTGTCTAAAAAGAGTGCCCTTACTACCCATTTAGGCGCTGCCTTTGGACAAGGGCAAGGCTTAACTATGATGTCAGAAAAAGTCCACCTCCTAGAGAAAAGGGGCAGAGAAGAGGGGGCACAGAGACGACTTCTCTGACCCATAAAGATATTATGAGACATATCAGGACAGGACATAATGGGTAATGACTCTAGTAGAGATACAACTACAAAAACACCTTTTTCATTAAAATTTGGAAGGTTAGAACTTCTGTTGCGGTAATATTACTGTATCTGGTTTCCCAACCAATGAAATTTCCTTCTCACATCTGTAGTCCTACAGCTTTAAGCATAGGAAGTAAGGGAAAATCTGTCAATAAGGGTTCTATCCAGAATTAAAAAATATATATATTTTGGTCTGATTTAGACATACCTTGATATTCTGTATGCTTGCTGATATTGGTTTTATTGGGCCCGAGGTTTTCAGGGGTATGAAATAATAAATATGTCTGCTATATGACACAGGCTAGAAAGTAACGATGGTGATGGTGCATGGTGCCCAGCGGGACCGGTCTATCCAAATAACGAAGAGTATCTTCAGATAGATCTAAGGAAGCTTCATTTCCTGACCCTTGTTGGGACACAGGGCCGCGATGGAGGCGGGCTCGGCAAGGAATTTGTCCGATATTACCAACTGCGCTATAGTCGAGATGGTTACAAATGGGCCCAGTGGCAAGACCGTTGGGGAAATGAGGTAAGAATATGATTAAAGTGGAGGTACTAAATTATGTATGTGTATATATATATTGGAATATAGACCTATAGTATGTTGACCAGTCAAGTGCAGGCATTAAATTACTTAAAAAAACAGGAAGAAAGGAAGAAGAAGTTAAGTTGCTCCCATAAAAACACAGCCATATTTTTTCTCTGACAATTTTATTGTTAAATCTCTTATTTAATGTCCAACAAATACTGATATTTGGGTTATGGGTATGGCCACATCATCATGTTTGGGAACCACAAAAGTGAGGACCTCTTGGAGATCTTAGCTCCACACCCAGCCATGAAATAATACTGCTCATTTTCAGCATAAAGAGTTTTCAAACCTCGGAAAAGACTTTCAGGGACATCAGGAAGGCTGGGAACATAAGTATGGAGATTTCACCCCACATCCCTAGCTGTTGTCAAATCTGAAAATATGTGTTTTTATGACTGACCCTTTAATTCTTTTCTGATGAGGTTTATGCATTGGAAATTCCTGTATTGACAGCCTGTTGAGTCCATAGGAATGAATCAAATCTTTTTTAGCTTTAAACTCTTCTCTAGAAGATTGAGAACTGCAATATGATCAGGAACCTTGTCACAAGGTTCACTGTATGTGTTCTTTTCACCGGCACAGGTTATCGTGGGCAATGAAAACACACGTGATCTCGTTTTAAAAGACCTAGGGCCCTCACTAATAGCTCGCTATGTTCGTTTCTACCCCATGGCTGACCGAGTCATGAGTGTTTGCCTGAGAGTTGAACTCTACGGCTGTGTTTGGCAAGGTAAGTCTTTCTGTTATGTATTACTTTTAGCCTACATACTCCAATCCTCTGCAACCTGTACACCCTCTATACATCGCCCTTACCACTACACTCTATATATGTGGTATAAATTACAGACTGCAGTATTTTAAAAGCTGTGCTGTACATAATCGTAATCTGATTCCAGGCTCCTGCAACCAGTCACATTCCAATAGATGGATTTTTAGCACATGAAAGATGGTGAAAACTTCCATATAATTGGTTTCAAGCCAAAAACATTACCTTTCATTGTCTAAAGCTTTTGTTGTTCTCATTTCTCATTGAACTAATTTCTATACAAGCCCATAAATCTCACAAAATACTATTGGCTTTTTTTTATCTTGTGCTGTTATACTTGAAAGATGTGGATTATTGGATTTTTTAAGTGAGTTCCACTCCTACCTATTAATTATTGTTTTCCTTACAGATGGTCTTCGTTCCTATACGTCTCCACCTGGAGATATTATGAAGCTTCCTTCGATGTTGGTTAATCTAAATGACTCAACATATGATGGCTTCACTGTTGGCGGGTAAATACTTTCACTGTATGCTCAAACACCATGCTTTTATTTTCCCCAGGCTTGTTTTTAACGTTATCCCTGTTCTGATCTTCGCTCCTGTATTCATAAATCCTTGTCTCTGGGGTGCCGGTCAACAGTGCAAATTAGCCAGTTATGACATAACAGGTTGGCACCCCTCCAGTCTATTGTTAGCGCTTAATGATCTTCCCCTTTGCCAGTCCCTTCATTGCCTGCCAGTTGGACAGCTTATATATAGCTGTTGACAATCCTTTAGTATCTGTATCTGCAAAGGCTTCTCCATCCTGCTTCCAACCTAGATTTTCCCCAACATTTCCAAGAATTCTTACATTAATCCTTCACTCTAGATGTGACCTTTATGTCTTTATTTCTCTCACCTCTTCTCACTTTCATGTACTTTTCCTGGTTTGCAGGCTGCACTATGGAGGTCTAGGGCAACTGACTGATGGTGTAATTGGGGCAGATGACTTTCTCCAGCAAAAGGAACAAGGTGTCTGGCCTGGATATGACTATGTTGGTTGGAATAATGCAAGTTTACAAACAGGATACCTTGAAATGGAGTTTGACTTTGATGCCTTACGAGCATTTACATATATGAGGGTAAGCGTTTTCGACATCCGTAATTTCTGTGTGGTGAAGATCAAAGGCTAAAATGGGACATAGAAGTTATTTTATTACTAGCATTGGCAAGTGTGCATATTTCAGATGTTATGTATTGTGAACATGTAAATGGCCGATAGGGAGTTTAATTTTAACAGGGATCAGTACCATTGAAATCTATACTCTATACTTGCCCTTGTCCAGTAATAGTCAAAGGATTGGACACCTGTATAGTGTGAAGGCTTTCTGCTGTAGATCTTTTCCTTATCACAGTTGTACACTGTGTCACTGGGTGCAGGAGGCCATTTTTGTAAAGAGAAAGCAACTCCTCCCCTATGACTGGTGATCTCCAGATAAGCAATGAAGAATAATCAAGAAGCACCATGAAAGGAGAGAAAGCACAGCTCCATATAATAAATAATACAAAAGGCACATGCCTTTAGTTCCTCAGGTACAGCTTCCTCTCCAGCAAGGAGAACAGTGAGCTTAACAGTGTGTAACATCACAAAATGTTAAAACCTGTAAGAAAGGAGAGCAGAGGAAGCAAAGACATAGGTGGTCTCACACTGCAGATATATAGCTAACAGGATAATATTTAAACACATAAAGTAGCTGCTGGAGTTCAACTCAACTAATTTTTCTTGTGCTGCCTTCTGTTCCCCATCAGGTGCATTGTAATAACATGCGGTCACGAGGAGTTCAGATATTCCGGCGTGTGGATTGCTACTTTAAGCGCTCCCTCCATACTCCATGGGACCCCCAGCCTGTCACCCTTTCACTGGCCCTGGATGTCCGGGACCCCAGTGCCCGCACTGTCACCATGCCACTAAACAATAGACTGGCACGAATCTTGCGCTGCCACTATTACTTCTCCAGCCAATGGCTCCTCTTCAGTGAAATCTCTTTTCTTTCTGGTCAGTATGTTTCCTACCTCCCAATAAGTTCCATATGTCAATAAAAATGCAACATCTTGAGGGGTCAGTTCATGCAAAAGTTTTACTTTCTTCTTCTGAGATAGGTGGGTTGAATCACTTGCTGGCCCTATCATAGGAACTGCTACTGGTAACCTCCCTCTGGAAATGATTGTTAACTGGCTGTTGTGGAAACTTATTCATTTAGTAATTTACACTTACCAAGGAATTTGCAATGCAGACAGTTTTGTGATTTGCACACCTGTTTCACAATACACACCTGGGTACGTGACACACTTATATCCTGGATCAGCAATTCAGCTTCACCTAGGTCACCTTTTACCTCCATTGAGGGACATGATTTAGGAAGTAGCAGTGCCAAAGCATGGACTATGATACAGCATGTTTGTATCATGGTAAGATCTGACAATAATTCCAAATTCTTTGGTAGGAGAAATAGTAAGCCAGCATATATTTGAACTGTATGTGTAGCTATTTGCCTCCTGCCTCCTGGCCATCCTACCCCCCTCCCCTAGACCTGAAATATAAAAGTCATTAACATTACAAATTGTTTGATCTAAATGAATACCCGAAGGGCAAAAGAAAAGTGAAGCACAGGGTACAGGGTGATGGGGGTTCTCAGTTTTTGGCCAGGCGTGGAAAAAATGATTGCTTAGTGTAATGAGCCAACAATTTCTTGAGTGGTTTTGTGAGCAGGCTAGTGCACAAATAGCAGAAAAAAAACATGCAAACAAAAGTCTTCTTCCAAGTTAATTGCTATGAGGATGGCGGCTACACTCTTCTGGCATACATCACCTTGTCAGGTTTGTTAATAATTTTTGTAACTAGGTCTGTGCAGTTCCATTTTCTTTTATCTCAATGCTATAAAGGTTTTCCAGCCTATTTTGGGAGCAGCAATTGACAGTTGTTATTGTGTTGACAAACATCTAATGTCATTTAATTAACCGAGGTGACGAAATCCTAATGATCAATTGGGGACAACCACTGTAATATCCTATGGGGGACAATGCATCCGGGATGCCTCCTGGCCATCCTACCCCTTATCCCTACAAAGAACTAAACAGTTCTTTCTACAGTCACTGGAAAAACAACAACTGACTGACTAAATATTTTTCAGCAACATAAATTTGATTGTCTCCCAGTAGTTCAAGTGTTGAATGTTATTGGGACCCCAAAGTTCTGCTGATGGATAGTATTGCATAGAGTACTTGTGGACTTCTAGTACTGTGAGTTGAGGTGTTGTTAACTTTTTTAACCCCAAAGAACCTCAACAAATGAACCCCTAGATGGGATTTAAAATAGATGGCCCCATCATTTGCCCTTCTTTGGTGGGTTAAAAAGAACTAAAAAGATTTTTTTGTTAGATTTAAGCTGGTTGTAATAAAGGCATAATTGTTCTAAATCTTACATGAGCCATTTTCATGTTTTTTTCATGTACAGATGTCCTGGATGCATCACAACCAGAGGAGCCAAGTCCTCTGCCAGAACCAAAAGAAACAACCGTTCAACCAGCAGTGACGAGCTTGCCACAAGAAACCAGCCAAAGGGCAAAGGCAGCTGCCACCACCATGGGCAGCTTCGTTGAGAGCATTCATGGTGAAGGTGTGTGAGTTTTTCTTTGGTTTCTGTCTCCTTTACTTATATCTTTCAATGTTCAGCTCTTCATAGCATTGTAACCCATTGTTTAGTTCACCAATTGCCTTATCTCTGTTTTCCAGTTTTACAAATCTAAAGCTACGTACACACTTCCAATGGTTCTCGCCCGATAATCTGCTCAGGGCCGATATTGGACGAGAATCTGAAGTGTGTACAGCGCGCGTCGTTTATCATCCGAATGGACGTCCTGGCCGATCCATGGACGATGTACGGCGAATGATTGTTATGCAAGTGAAGGGGGAGAGCGTGCAGAGGGGTGCTGCTCCAATGTTCTCCCCTCTCCATAGAGCAGAACGATGCTGTATGTACAGAACTCATTCATGCATCGTGCAAAATAAAATTGTGAAAGATCCTTTGCAACGACTATTATTGCACGTGTGTATGCGGCTTTAGATAATGTGTATTTTAAGACAAAACTTTTATATTAAAGAAAAGTTAGAATTCATGCCAGGTTTTTATTGATTGATATCAACAATCATACCCTTCAAGGATATGATGGGTACATGGCCAATGTTGGCACCAACAGTTATCCATTTCTACCAAAAGAGCGGGGTTTGGAGAAGGACCCTGCTGAGGAGCCGCACCATCCAGAGCCATGGACCATGTTCCCTGTACAAATCTCGGGCTCGGGAAGTGGGCGGAACAACACGCCCACTATCTCATCGGCCCGGCCCCTCTGCCAAATTTTATATCAGAGTTTGGCCCCTGACTGGAAAAGTTTGCCCACCCCTAAAGAGGTTTTAGTGTCTTTGAATCGTTGGCCATATTTTATATGAAACTTTTTTCTTTTTCTGCTGCCTGTGTCCATGCCTGAAAGATTGTCCCTCTCTATTTGTCTTGGTGATCACTGTCATCTGGATCGATGTCTTTGGAACATGTACTAGTAAAAGGGGAATTATTTTTATTTTGAGCACAACCCAAAAAGTAGAAGAAACCCCTCCCAATAGAACACCACTGGCAGAATCCATTCTCTGCTTTTTCTGTAATCTCTATAAATTTTAAATGTTTTAAATATACTTTATTCACTAGTACCAGTACCACTAGTACCACTAGCTGTCAATTAATAACCAATTGTTTCATTTCTAGGTTTTGGTAGAAGAATGACCGCTACAATCTGACTATTTGCTATAGGTAGCGCTTTCATTTGCCTTCTCTTTATTTCATCATTTCCTTTTTTACTTAATTTAAATAGAAGCTGTCAGTGTTAACCGAATAAACCAGCCAATTGCTAAAGATGACAACAACAACACATCCATTCTGATTGGCTGCCTGGTCGTTATTATTCTGCTCTTATTGGTCGTCATCATCCTGATCCTGTGGAGGCAGCGCTGGAAGAGATTGCTGGGGAAGGTAGGAAAGTTAATGGATCACCAGATATTAAACGAAAAGTATCAATCTGACAGCACACATAAAAGCACTATCATTGGTTATAATATATCTTGTGTTCATGACAAATGGTATTTCCAAAGTTTGCTGTCAATGGGGTCTGTTAATAAAGCAGTTAATCCAATATTCACTGATGGAAAACCAATCACTGTCATTGAAAACACACGGACTTAGAAGATTGTCCACCATTGAATGTTTTGGTGAAGTCAGAGAAACTACATTATAAATATGTGGGTCCAAATGGCCGGATGACTCTCTTAGTTCTGATAGCCAAGGCTTTGTTGTGAGCACACACAGGTTTTCCTTTGTAGAATCGATTCTGCATTTATCACTATAAAGGATAGTGCTTCTAGCCACCTGTTGTCCTTTTATGAATATTTGAAGAATGCACTGCGGGTATATATGTACATATTTAGCCTTAGTTTACACTGGCTACGTTTTACTTCTGATCAAATTTCTGATTTGATAAAACATTTGGGTCTGGGGTTAGCCACTCACCACTTTTGTGGTTCCCAAACATGATGTTAGAGTGGGTTAGCCTGAAGGGGAATCAGCTGTCAACTGATCGTAATTGACCAATTTTTTGGTTTCCTATTGTTTGTGGATAGATCGAAAGTGTTGGCAAAAACTGATTGAAAGTACTATCAGCCATAACATGTATATGAATGATCGATTAGATCTGATCTAAGTTGCAATAGCTTTCTGTCCATGTTTTGGCATTCAGTATCAACCAGATCAGTTGGCTGCAAAATTAGCATCCTGCTCATGTATTGGTTATTATTTTATTTTTTATAGTGCAATGCACCCTCTTTGATACCGGTGCTCTAATCAGTGTCTCTGGTGGTCCTCTTTTATTACAGGCTCAGCATCGCCCATCTGACAGTGATCTCACTGCCCACCTTTCCCTTCCTTCTGATACTGTGGTCATCAATAATACGCAGAACCTCTCACTGGCGTCCCGTCACAGTAACCGCTATGAGCGTATTCTGACTACAGAAGGGGAGTACCAGGAACCAAGTCATAGCGCTCTCATCAAGATGCCCACTATGTGCTCCAGCTCCGAGGGTGCAGGTGAGGAAAACCATAATGTGTTCTGGGCGGTGTGTATGCATGTGTATAGGGGGCCTTGTGCATGTCTGCAGGGAGTACTGGGATCCATGTGCATGCAACATAAATATATACAGATGGTTATACTAAATGCATGTGTTTATTTACCTGTTCAGGTGAGACGGAAAATTTTATTGATGTTGTCTTAACCAAGTATTTCATGTTTTCATCCATGTTAGTTTTAATGTTCATGTAATGTGGTGCCAGATTATACCACCAACCTGTTTATTCGCTATGGGTGGCAAATCGGGGCTTGCCGGATACAAGCAATTCCTAACAATGGCCAATAGTATGTGCCAGGGCACCTCAATTTGCCAACCTCTGCTAAAGCTGCAATTATTGTTGTTGGAAAGGATCTTTCACGATCCTTTCCAACAACTAAGGACTGCACGATGCATGAATGAGTGGTGTACATACAGCACCGTTCTGCTCTATGAAGAGGGGAGGGGGAGAACGATGGAGCGGCACCCTGCTGTGTGCTCTCTACCTTCCCTTGCATTACGATCGTTCATCGTCCATCAACCGTGTATCCGCCAGGATGGTCGTTCGGGTGATGGATGACAGCGCTGTACACACGCCAGATTCTCGTCCGATATCGGCCCTGAGCAGAGATTATCGGACGAGAACCATTGGAGGTGTGTACTTAGATTAGGAGCAATGCCCAATCCCAACACAAGCAGCATAAATCAGATATTGGGCAAATAAATTTCACTGTAAAATGCCATTACGAAAAGCTCAAAGAAAACTTCTTTGGCTAGACAAAATGAGGATATAACATATCTCGTCAATGGCCATCACTGACTATATTGGTATGCCAGCCCGGGTAATTAAATTCCTGAAAACTGATCTGATCTTTAATTCTAGAGCGTTCCAATCAGCAGAAAGCACAAGTTTTGCTGATTGTAGAGCTCTAGATCTGACTTAGAAAGTGATCTCTGCAGAGGACCCACTGGTTCCAAGCAAGAGTCCTTCTCTGTAGCATGCTGGTAGTGATCTGGCAACTCTAAGACTTTGTGTGCATTTTATTTTGATTGCCCTGGAATTTTTTTACGCAATTTAAACTGACAGATCAATTCCTCTTTCAACTACAATAAGGTAAAAGTGTACACTTTGTGTACATACAAAGTGACTACAAAGTGGAATATTTATCTGTTGTGGACTTTGATTATGGTCTATATGTCATAAACATATGAGTCTATGTGGGAGGTGTGTGCATGTGTGTATATGTATATAATATTGTGTCCATGGTGTCTGCATGTTTATTGAGGTGAACCCTCTGTACTCTGCATGTGTCTCTCCAGCTCTACTGTTAAACAACCCAGCCTATGAGCTCCTGCTTGCCACCTACAGCCGGCCAATCACAGAACCTGGCGGCCTGCAGGCTAAGCCAATCAACAGCCAGGGTAAGGGGCTGTCACTTCGGAGCTGCCAACGATACAAGGTGGCCAACTCCACACTGTATATCTCTACTGTCACATTCATTTCCTCTCTCTGTATCTGATACCTGTCATATGAAGTATTATTATATTATTCTATATTATACAAGTAGACCTGTTCTTCTTTTCACCTTTCTGTCTCTTTTGCTATATTTACCTTTTTTATTTTCATAAACCCTGCCTTTCCTTATTCTCTGTTACTTGATGCCCTTTTATCTCTTTCTCCCTAGAAGGGGGATACAGGGAGCTGGAGTCCCCTAAGCTGCCTGCCATTTGTCCTCCTAGTGTCCCCCACTATGCAGAAGCAGATATTGTCACTCTGCAAGGGGTGACTGGGAGTAATACCTATGCCGTACCTGCCCTGACTGCCGACACTCTCACCTCCAAAGAATTGCCCCTCAGCAAGTTCCCTCGGGGGCATCTCCTCTTCCGTGAGAAGCTGGGAGAAGGGCAGTTTGGAGAGGTAATTTTTTTGGATGTTGATTACAGATTGGACATTGTGTTGTCTGTTATATCGCTTGTTATGTATTTTATACTTTTATATCATATTTAATTCTTTTGTCTAACTGGATATAGGATGTTGTTTTGTTACACTTATCCGTCAACCACCATCATGATGCCTTTGTACTACTAAGGCAACGTACACACGTGCAATAATTATCATTGGAAACGAATGATTAACGACTGATTGGCTGATAATCACTAACAAAAAAAATGCACAACGACGCAGATGACTGAGGAATGTTGCTGGTATCGGACGATCACCCTGGCGGATCTGATTGGGCGGCAATCGTTCGCTATCTATTGTGTGTACGAACGTTCAGTGATGGTGGATGGTTCTGCGGTACACTTTTACCTTTACATGTCACTTCCTGCATCATTCTAATGATCGTATCTAGCGTGTGTACATTATTGGTGGATTAACAATTGTATTGTTACAACATGTACAGAATTGTGCACAATAGGATCATTCAAAAAAATTGTGAATAATCGTTGATCAGTCGGCCTAACAGTTCAGGTGCTACACCACCAACTTGCAAAAGAATGTAGTGAGCAACACCAGATAGGAAAAGCCAGGTGATTTGCATTTTCATTGAAGTGTCCCTTAAACTTGGCATTATTTAAAAAAAAAATTTTATTTCTGCCAAGGTATGATAAAGGGGAATTTTGCTGTGCCCCAGATATGGGTTGGATACTTTTGTTGATCAATTACATCATAACTTTAGGGGTTGAGGTCAGTGGTTCAAGTTAGGGGTTCAGTCCTTTTTTTTTCTTTTTTAGCTTTCTAAACTAATGAAAGGTCCATTTTGATTGGCTGATATAGGTTGCTACTTTTTTCCACTTCCTTAATAAAGGGTTAGTCTAAATCAAGCTAACATTACAAATGATGTAATGGGAATGTTACCAATGCCAAGCTTTCTTTGATACCAACAAAACGTGAACAAATACTAGAGCTTTGTTAAAGTAACCTCAGTGTTGGAAACATAATTGATTTTATAGAAATACAGCCAACGGCCACTTTGTCGGAAATGATCCTAAATTTTAGGAATTCTCTGGTGACTTCCACATGACTGCCATTGGTTTTAATCTGAGCATTTCTGTCTTTTGTTTCCTATTTTGTAAATTTACCAGTCAAGGTAGGGACAGCTTACCTATCTCACCTTCTCAATGTATCTCTGCTTTAGGACCCTTGTAAGTGCCTTGTAAGTTGTTGCTTTCACAGTAATATGTCTCCAGCAGAATTCCGTATAGATGTTGGTTTTCCTCCCTGTGATCATATATACTGTATACATATTTCTCAGTACACTTCTATCGTGCATTCCAGGTTCACCTATGTGAAGTCATCAATCCTCATGAGCTTCCTGTTCTACAATTTTTTATATCTGACCATTAGGTCCTAAGATTTACATAGCAGAGCTTCAGACAGTGAATGGGCAGTGAGGGAACAGCTACAGATTGATGAACTTATCCCTAAACTATATCCTTCTGTGAGCACATGTGAATGCATGACACCAGATAGTATTTAAATGTATTAAATGACATTAACTGCATTGAAAAAAAGATATAAGTGTTTGTTTCTATAAATATATAACTTTTCTTTTTCTCTGGAGTTCAGTTTTAAGTCAACAACAATGCACTGTATACCTTTAAGTTTGTGCTTTAAATTTTCTTACATTTTGTAAATATGATGTTGGATGTATAAAGAAAATTAGATGGCTGATGTAAAAAGAAAGAAGTCCATACATAGACACCACAAGTCCAATATTCAACCGAGAGTCAGGCCAGCTGTGGGGGCGTATTTTAGAATCTTTACTAAACTCCTTAGAGAATTAAATGATCAACTTTTGGTTTAGTCCATGTGCAGTGTGTGACCACAATAATCTTCATACATGATGTGCTCCCCCTCTGATGGTGCTACCGGTTTGAACATGCTTTATGGTCACAATATCAATGCATAAAAGAATACCAAACCCATTTTTGAATTACTGTATACAAAACTTTTGTTTTTCTGTACATTTTGCAGCAACAATGTTGTTTAGGGTCAGCAAGATATAGTCTATATATTCCTGGAAGTTTGCAGTTTATGGAATCAAAGAGACTGGACTGAAATTCTATGAAACATCTGTAATGTACTAATTATGAAGAGATGATTGGAAAATATAAGGTGCTCTGAATATTCTCTATCGCTTGGCTTGATGAACTTTACTTTCTGACACCTTTCTATTTGTGTGGAGTTTTGTCCTTGAGGAGAGTCACATGGACAGTTTTTATTTTGGCTGTAAGTTGGACATTGGTTTGAATCTTAATGGATTGTTCTGGCCAAGCCCAATTATGAAGGGGTTTGGGAACTTGTATTCTGATTTTTTGCGCTACGGCCTGATGTGTATATAGAGAACTGCTAATTTAAAGCTTTAAATGAGATTGTGTTACAATTTTTTATATGATGTTAATATATAGAGATTTGCTGAAAATATCACTAATTTGCAGAAATAAAGATTGCCCTTTTTTCTAGAATCTTTTAGAAATGGTTGTTCCAGTGTTTTTTATTTGAATTTTTGGAAATGGAAACCGAATGGAAAAAAGTTAGGTAAATGAAACCATCTATCACATTAAAAGACATTATTCACTGATTGTATAGGACAGAGGTCCAGTGCCGAATGTTCGCACACTTACCACAGCAAGGTTTTCCCGGCCATCCATTCTCCCTTGCCATTTCCCCATTGAAAGAGTTGGAGCTTACCCGGGTAATGATATTTCTGCCCCCCATGTGACAGTATTGGCATTGTAACATGCCACCGAAAAAGCCCCACACTCACTGCCAATGAGGAGGCAGCAAGATAGAGATCTGAGAGTTAAAAAGTACATTGCTGGGTTGTTAGGCTATAAGGAGGTTATGTACAGGCAAAGTGTCTATCTAACAGCTGGCCCAGCCTTAGATTAACCGGAAAAAATCAAGTTTTACATGTAATTTAAATGTATTTGCATCCGCCATTATTTTTGCATATGCTTTTCACCAATGGTATCCTCAACCTATGGTTTGTTTAAGAAGTCTAGGGTTGTGATGGGCCTGTACCGGAGAAAAAGTGGGGTTATGGGAAAATAATCTTCCTTCAGGACACCTCCAATTGCAAGGATTTTTACAAAGCAAGTTGTAGCACCTTACTTATGTTCTAAAGATACTGGGCGTAATTTATTGAATCTACCAAAGGCTGGAGCAGATAGACTTTCATCAGTGAACCCGGGTGATCTAGCAAACCTGGAATGGATTTCTTCAAAATCATTTGCCATTTGTTAGCAAATTTTCAATTTTGGACCAGATCCATTCCAGGTTTGCTTGATCACACAAGTCCAAGTGTATCTTCTCCAGTCCTGGAGAGTAACAAATCAGGGCATTTGGGAAGTCGTGTCAATGTATGAGAAAAAAAGAAGGTCTACCTACTTTATCACATAACCCCCTTTTTAGTGTTGAATAAAAAAAAATAAGTAGTTCCTTGGTATCATTGCAGAGATGCAGCACCCTGTAAAGAGTTTCATAATAGCTCTTCCACTTGTTGCAATGAGTCAGACATTACTCAAGATGCTTGCGATTTGACCCTAAGCTTTGTGCAAGCTTCTGAAAAGATCCAGTTACAAGTAACAAGGATTATGATTGATCACTTTGAACAACAAGACTTTTTTTTCTGTAGCCCACATGAGCTTCATTTTTGCAAGTTTGATAAATCTTGCACACGACTATAAAATGGGTTCTACAGGGAGTGTTTGCATGTCAGGTTACAAAACTTGCAGCCTTTTTCAGTGCTGATTAGAACTACTTGAAACTAAAATTTTGACTGGTTATTGACCCTTCTGTAGACATTTATCTGGTCTGGGATTCAAAAGTATTGATGAAGAACACAACCAGGCAAACAACATTGTCAGAAGGTGGGCCCCCACATTTTTCACATGACAGGTTTACTGTACATATATTTTTCCAACTGCTCCCCCCCATCCAAAAAGAGTTCACTTATCAGCCTCTGGGGATGTCCCATTGGATTGTGGAATGGTAGGTGCCAGAGCTGCCATGAAGCCAGGCTCTACACCCCAAGTGTCCACTCCTAGGTGGCACTCCTATTTTGAAATGTTTTACATGCAGCTCATTTAAAAGTGTTATAATAATGTGGAAATAGTTAGACCTTTTGCTAGGTTTTTGTCCCCACACAGGAACTTAACTTTCTCTAATAGTCATTGTGACCACTGTCCACAAGGCAGAAAGCAAAAGGACAAGTAGGAGTGGTTGGAGATTTAACTACAGCAATAAATGAAGGTCAGAAGATAAAGCGTTCTTGACTAGGGCAATATTCACATTAGCCATTAGGTTATGGTGCATCTACCATTTCCTCGTGCCAGGGAGCTCCACAAAGGATGAACAGGGCTGGCAGTAGTACCATCACTGCCCCCAGCGGTCATATCTGAAGACTTTGGTTCTTTAAGAACCAGAGCTGTGGAGTGTTCGAGCAGCTGGCAAGCTGCCAGGAAACACATGGGATCGCCCAAACCCAAAGGAGGTCTAAATCTACCCTATAGCAAGAATTCCCCTTACACTGATATTTCACATCTCTGTTGTATCTTTCAGACCTCTCTCTATTCTATTCAAAACTAAAGAAAAAACTTTACCGAATGTGGAAAACCTACATGAAAAGTTGGATTGTCACCACCAGATGCTGTTTAGGGGAAGAAAAGGAGAACATGGAATGGCTATACAATGTATTTACATATTTAGACTATAAAAAGACAGTTATGATTCAGTAAATATAGTTATATTTATTTTATATACCGCAAAATAGACATCTGAAGCCATGAAAACAAAAAGAAAATAGGTTAACAGGCCTTGCAAGCTTGAGGCAGGAGGACATACTGGATATGAGGTAGGGGTGTCACCTGGGTGGAATATTCTGCAAGCCTCACTCATATCCTGTCAACTACTTCATCTTTCTCACAAAACAAATATCCTGAGTCACCTGCACCTTATACGACTCAACACTCCATCAATATTGTGCCCTTCACAGCAAAACGTTGGCTATTTCTTGGAACATGGAATACTGAACTCCTTCAGTTTCTCCATTTGTGGGCAGCAAACATTATTAGTCAGTTTTAAGATTGAATTGTGTCAGGAAATTAAGGAAAAAAACATTCATTTAGTTTCTTTTAGCTCCGTGGTCCACCGATATATCCCCCAAAAGGTGTTAGAGAAAGAAAAAAGTGATACAGTATAGTGATAAAATAAAGTTACATATCTTGTGAATTGCAGCTGAACAAAACAATGGTACCCAAGATCAAAACATTTGACTCAGAAATATAATTAAGTTTATAACTTAATTTCTGTCTGAATTATTATGTGAAAATTATTTTTGTGCCATTAGCTTTTAAAATCTGTAAATACCATTGCAAAGGTTCGGAACTAGTAAGAATTCTTCCAGACGGGAACCAATACATTTAATCATTCAATTCAATTCTTCCTTTAAAGTTTCTATTGCAATGCTGGGGAAAGAAAAGGAGAATCTGACTAATTGACCCGGACAACTAATATTACTTTACATGTCTGAGAGACCAGTTATAACAACTACCAATTTGCAGACAAAAACAGCCAAATAGAGTGCACAGGCAATCAGGGGGGTACTGCATTTATTAGACTTAACTGGGAAAATGCAGATGGGCGTGCTAAAAAAGAAAGGGCAAACAGCTCTTGTAACAAACCTCAAAGCAACATATGGAGGTGATTATGCGCTAATGAAAAAAAATGGATTGTCTCAGATAAGTGCATTTGAAACCCGCAGGAACTGAACACCTAGTACAAACAAGCCATGATTGCGATAGTCATCACTACAAACTCACACAGTAATAGTAGGGCTGTTCTTGAACAACCTTTTGTCCTAAGCACACCTACAAACACCCTATGCAAAGCCCTGCTTATGTGCTGCATGTAGGCAGAGGAGTCAGCATGCTGTCTGCGTGAGGTCTGCATACACGAAGAAATACATTTTAGCTGCACTGACCACCACATAAGAGAAAGAAGAGATTGGTTAATGTTCCCTTACTAAAAATAGCCAAAAATATCCAGAGGTGGCCAAATAAAAAGTAAAAATAGGACATAAAGAGGTATCACAATTTATAAATTCTATAACTTGGTGCTGTCCCCACTAATCTTGCTGCCCTTGGCACTGGTCAACAAGAGCCATTGTGATAAATACAGCTCTGGTTATGGAAGAAAGCAGTAAACAAAAATGTGAGGAATGTAACATTTTCCTAAACCTCTGAAAATAGAAAAACCCAAAATCAACCTTGCTGACCTATGCATACAAATTTGGAGTGTAATAAGCAATAACTGAGCGAATGCAATCAGCTTCACCTGAAAAACTGTCTGCAAGTAGCACTGCTTAGACACCAAGCAATTAAATGCTCGGATGTTTTGAAACCAAAGCCAACATTCTGTCCTGTTAAATTTCACATCCAAAACTTAACACTCATCTTCTCCAAGAACGGCGTAAGGGTTGATGTTGGTGCTTTTTGCTTTGACACCTTTCTTGACTTGAGATGGAGAGGTGTCCTCTTCTTCTGCATCCTCTTCTTCATCTGCATCACGATCATGTTCTTCTTCCTCTTCCCCTGAGCTAGAGATCTCTTCCTCTTCTTCACCTCCTGAGGAAGGCTGACTGTCAGGGTGGCCCCGGGCTTGTATATGACTGATTATTTCCAGTGTGTCCGGGTGTTGCTCCCAGGCCCCTGTGGGGAAATAAAGTTCAAAATTAAGCTGTGGCCCTTTAGTAGGAATGGTGAGGCTTTCTGATGCCGTCACTAGGGAGCCAGCAATTATTCTTTTTTAGCAAGTTAAATACAAAAACTAGAATACTGCATACAAGTATTGCGGATGAACAGGTGGATTTGTGTAAACTGTGTAGTCTGTGTCCTCCTTCGCACACTAGGTTGGGGGAAGAGTGATCTGATAAGAAGAAAGTTATGGCTGTTGGGTCATGAGAAAGAAAGCAGCTGGCAACATAAAAAAATCTATTCTCATACTAATAATTGCAAGTTTTTCATATCATAATGTAACAAGAAGTTTGGTCAAAATGAGCTAGCAATCATGTAACGATTTGACCAGTGTATAATTGTTACCTCCTGATATAATAGAATTTAGTGCTGACGCTGACTTTTTCTGGATACATGTAAAAGAATGCCAGCTTCTCCCTGTCTGACTATTCCCAGTTAGATGATTTGGAAATGGGCTCTCCCAGGGGTAAACCGAGACACGTGATCTTGCTGCTGGAACTGTGGCTGTTTTGGACCATTGTACGCATCCAATAAAGATAAGTACTAACATTTGTTTAGGCAGTACATAAGTATTTTGTGTCTGACACTTGTAGTCTCACAAATACTACTTTCGCCTTGTTATAGGCCCACACAGGGACCTGTCATTTATTATTGAATGGACGCAACAGCTATTAAAAAGAAATAGTAAAAAAGTACATCTTATGTGCATATCAGTTAAAGAGAAAATGCCACGTCCTTGTGATTTCCTATGAGCTTTATGCTGATCTGGGAAAGACAGGATGTGGCTAGGTGTTGACCAACAAGCTACAAGTGTTTTTACTGTACAGACAACTATTCTATTCAGTAGCAAGGTAGCATTGTTGTCACAGGAAGCTGCATTAGGTGGACTTCAACTGATATTTGTGAGACTTTGCAGGGGGACTATGAAAACTGTAAGCAACTGCATGAAATCGTTGAAAAAACAAAAAGGTTCAGATAATACCTTTGTTAAGGGAGTACCCGGGTGGCCTCATGCATAAACAAAGCCTTCCATCCACTGCAAGGCGCAACAAACTGTTGGCAGCTCGATAGGTATCATTACGTGAGGCTTTTGCAGTCCTATAGCCACGTTTTTCAGCCCAGGCTGTGTGCAGAAGGGGGAACATAACAGGAAGGATTTAAATCTCCATCTAATTGCAGGATACATGGATAACATGCAAACCAATCATCAGCTTCTTACCATCACAAATGTTCCATGCTGTCCAACCTTGCTTGCTTTCCTCTGGGTGAGTCAGTTTTAGAAGTCTGGGCACAGGTATTCGGCAGGACAGGTAGCCCACAGAGGTATAAGGTTCTTGAATTTGGGCAATGGGGTAAATGCCAGCCAGTAGCTGTAAAAGTGACAGCAAGAATAGATAAAAACCACAAATAAAGTTTAGTTGTAGTCCTGCAACCTTCCATGCTTTGATTTGTGATTCATTTTTAAAAAATGGAAATGCCTTAGATATCTCTTTCACTCTGTAAAACAATGCTGCTTCCTGCCTCCTAACCTCTGCGCTGGTAAAGCTTAGGAATAGTCACACCCCTTGGAAAAAGTATCTGTAAATATCCTCACAATGATTTCCTGCAGAGCAATCTGCTTCACACAATGGGCAAGATTAAGGAAAGCTCTCCAAGACTGGAGAAGATACACTTTCATCAGTGAACCTGGGTAATCCAAGAAACCTGGATTAGTTCTGGTCCAGGATTGAAAACATTTGCTCACAAATAGCAAATGACTTAAGCAATCCATTCCAGGTTTGCTGGATCTTCCAGGTTCACTGAGAAAGTGTATCCTCTCCAGCCTTGGAAAGCTTTAAAAAATAAGGCCCAATACTGTTGCTATTTTATTTATTCGCAGCAAAGGGGAGCACAGAGAAGGACTAATTGGACAGTGAAGTGGCAGCAACAGGTTGATTAACTGTTGCAGCCACTTCATTGTCCAATCAGTAGGCTGTAGGAGGACAGACTACTAAACAAGTTTTAGCAGCTTTTTATACTACAGCTATAAGATAAGTCAGTACCGATAAGGTGGCATTGTGGGGAATGCGTTTTCTAATAACAAGCTGGCATGTTTTTTCGGACACAAAATATTGATAAAAGACTGGAAAAACTGCTTACAACATCTAGTTAGTAAGGAAAAGCAGAATGTCTGTATGTGATAACAAGGACACACACTTATAAGAGCAGGTGAAGGAGAACATGCATATTTCCTAGCACCTCTCCTAGGACCTACCTGCTGTTGTTTATCTATCAGAGATGGGAATATAAGGCCGGGACAATCGCACAGTCGTACAGTAGGCGTCAGGTAATAGGTCTGGAAGTATTTGGTGTGACCAGGAGTTCGAGAAACACTGACAATCTTCCTGCCTACAAGGCCATTGATTAATGATGACTTTCCTACATTTGGAAATCCTGTAAATGGGATCAGAAAAAAAAAAAACAGAAGAAAAAGAACAATGAGTTCACAGGAGAAATGGGTTGTTTTATCTATGTGGTACAGGTTACCAGTTGCTTACACATATCAGGCATTTTTTATTAAACACGATTATTGCTTTTTTTCTTTTGGTCATATGTCTGGATTCAATTTGGGTGAAACTATGTTACTTTGGTTACATATTTTGATACATATCGCAGATCTCGGTTTCCAATTGATCTCATTTATTTGATTCAAAAAGTTGTGACTTTTAGAGACTGAAAAGAAAATCTTTCTTAATTAAAAGTTTTTGTAATTAACAAAACAATAAAAAAACAATAGGCACATTTTTGCTTAAAGCTATTTTTTTTAGGGTATTTAATTATTTTGTATATTGATTCAAATTAATATATATATATATATATATATATATATATATATATAATATTGTTTTTTGAAAAGATTAACTTTTAAAGTCAAATATGATCTATTTGTACATATGTCCTTATATTTCATGAAGAGTTTCATATACATTCTGCCTATTATTACTAGGTCTCCATTATAATTTTGGGGGACACCCAAGGTGGCTTTTCTTGCAATATTTTTGAACTTGGAGGTTGTTCTGATTATTCCATCTTTAAGGATCATTAATATCCACAATTCACTGGAGGGTAACCAAACAATTGTATACAATACCAATGGGACTTTTTATGTATCCTCCTGATATAACATTGTTTAGTCTTCTAAATATTTTCTTGTTGTTTAAACAATATTATTATTATTATTACACAGTATTTATATAGCGCAGAGCTGTACAGCCATGCCACTAAACATTGTAACAAAAGCCTCTACGAAGGCAGTCGTGATATTTTTCCTTCCCCTGACGAAGTGTGTTTCATCCAGTGAAACGCATTGGAATTAAGCAAATATCTAACCTTTAAATTGTGGCGTATGTATCCATGTTTATCTGTGAACTTTTCTAAGAAGACTTTATTGTGTTTACAAACCTTTTTTTTATGTATGTGTAAAAAGAATCCTTTTTATTGAAGGCACAAAAAAGGCATTTATGGGACACAAAATATGCAGTTTGACTATTCCTCCACATACGATTATTATTATTATTATTATTATTATTATTATTAATATTAATAATAATAATAAACAGGATTTTTATAGCGCCAACATATTACACAGATACAGACAGTGACATAGGAGGAGGAGAGGACTCTGCCCCGAACAGCTTACAATCTAAGAGGTGGGAGTAGCACACAATAGGAGGGGAGATATGTAATGGTGGGAAGTAGTGACGGTTTCAAAAGACAGAAAAAGATATGGAATAGTGGGTACATAGGGAGGGCTTAGGAGACAGAAGGAGATGGGTAGGAAAGTTTTGGGAGATCGTTTAAATGAGCAGAAAGTAGGAGCAAGCTGAATAGGACGAGGAAGACCATTCCAGAGAGTTGCGACAGCTCTAAAAAAGTCTTGGAGCCGTGCGGGTTATGAGTGAGGAAGTCAGTAGTAGGTCATTGGTGGAGTGAAGAGACCAGCTGGGGGGTATTTTTTCACCAGGTTAGAAATATAAATAAATTGGACAAGAACTGTGGAGGGTTTTGAAGGCAAAGCACAGAAGATTGAATTTGATTCTCAGGTGAAATGGAAGCCAGTGGAGAGAACTGCAAAGAGATGCAGCAGAAGAGGAGCGGTGGGAAGGATGGATGAGTCTGGCTGCAGCATTCATAATAGATTGTGGAGGAGAGAATTATAATACCACAGAATAAAGGGCAGCATGGTGGCTTAGTGGTTAGTGCTCTGGCCTTTGCAGCACTGGGTGCCAGGTTTGAATCTCGGCCAGGACATTATCTGCATGGAGTTGCAGGTTCTCCCTGGTTACTCCGGTTTCCTCCCTCATTCCAAACACATGCAATTATTTAGTAATTTGGCTTCCCTCAAAAATTAACTTTTGACTGTAATAAATGCATAGGACATTAGATTGTGAGCTTCTTTGAGGGACAGCTAGTGACATCACTATAGACTTTGTACAGCACTGCGTAATATGTTGGTGCTAAATAAATACTGTAAAAACCAAACTAATAAATAATATTAAAGCAATTCTATTGCAAAATTAAGAGGTAGAAGAAAAATTCTACTGTAGAGAAGACATATTACCCTATCCCATTATCAGTGCTGCAATCTCAGCATGCAGTTGAGGAGAAATGGGTGCAGTGCAATCCAAAACACCATTAAATGTACTAGATAAAGAGAATCCTCCAAGCAACATAGATCTTGAAGGGAGTAAAGATAGTGATGCAGACAGCGGGATTATATTTAGTATATAGTATTATATTTCTTCCTTACAGGGGAATTCATTTTAACTTTTATTATAACTTACTTTAAACATCACTAGTTATACCTTACCTACACAGCCGATGCTCAGCACACCATCTTTGTAGCGCTCTCTGGTGGGGGCTCCAAGCTCTGCATCAGTGACCTGCTGAGCCAGGACGGCGTCACCATCTTCGGAGTCCTTGTCCTCTCGGTCTTCATTTTTGCTAGAAGGACGGGAAAGTGCCTCACTGTCTCTCTCAATCTTCTCTCTCCAGCTAGACAGATCAACTGAATAGAGGTATGGTAACATCAGTTAACACTGGCACATTAGAATATATTCAGTGTGAAGTTTAACAATAAGAGACAACAAACACAGACAACAATACCTGGGCAAAATACAAATATAGAAGTTGCCATAGCTGACTGCAAATGCAGGGCTGAAAATCCAATGATTTGCTAGTAATGGAGTCAGTTACCTGGGACAAGGATGCTATATATCCTGACCACAAACACATACTGGGTATAAACCCAATCATCTCACCTATATGAGCATGTTGGGTAATCTATTCCCATTCCAAAAATATGGGTGTTGATAAGTGAAAGTTGGCTCTTATTTTGTGGCTATCATCACCCAATAATGCCACAAGTGTTTAGTGGAGCCAAGTTTAGGCCTCTGAGGCAACCATTTATGTTCCCCCCACTGCAAAATAATCAAACCATTTCCTTATAGAGCTACCTTTACAGAGGAGCACAGTCACAAAGAAACAGAATAAAAAAAACCTTCTCGAAATATAGAAGCATATAAATGTCTACAATAATTGTGCCCTTAACTGGAATATTTTGGAGGGGTATCCATATAGTTGTGACCATATATTAAGAGTGATGTTTGGGTGTCAAACTTTTGGCCATAGTGGAAGTTTACTTCACATTTAACATGCCTTACCGTTCCCAGCTGTGATGAGCTCACAGGCCTGAAGTAGCTGATTGGGGCCCAAAGCCGCACTCCAAACTCTGCGTTTCTTTCTACGCTTTTTAAACACTAAAGGAAGGTAAAAACAGATATCAGGAAAAGTTCAAAGGACAGTATAACAAGAAAAGAGAGAGAGAGAGCGAGAGAGAAGGGAGAAACAGAGAGCAAAAGAGAGTGGAGAGAGAAGAGAAAAACGGAGAGGAGAGAAAGAGAGAGAGAACAAGCAAGAAAGAGAGAGAAAAAGAGAGATGAGAGAGAAAGAGAGAGAGAGAGAGCAAGGTAGAGAGGAGAGAGAAAAAGAGATGACAGAGGAGAGAGAAGGAGAGCGAGAGATAGGGGAGCGAGAGAGGAGAGAGAGAGGTAGGAGAGAATGAGAGCAAAAGAGAGAGGAGAGGGAGGAGACAGAAGAGAGAGCAAGAGAAAGAGAAAGGCAATGGGCCTGATTTATTAAGGCTTTCCAAGGCAGTAAAGCTGGGTGATCCAGCATCCCTGGAATGGATCTAGTCCTGGATTGAAAACATTTGCTAGCAATTAGCAAATGACTGAAGAAATCCATTCCAGGTTTGCTGGATCACCCAGCTTCACTGATGAAAGTGTATCCTCTCCAGCCTTGAAACACTGTAATAATTCAGGCCCTATCCCTGTAGGAGACACCATTGTGGGCTGGACAGTTATTTCAGTATTTAACACTCTTGCCTTTGCAGCACTAATTCACAGGTTCAAATCCCAACCAGGACACTATCTGCAAGGTGTTTGTATGTTCTCCCTGTGTCTGCGTAGGTTTCAGCCTCCCCTCGAAAATAGTCCTTTGACTACAATAATGACATATGACTATGGTAGGGATATTAGATTGTGAGCTCATTTAGGGAAAGTTAGCGATACGACCATGGATTATATACAGTGCTGCGTAATATATCTGTGCTATATAAATACTGGCTCATACTAATAAAAAAAATAGGAGATAAGAAAAGTGAAAAACAAAAGCAAGGATAGGACAGGTAACATGTATTGTACACACATTTAAAAGTTAGACAATACCTGTGGAGGGGTCCTGCTCTTCTTCTGGATGTCTGGGGTAGGATGTAAAGCAAACAACGTGGACCTGCGGGAACCTCTGCTGAAAGTAATGTTTCCAGGCTACCACTAGTGATGGTGGGGCCAAATCCGTCTTATTGAGAACGACAATTAAAGCTCTTCCCATGTCTTGGATCACATAGTCATACAACGCTGGAGAAAAATGCAGCACCTGAAAGGCATTGAAGATCTTTTATTTCTTTTACAACAGGAATGGCAGCTGTTGTGTACTAAAAGGGGTATTATGACTGGGCACTTTCTGTTTGTCCTCACCCTTCCACTCAAAACAGAACAGCCCTCTCTTCATTCTAATGCTACAGGAAGCAATCATCAAGAACCGCTTCCAGTAACCGAGGTGAGATATTGAAGGACTTCCCTGGCAAGAGGCAAAAAAGGAAGTAAAAAACACATGCTGCCTGTGGTGTGTAATTCTATTGAGTTTCCCATCATTTTGTGTGATTAGGCTCTACAAAATTGTCCTAAAAATGTATTCCAACTACATCACTAAAGTATAGTACAAATCTTCCTCCTTACTTTGTGTTCTTCCTTTGTGAGGGTTGGCTACTGCTGTTAACTGGGGGAGATCAATAGGCAGGAAGTAGGAAAATCTGATGAATGGGACATCCCAGAGACTATGGCCCTGATTTGTTAAAGCTCTCCACGGCTGGAGAGAACACACTTTCATCAGTAAAGCTGGTAACCCAGCAAACTTGGAACGGTTTTTCTAAACATCTTTAGCTCTTTGTTAGCAAATGTTTTGAATCCTGGACCAGATCCATTCCAGGTTTGCTGGATCACCCAGCTTCACTGATAAAACTGTATTTTCTCCAGCCTTGGAGATTTTAAGTAAATCAGGGCCAATGAGAGGACAGCCACTTGTGTGGTAACAAACAGCATAAGGCAATTAGACATCTAATGACAAGTCTGTACATAAAGCAACAAAAAAACAGCGACACACAATACTGACCGGGTGCCGGATGTCTGTTATCAGCAGGACAATGTCGGACATCTCTAGAACTCTCCAGAGCTGACGCCAGGTCTAAAAACAATGACAACAGAGAAAGTTTTATCATTTTTTTCATTACATTTTAACGCTTTCTTGCAAAGTGGTATGTACCGTATTTTTTGCCGTATAAGACG
Source organism: Pyxicephalus adspersus (assembly GCF_032062135.1). Classification (NCBI taxonomy): domain Eukaryota; kingdom Metazoa; phylum Chordata; class Amphibia; order Anura; family Pyxicephalidae; genus Pyxicephalus; species Pyxicephalus adspersus. The sequence continues at coordinate 12,596,838 of NC_092871.1, forward strand.
CACTTTTTCTTCCCCAAAACTGGGGAGGAAAAGTTGGTGATCAGAAGGGGAATAATCTTTCAGAATCTTTTTTTTCTAGATTTTCCTCCTTTAAAATTGGGTGCGTCTTATATTCCGGAGTGTCTTATACGGCGAAAAATACAGTACATAAAATTATATATTATGCCATGATCCCTTTCCATTCCCTTATATGACACCCCTAATGTTAAAGAAACCTTAAAATCTATCGTTTTTTAAAAAACTGTATGGGCAGATTTTTAGAAAATGCTATCGGTCTGGCTGCAACGCTGACCCTTTAGTTTCAGTGCACAGTTCTGTGTCAGTGGCTTTACCAATGATTTATCAACATAGCAAATGGACAATAACGGTATAAAATCAGAACTTATTATTATACAGTATTTATATCGCGCCGACATATTACACAGCGCCGTACAAAGTCCATAGTCATATAACCGGCTGTCTCTCACAGGGGCTCACAATTTAATGTCCCTACCATAGTCAAATGTCTTTAATACAATAAAAGGTCAATTTGGGGGGAAGCCAATTAATGTGGGAATGTGGAAGGAAACCCGAGTACCCGGAGGAAACCCATGCAAACTCCATGCAGATAGAAACCTGGGTCCTAGCGTTGCAAATGCCAGAGTGCTAACCACTGAGCCACCATGCTGCTCTACCCAATGAAAATGAAAGCTTCCATATTCCCTTTATGGTCGGTTAAATGTAAACTCCATACTTCTCTTTCTTGCTCTTGGTCTGGTTATTAGATCTTTCAACAGGTTTTGTTACATTTGTTTGATGCTTAAAAAGACACATCTGTTAATCTTACTGTAAAAAACTTGTAAGCTGACAATTATTCCTATCATTATTTCTGATGTTCTAAAATAGAGGAGTGATAAGGTGTTATTCTAGGACTGGATCAATAATTGAATGAAAAATTGAAGAAAACATAAAGAAAAAAGAAAACAAATGCAGATTTTAGGCTGCAAAATATTTCAATTTTTATTTTTGAGTTTTAGATACCCTTTAAAGCAAGGGTCTCAAACTCTGGCCTGTAGTAGCGGTATCACTTGTGTCTATTAAACAGCAGCCTATGTGTGGACCCTGCAGAGTTTTTACTGACAGGTAAGCTCAATACTCAGGAATAATCAGGATTATATTATTATCAGTAATTATCAAAGAGCCATTGCAATATTATTTGTTTTACTGTGCCAGAGAATGCAATGTGAAACCAAATGAATGCAGCAATTCACATTGCATTCTCTGGCACAGTAAAACAATTATTCTCAAAAAGAAGAAACAAGAACAAATGCAGTGGATTGATCCAAATGATTTAGATCAATCCACTGCATATTACTGCATGCTCTTCTCATGTGTTCGTGTTTCTTCTTATTTAGATTTTTAATTAGATTTTTTCAATAAATTTTAAATTTGGCCCGCGACTTGGTCTAAGTTTTTAGCTTCGGCCCTCTGTGTATTTGAGTTTGACACCCCTGCTAAAGGTGGGATAGATTGGTCAGAGCTATCTTGTCATCCAGCAGCCATATATCTCACCTCCAGGTTGTGATCAAAGTAGCTTAGATCTCGAGGATTGTGCATCTCATAGATCTTCTGCAGATAATTTCTGAAGGCCTTTTCCTCCTGTGATTGTACAGCCTCCTTGCTCATGTCGTAATTCCATCTTGGCCTTTTTGGGAAGTCTAAAACTGGAAAAACAACAAAAATTACCTCAATGATCTTTCATGGAGCATATGGGCCTGATTTATTAAAGCACTCCAAGGCTTGAGAGGATACACTTTCATTAGTGAAGCTGGGTGACCCAGGAAACCTGCAATGGATCTGGTCCAGCTTTCAAAACATTTGCTAACAAATTGCAAATGACTAAGAAAGGATCTTTCAGGATCCTTCCATGAAGAATCTTTCATGATCCTTTCCAAAGACAAAAGACTGAACAATGTGTGAACGAGTACTGTACATACAGCGCTGCTCTGCTCCATGGAGAGGGGAGAAAGACAAAGTGACATCCCGCTGCACTCTCTCCCCTTCATTTTAATTATGATCGTTCCTCGTCCGTGGATCCGCCAAGTTGGCTGTCAGGACGATGATCGCTGTACACGCGTCAGATTCTTGTCCGATATCAGCCCTGAGGCGATTATTAGACGAGAATCATCTGACGTGTGTACGTAGCCTTAAGTGTGTTACCTTTGAATGAGGCTTGTATTACTAGTAACGGCTTTTGTCAATTATACCCACCAGAGCCACCTTCACCTTTAAAGAATTTAAATTTAAAGAAAAATTGTTCTTTGTTTTCTGCATGGATTAGATTGAAGTCTTTTTAAATAAGGCACACACAGGCAAACGGTCATTAGGTACGGGAATCTTTTATATATATATATATATATATATATATATATTACACATGCAATATACAGTTACCTGATCCAGGTCTATAAATTTCATCTATATTAACTTCCAGTTCAGTTTCTGGAACGGGTTCCAGGAGTTTTTCCTGTGCAATTTTTTTCCTCCTTTCAATTTCTTCTTTACTCTCTTTCTCAAATTGTAGTCGATACCTGCAATACATAACAAGACCACACAATGTCCCTATTATTTAGAACAGGCCATGACAATGGATGAGAATGAATACAGAACATGCTAGCATTATCATGCCATAATATTATTTTGAGTATCATTCTGAAAACTCATGCCTCAGCAGACCAGACCATGTGGCTTTGGCTGCAAAGCTATTGAATGCAAGCAACGGTAAAATAGGATTATGAAATAGTTGCTACTTTGTATGTAAATTATTACAAACTAAACATGAAAGAATTCTGAAATTATTATCATAGTTATACCCATTGGGGCTAATTTATTAAAGCTCTCCAGGACTGAAGAAGATACACTTTCATGAGTGAAGCTGGCTGATCCAGCAAACTTGGAATGATCTGGTCCAGGGTTCAAAACATTTGCTGTCAAACAGCAAATTACTTTGTAGAAATCCATTCCACATTTTGTGGATCACCCAGCTTCAGTGATGAAAGCATATCCTCTCTAGCCTTGGAGACCTTAAATAACTCATGTTGATTGGGACTGATTTATTAAAGCTCTCCAGGAGTAGAGGATATACTTTCTTGGGTAAACTTGGGTGACCTAGCAAAGCAGGAATAGATTTCCTAAGTAATTTCCTATTTGTTGGCAAATGTTTTCAATCCTGGACCAGATCTATTCCAAGTTTGCTGCATCACCCATGAAAGTCTATCTTCTCCAGTCTTGGACAGTTTTATTAAAACAGGCCCAATCTGTTCAGGGTTTTAGCCCGTCCTGGGAGATTTCACCATATATCCTGAAAGACGAAAAAAGGAAGGAAGAATAATCTCCCTAGGGGGAAGATATCTAGTTATTGACAGCGGTGCCCAGAACAGGAGTCCTCAGTAGATTTATACATCAATGTTTTAACTGTAAAACCCCCTTTTTGGTTACTACACCTTACTACTCATCAGTATACTATCACTATACTATCAGTATAAAAATTCTTAAGACAATATTGTATGTTGGGACCACTACATTATATGGCATTCCTGTTCGATTTCTGCTCATGCAGCAGTGGGTTCAGCCCATTTTTATGCCCATGCAGCAGTGGGATTGCTCTTAAATATACTTAATTCCCTCAAATGTAAAGATGTCAACCAATAGCATAGTAGGCCTATTAATACTTGTAGATACTTTGAAACAATGTACAAACCTGTTGGGGTCATAGCCTTTTTCTCCAGGTTTAAAAATCTGTGGCTGCTGGTTGACTCGTCTTACTTGAGTGCGAATGCTCTCACTGTCGGAGGTGTCTGTATTTTCCTCTGCCCGCTCTCTGCTCTGGCTCCGACTGTTTGACTCGGATGGACCAGCTTCCAGAGGTCCTGTAGGGAAGATAATAAAGCAAAGAAAGTGAGGCACAGGTCTGTCTTTAAAAATCTTAAAAAAAAAATTAGGCTGACTATAATACTTCCAAAAATTTGCAGAACCAATGTCATGTTGCAAATGTTTCTCATTGGACAGCCAATTGTACAGACAGCCAATAAAAGATTGATAAAAGAAGAATAAAAGAAGCTTTATAGAATCTCCTTGCTGCCAGGAATAATGCAAAAAAAACTTCATGATTTAATGAGTGAAAAAAGGGAGTGGATCATAAAAGGGTTTCAAAAATGTGGATTAGGAAATTAGGAAAGCCTAATGATGAGCTTTATGGGTAACGCTCCTCCAATGACCAGCTACTAACTTCCACACTAATAACCTCATCACACGCACGGCTCCAAGACTTTTCTAGAGCTGCCCCAATTCTCTGGAACGGTGTTCCTCGTCCAATTCGGCTTGCGCCTACTTTCTGCTCATTTAAAAGAGCGCTCAAAACACATTTTTTTTTTAAACTTGCCTACCCATCTTCTGTTTCTTGAAACCATCACTACTTCCCACCACTACACATCTACCCTCCTTTGTGTGTTACTTCCCCCACCTCCTAGATTGTAAGCTCTTCGGGGCAGGGCCTCTCCTCCTCCGGTGTCACAGTATGTATTCGTCTGTCATTTGCAACCCCTATTTAGTGTACAGCTCTGCGTTATATGTTGGCGCTATATAAATCCTGTTTCATAATAATAATAATATTAAAATAACAATAAGGCTACGTACACAAGTCAGATGATTCTCATCAGATTCTTGCCTCAGGGCTGATATCGGAAGAGAATCTGACATGTTTACAGCGCTCGTCTGACATTGTTCATGGATCCATCCAATGAACAACTGCAATACATGTGAAGGGGAGAGAGTGCAGTTGGTGCCCCCCCCCCATGAAACAGAACTGTGCTGTATGCAAGTGGCTCGCTCATGCATCATGCAGTCTTTTGTTTAAAATGATTGTAAAAGATCTTTTCCAACAACAAAAGTCTAACATGTGTATGCAGCCTAAATCTGTTTTTATTTGAATTTTCAAGTTTAAATACAAACAGTACAATCAGAAAAACAAAAAACAAAAGTGAAAAATTTTTTTTACATCCAATGATAAACAACAATAAGTAGCAAATAACAAGAAGAGGGGCAAGGGGGGTAAAAATGAGCTTTAATATATTTATTATTTTAAAATTTAACTAAATTGGGGCAGGACTAACCCTAGTGAAATCTAACCACAATGTCACCATCCTAAGGCTGCGTACACACGTGCAAAATTTGTCGTTAGAAAAGATCTTTCACATTCCTTTCTAACAACATAAGGCTGAACGATGCATGAACGATCGCTATACATACAGCACCATTCTTGCATTACGATCATTTGGCGTCCGTGGATCCGCCAGGATGGACGGCCGCTGTACAAATGTCAGATTCTTGTGCGATATCAGCCCTAAAGCGATTATCGAAGGAGGACTATCTGAAGTGTGTACGTAGCCTAAGGGAGAGTTTGGTAGAACTATGCAGCAGTTTGGTTATATCATTTTTATACAGTACAGTGTGCATGGGCAAACTACGGCACATTGGGCTTTTTAATACGGCCTGTCAAATATTGCCCGCTGGCAAAAAAAAGCAACTGACAACACTGTTCCCAATGAAGTTCAATGTAAGTTTTATTTTTTATTTTTTCGGTAATGGCATTGACACGTAATTTAGTTCTTACAAACACTTCATCCATCAGATACTGGCCTGGCTCATCTGTCAAATTTTAAAACACACTGTGACCCCTGAGCTAAAAAGTTTGCCCACCCCTGCAGAACAGGGACAACTAAACATTGCAGAATTCAGAAGCAGGGTTCTCCCCAGGCCCTTTTAGCTGGGTGCACCACCCGGCACTTTTCAGCACCCACCGGGCTGTTTTTGGGTGGTTACTGAAGGTTTTTGGTCACAATACAGGGGCTGCCACCCACCTACAATTTCTTCCCAATCGGCTTAAAAAAAATTCTGGGTTGAGCACTGAGAAGCTACTCAGTGCGGTCTGAGAGCCAGCAGGAAGGTTTCCTGGCAAATCAATAGGGTTTGGGATTATTAAATGCGATTACTTCCCCCACCTCCTAGATTGTAAGCTCTTCTGGGCAGGGTCCTCTCCTCCTGTGTCACTGTCTGCATTAGTCTGTCATTTGCAACGCCTATTTAATGTACAGCACTGTGTAATATGTTGGTGCTATATAAATCCTGTTTATTATTAATAATAATAACAACAACACTGTATATATAAATATTTACACTCACACTTGAACCCTTACATAAACAATAAGAACATTAAACACATTGCGGCTGATTTACTAAAGGAACTTAGACTGTTTAGGCAGAATTATCACCTTGCAATGAATATATCACTTAGCTCAGGTAATGTGTTGATAGCACACTTTGTATTAAATATCTTATTAGATTTTTTTTTCCCTAAACATGACTGGATATCTGGAATCAGCCGGGCTTCATCTCATTCACTAAGCTAAGTGAAATATCTCCTGCAAATAGATCATTTAATTTGCTATGTGAACAGATTCTATTCCTTTAATAATCAACCCTATTGACTATGCTGGGCTTTTCCCAGCCCTGTCCGGCAAAAAGTTCCGGCTGACTTAACAAGTCACAACGCACCATCATTTCACCTCTGTGCCAAACCTGACGTCTTCCGGGGTTGCTTTGAATCATACTGGTGGCTACCGGCGAACTATTAGAGACAATGGCCCTGATTTATGAAAACTCTCAAAAACTTAAGAAGATAAACTATCATGGGAGAACCTGAGTTATGCAGCAAACCTGGAAAGGATTTCAACAAAAATTCACCAACTAATAGCAAATAACTTTTAAGAAATCCATTCCAAGTTTGCTGGATCACACAGGTTCTCCCATGCTGGTTTATCTTCTTCAGTCTTGGAGAGCTTTCATAAATCATATCCATTGGGCCTAATTTATTAAAGCTCTCCAAGGCTGGAGAGGATACATTTTCATTAGTAAAGCTGGGTGATCCAGCAATCCTGTAATAGATATTTTAAAATGATTTTCCCTCTTTGATACCAAATGTTTTCAATCCTGGACCAGATCCATTCCAAGTTTGCTGAATCACCCAGCATCACTAGTGAACATGTATCCTCTCCTGCTTTAATAAAACAGGCGCAATGGATCTGATTTATGAAAGCTCTTCAAGACCCGAGAAGATATAATATTATGGGAGTACCTGGGTGATGCAGAAAACTTGCAAGCTTGCTGGATCACCCAGGTTCTCCCATGATCATCTTGCAGAGCTTTCATATATCAGTGTCTAGCACTAGATATAACAATCATCTGCTCTCGATTTGTACAAAACACATGAATGCAGCGCTCACCTCTCTTGCGCTCTCTTTTGTCTTGCAGCTGCTTCTTCTTCTGCTTGGTACTAAATGGCTTCTTGCGCGGCATTTTTACCTTTTTGTGCTCGTAATATATTCAACGTCTCTTCCAAGAGATCCGGGAAATGCCAATATCAGTCTGAAGATTATCCTTGGCTCTTTTTGCCCAAGTCTAAGCTGTACCTAAATATGAATTATAAGCTCATGTCTAGCCCTGGGCAAGGTTATAATGAATTTTATGCTGATCGGAATGTTTTTAGGAGAATCTTCCAGGTTTTGTCCCACTTATTGCACTTTAGTAATATCACCATAAGCTGTTTAGAATGTCTATAAGATTGTCAATGGCTTTGTCAGCATCTTTAACAATAAATATTAAAGTATTAAAGTTTGGTGAGTTCTAATAAGTTTTCATTCTACTTATTATGTTCTATGAACATCTAAACTGATTGGAGATGCTCCAGATTTTGGTTGTATAACTTATTACGTAAATCTCTACAGATGACGGTCAATCAGTGTGTCCATGCATTAGTCCCTGCAATAACACAAGCTTCTGACCCCCCTAATTCTGACTTTTTGTGCTAGATTTGTTTAGTACAATAAAGTTTGTTCAAATTACCTGTCCATACAAAAAAATAAACCCTGCAATAGCACTTGGACTATTAGAAAAAGAATAAAGCTTACAATTCCCTACTTTGCTGCTAATGATGGTCCCTCCAGTGATAACTTTTCCTGCACTTTGCACTCCAGGCCCAATAAACACAATTCCACTGCAGAATAAGGCCTCATGCCCACTATCCTAGCCTCCCACACCCACAGGGGGGTCTTTGATTTCTCCCCTCTTCTACCCACTCTATAGTGCGAGAAAAGAACTTGTCAATAGGTGAAAAGAACAACCCACAAAAGTCACGAGTGGGACCCACAATGTGCCTCTTTCAGCTCTGGCAACAGGAAATGCCCCTCATGCGTTCCACCTTAAAGTCATTAGCCAATCAGCTCTCGCTATGCGTGTCACGCCTCGCTTTGCTGCCTTTATCCAGCCAATGAAGAACGATCTAGGTTTGCGTATTTGTCAAGTGACCTCAACTAGCCAGCGAGGAAACAGCTACGAACGAACTAAAGTTTCGTCCAATAGGAAGCCTAAGAAACGAGGGGCGGGGAATATAGTCTCACGTCTCGTTTTGGTTTGACAGGCGTCCAATAGGGCGTTTCAGTGGCGCTCGTCGCCCTGGAATTACCCAATACCATGTTGTCTTTCATAGGAAAGGCGGAAGGAGAACGGTGATTGGTTTTCCGGCTTTGAAGGGGGTGGGGCTACTGCACAGTGTTCGCCGGCTGCTCCGTGAATTGTCCGTGCCACGTGAGTTACGAGGGATCGACCGGGAAGCGGGGCGTGACGTCAGCAAGATGCCTAGGAAACAAGAGCTGGACGATGAGGAGGAGAGGGGGAAGGAGACAGGTGAGGGGGCTTCTCATATAAAGCAAGGCCCAACTCCTCAGTGCCTGGTAATGGCCTTAGCCTCATTACCTCCCCCACACATTGTATAATAGGAGATTATTTCATGTCTGTGTTGTGTGATTCTGTTCAGCCAGTCATGTGATTCAGGTACCCCTACCAGACAGCACAGCCAGGACCTTCCTGCAGCATGGCTGCCCTCAGTTTGTGATTGGACAACCAACGAGCAGTGGCGTAGGGATGAGGACATCCTTCTACACACCCCAAGAAAAGCAATAAATCCCAGATTACCGGTCACAATGCATTGCTTATCAGGAAGCTGATACAAGGACACATCCCAGCACTTATACTAGCTATTTGAAGCTGCTGTATATTTCTTGCTGGAGTTCTGACCTGCTAGGACCGGGTGACCCCTTTATACCCCAACTTATTGTGCCCATCACCTCTCTGTAGATGGGGGACCAAATCCTGTGATAGAGATTACATTGTCGTCATCTGACCCGGGCACGCAGATTGGCCAGAGCACTGCAACCTGGGGGTCAGATCGT
>NC_092871.1:12607036-12634165 GCF_032062135.1 Pyxicephalus adspersus
GAAGGTGGTAGTGGTGGGGGGGGGGGGGGGGGGGTGAGTATTGGGCAATTAGGAAGGTGATGGTGGATAGGCCAATTAATGTTTGTGATGTCAGTCAGGTGAGCCCTGGGGGTTTTAGAAGGTGATGGTAATGTAAATGGGTAAAGGGCTGTAAAGGTACAATGTCAGTCCCATCATTCCTTTTTATCATCATTTTACACATTCACATGTATATTCACAGCTATGTTTGGATGGCTCAACAGAAGGGTTGGCCTACTTACTTTCCTGGAGCAACCTAAAGTGCTCTGCACAGAAAATGTATTCAGCTGCCCTCTGAAGGTCAGGTGACCCAATGCCTATGGGCTTTTGATCATGTGACCAACACCAGAGGGGGCTGTATATCGGTGGTCGCCAACCAGTGGTCCACAGAAAACTTTGGGCATTATTTGCGATTTTTATGTTTTATTAGTAATAAAACAAAAACAATATTCTAATAAATTCTTATATTCTGAATGACAATTTTCATCTTTATATTGCACTAAATTCACAAACTGTACTAGAGACGAAAAACAAGAGAGGCGCAGCGTGACGTCAGAGTAGTGTTAAGTTATATGAGGCAACCATTGCCGGGCCGTACGCTTCAGTATTGTTTCCACCATTACAACAGTCACCCCCCTCACCCAATACGGATTCTCATCGATTGTTTAATTTGTTTATTTCTCAGATGATCTTTTAGGTAAGTATGACCTTTACTGTGCATTTTGTTTAACGATTATATTTAATGGCATTAAATTGTTTGACTTTGATAACTATCATTTCTTGTTTGGTTTTAGATTGGAATAAACCCATAATGAGTGAGAAAAAGGAAACCAATATTTTGCATTTCTTTAGTAATACCAAAGATAATACAACTAATGATAATAGTAACAATAGTAATACTTCACTTAACCCTGAGCTGATCAATGAATCAGAACCGCCACAGTCCTTGTCAGCATCATTATTTTACAAATGTATTTATCTTTTTATAAAAAATCATAATAATGGTCTGCGGGGTTTAAAATATGAATTTAGATGTCCGTGAGGTCTGAAAGGTTGGCGACTGCTGCTGTAGATGGGAGATCTGTGTGAAAAACCCCGCTGTGAGCTGCACATAGCTGCCCCCTGCTGGCTGCAATTCCCGGGGTATCTCCTGCTGACTCAGCTGTGTGTGTGTCTGTAGATAATACACATGCCGGCACCGCATTATCCTCACTTTGTGTCTCCTTTCAGATAAAGTGGTGAAGAAAGGAAAAAAGGACAAAAAAGGAAAGAAATCGGTAAGGCTGAATATTTCTCATCATTGCTTTTATTTTATATTTGTGTTGTCATTTCTCTCCTGTATTGATATATTATCATTATATGATATTGTCATCATGGCTTTTTTTGGTCCCTTTATTTTTTCGGGGGCATAGCCATAAAGCGGTGAATGTGACCTTCAACCAAACTTTCACTGCAAGTGACTTCTGGTGAATGTGTTCTAAAATACAGGAAAGAAAAGTTTTGCAATTTCTGTTTTTAATTTTTATTTTCCAATCCATATTCATTTGGAGCCACTTTACTCTGAAACTAATTTTTAATGAATAAAGTGCAACAAACATACAATGGTCATGAAAAGTTATTGTAAAGAGTCAGTGGTCCAATCACAAAAATCTGGATGGGGCAGAGGAAAAATAATTTGTTGTTTCAGCCGTTTATTTCTTTTTGTAATTATATTTTTATTGAAATTTTTAACAGGGTACAGAAAGGAAAAAAAAGTGGGAAAAAACATAAGGGGGTAGTAACACTATAAAAATGTAGCAAAACATATTCCAGAGTCACACAAAAAAAATAAACAGCATACAATAACTTTTACAAGCAGCCATACATTTCTATTATCTTTTATTGATATATATATATATGGGCACCTTACCCAGGCTGGTGACAATAGTAGCTCGGGTGAAAAGTCTGAGATTATCCTGATACAGCTATGTCAGGGCCCGGATGGGGGGTCTTCGATTAAAAGACAGCTCTGAGCTCAAAAAAAAAAAAAAAAAGTTGTAGGATTTAAAGTTACCTCCCCAGGTGTGAAACAACCCCCCACATAGCATACCTGTATCTGTGCATGTGTAAAAACAGCTACGGTCCTGGCAACAAGTATGAGTACTTTATTGGTGGTGGCTCTGCAGCACCCTACAATTTATATGTCCCATTCTCTCCTGGACCAATCGGTGCCCATTTGCAAAAATAATGCTTTGTGATTGGCCAAGGCAGAGGATTACTAAGTAGGAGCCGCACTTGCTACTGATGCTTTGCTGGATGTACAGAGGAGCTGCACTGTGCATTGGCGATAAGCTGGGGATGTCTACAAATGCATTGGGGACAAAGTGGGAAGATTGACTCCTAAGTAGAAGTTTTTGTATACGGAGTTGTCCTTTAAGATCAGGAAGGCGTTGGATTGAACCCCTCCCAGAATTGAGAAATGGATTTCCATTGTGAGGTGTTATGGGTATAGTATAGGCAGGGTGGACATAGGAGGGTGCAGAGTGTGCAATTGCACAAGGGTACCGATAGCTACTCCAGGGTACTCCAGCCTGCAGCCCAATGTCAGTTCTTTACAGGGGCCCATTGCTTGCTATGTCTGTACATAGGAGTAGTGCACTCGTGTGCTGGTAAGTGTATGACTATCATTCTTTAGTGCATAGGTGGGAATAATATCTAACCTTAGTATGTGATACTTCCCCCACGGCCTAGATTGTTAGCTCCTCAGCGCAGGGTCCCCTCCTCCTCCTGTGTCACTGTCTGTATCTGTCTGTCATGTGCAACCCCTATTTATTGTACAGCGCTGCGTAATATGTTGGCGCTATATAAATCCTGTTTATTAATAATAATAGTAACTCATTTCCAGGATCCAATGTCGGTGTCACAGTGGTGTAAATCCTCATTGATGTGTAGTTGTCACTGCGTTGTACTGAATGACTCAGAATGAGAAGACGCTTATTATAGCGGGGTGATCCACATAGCTAAGAATGTCGCCTGACTGGCTGTATTCATAACACTGAATTACTACTGCTGTACAGCTTCTGGATTTCTATATAAAAGTACAGCCAAATTCTGGCTGTCCTGACATAGTGGAAGGATGTGGGGGTGGACTCATTTTACATAAAGTGAACTTAACCGGGTCTGAAAAGGTGAAGATAAAATGTAGGAACCTTGAGATACAAGCAAGCATGTTGACATGTTAAATAATGATCATTATCCTTGACACTTCCCACAGGTTTTTTTCTTACCTGTCTGTGGTCCCTGGAGATCTTTCTATCAGGGCCCAGGAAAATATTCTAGTTCATTGTGCACAAGAATTGGATTCTCTGTCTGTTCCTAATAGAAGATCTTCAATTGATGGCCTTCCTATAGGAATGAATTGAGAATAAATACCCCACTGAACATGAATATGTGCAGGGAATGGGGATCCCAGTGATCCCATGGATTATGGACTGGTGGAGGGGCAGGTGGGCAGGTCTGATAGGCATGGTACAGGTTATATATATATATATATATATATATATATATATATATATATATAGATTCGTTACATCTTTCCACAGTCCCATACCTATATAATAATTATTATTAAACAGGATTTATATACACAACATATTACACAGTGCTGTGCATTAAATAGTGGTTACACATAACAGACAAATACAGGAGAGGACCCTGCCCTGAGGAGATTACAATCTAGGAGGTGGGGGAAGTATCACACAATAGAAGAAGATATGTAGTGGTGGGAGGTAGTGAGGGTTTTAAGAGACAGAAGAAGTTGGTTTGAAAAGTTTTAAGGACGAGGAAAAGTTTTTAGGACCAGGAAGACAATTCCAGAGAGTCAGGGCAGCTCCAGAAAAGTCTTGGACCTGTGCATGTGATGAGGTAATGAGTGAGGAAGTCATTAGTAGGTCATTGGAGGGGTGAAGAGAGCGGCTGGGGGAGTATTTTTTTTTTTACCAGGTCAGAAAGGTAAGTGGGACAAGAAATGTGGAGGGATTTGAAGGCAAAGCACAGGAGCTTGGATTTGATTCTCAGGTGAAATGGAAGCCAACGAAGAGAATTACAATTCCCTGGTTGGGGAGGAGTTCCTAAGACAGTTATGGGGTTGTATTGCACTTGGGCAACAACCTTGCAGGTGGGTGTAAGTAAACGAAGAGATGCAAAACCTTCAGATATTGGTAAATAGGAACCTGTTGAGGGAGGCGGGGTTAGGTTAAGTCGGTAGGGATTGTTTTTACTGATTATCTTTTAAATGTAATTAAAGCCAAAGGAAAGGGAGATAATCAATCACCACGAGTTTCTAATAAAATATTTGGCTGTGTCTGTTATAGCAAATTGGGTGAATCTTCCCAGCTGGGAGATACAGAGCAAAACCTGATAGGTGTGATTATCTCTGTCCATTAATAAACCATTAAACCACTGGCTTTAGAGTCTATTTTATATCAATCAATGGGTCCCTTTGGATCTCATTGGGTCCTAGATGTATATAGGGCTCCCATGTCTTCTAAGTAATGTTTAAGCCTTGCATACATCTGGTCATTGAAATGTCAAAATGCCTGAACTTCAGTGGGTAATAGAAACTTGGTCATCACATAATTCAGTAATACAAAGTGAAAATAATTTATATGGCTTGGCCCCAGATTTTTGTTGGCATCTTCAAATGGGAGGTCAATCAGCCACAGTTCAAGGAACCTCTAGCGACCTCCTGAGGATTCATGGTGTTCCTTGGAACCCTGTTTGGGCATGGCTGAAAGAGACAGGTTTACTCCAAGAACCCCTTGCTATAAAAGAAAAACATAGGAATGGTAGTACAGATTGCCAGATTTCTTGTATACAGGAAAGATTTTGGCTGTGTTTATAAATGTATGTAGTGTGTGTTTCCACTGAAAATATCACTTTGTGTATTCATTTTTACAATTTTGTTTCCACCAGTTCTTTGAGGAGCTGTCAGCAGATAATAAGCAGGCTCAGGAGGAGGAAGCAGCTAAAGAAAAAGAAAAGGAGCTACAACAGCAACAGGTGAGGTCCTGGCACTGTACATCCTTTCATACAAGAGACATAGAGGCCGCCATTGGTGAACTCTCCTCTGCAAATACCAGCTAGATGTTAAGCCAGCAGCTAACATTTTTTTAATTGTTGACCCTACGGCAAGCAATTGGATCAGGATCTTTAGAACATATTTTCTAGTCCGTTTCGGGTCAGTTAGTTACACAGTCTTAGCCAGACAATTATCATTTTTAGAAGGTCAGCAGTGGAGCCTCTGTTTTATAATAATTTCTCTGTATATAAAGACAATGCTTTTAGGAAATGGCAGTCATCTTAAAAGTTCGATGAACCAGGTACCTTTGGCATGCCCTTGTGACCAACCTACAATACTGGTCATGTGACCTATGACATAATGTTCTATGCATCCTTATGAAAACTTATTTCACGTTGTTTTAGATGTGGAGTTATCTCAGACTCAATCGATGTCCATGTGCCTTGGGTAAGGCTTTTCAGAAAAGTCAAGCACTTGGTAACAAAGTGAAACTTTATTATGCTAGTGATGTATGCCAAAGTCCCACAATAGGGATGCCACTTTTGTCCTGATCTCCTTTATATATAAAGTGACAAATGCAGTCCAAATAAAATGAACAAGCTCAGTGTTCTCCCCAGCTCCTTTTAGCCGAGCGCACCACCTGGCATATTTCAGTAACTACCCGGCTGTTTTTGGATGCCTACTGCCACCCGCCCATTATTTCCTCCCACCCGGCTTAAAAAATATTTCTAAGTGATACACTGAAGCTATATGTGTTACTTTTCAATGATCACCGGTTACTGCATGCAATTGACTGGAATTTATGATGCAGTGGCTGAATTTGCATCACTACCAAGTGAAATCTGTTTAGCGTTTTATACAATTGGTCATCATATTTAATAAAAGTACCTTTCAATTGTAAATGTGCTTTATTGAGACCTTGCACTTCAGCAATCACTGAATTGCTTTCCTACAGCAAAAGAAAAAAGAGAAGGAAAAGAAAAAGAAGGATCGGAGGAAACAGAAAGGAGGAGGTGATGATGATGAAGAAGACCGGGAGATCACCGAGAGGCTGAAGAAGTTGTCAGTACAGCCCAGCGATGATGAGGAATCAGGTAGAACACAATCTGATTGTTTACATGAGACGCTTCTATTAATAAACTTGTTTCAGTCACACAATATTAGGAAATTAAAAAAATCAGTGATAAAACTATTTATATTTATCTCTATACATAATACAAATATGTACAATTACATTATATATTGCATTTCATAAAAGCTTTTCTCATTTTGCAGATCCTGCTCCTAGAAAAGGCAAAAATCAGGTAATTTTTCATTTTGGCAAACTAAAGCCTGACATTTGCCAGTCTAATGTTGCAGAGTCTGGGGTTACCATTGTTCTGTTTGCGTAACATATGGTGTTCCAACCTTTAATATAATAGAGATAAAGCAATAACTTTTAGATAGTACAGTTGGCAGAAGTGGAACTATAGCACAGCAGACCACAGGGCCCCAGAAGTAGTGAGGGCCCTAAAAAGTCTGGCTGCACAGTGATTTATAAAGGTTACAATATACATTTAAAAAACTCATAACCTGCATGTTTATGGATTGGGACCACTATACAACTGCTATAATAGCCGCAGGTAATAGGTGTATATGTCACTATAGGTGTTGTATTTGAAATGGGGAATATGGTGAATCTAAGCATAAAAACAACAAATACTAAACATTACAGCATGCTAGTCCTAGGTTGTAGGTTTTTTTTTTTCACCTGGTGGTTGTTATCTCACCAGTATCACCTCCTGTCATGTGATGACAATCCTGTATTGAATATATGGAGTAGCATTGTCACAATTCATCAGAGCTAAAAGCACCTTCCCTCTCCTCTTCTGTATACCATAGGGAGGGGCGGTTCTGTAGTCGTCAGAAAAAGCTGGGGACAATTT
This sequence comes from Pyxicephalus adspersus, assembly GCF_032062135.1. NCBI lineage: Eukaryota > Metazoa > Chordata > Amphibia > Anura > Pyxicephalidae > Pyxicephalus > Pyxicephalus adspersus. The sequence goes on from NC_092871.1 coordinate 12,614,039, forward strand.
ACTTATAGGAATGCAGCAGTAACTGGGCGCAGGGAGTTATAACCTGACAAAATACAAGGGGTTTCTATGAGGCCACATTAGACACGAGTGATCAAGCTTTATCTTGTGTTTCTCTTGTAGAGTAAAAACATATTTGCAGCGCTCGGAGATAATGACAGTGAGGAAGAACAGAATGAAGATGAGGAGGAAGAGCGGACTTCTAAAAAAGATAAAGGCAAAAAAGTGAAGGTGATGTTCACAGGTTGCTGCTGTCCTGAATGTTATCTGTCCTGGGATTAATACACAATGGGCAATGTTACATCAGCAGCTATGTAGAAGCTACAGATGTAACATTTTCTTTCATCAGGTTTGCTTTTATAAAAAATGTCAACACTTCTGTATGCAGATTACTGGTGTGCCATTGGCCAAATCAGATTTATTAGACAATATACTGTATATACTTACGTATAAAAGATTTTTTGCTCTCAAATTGCCATTAGAAAAAAGCACCTCAGTTTGTATTCGGGTCTTACCTTTTGATAGATAACTGCACTGCAACAGATCACGGACAACTTCAGGTATTGAAGAGTTAGTTTGCATTTTCTGAGAACACGGTGTTATCTACTGGTGGCCAACAGTAATGATCGTGTAGGAGCAAGTGACCTACAATAACCAACCCAAAAGTACAAAATACTTTAACCTGAAACTGGTGGGGAAAAATATACAGACTTCCCAGATATATTTATTCACTTTAAATTTTATTGTAATATTTATTGATTACTTATTTAAATACAAGCAGGGATGGCTACAATGTGTGCCCTAGGCTTATACTTGAGTCAAAGCAGTAATTGCCTTGACATAAGATCAAAAAAGAGGGGGGAAAAGACAGGCTTTTTAAGGCAAAACATATACTTGTATACAAAAACTCTTCTTTATTAGATATTTTTGTTTCACTAAAACTAGACAAAGTCCTACTATGCTAGACCTCTGCTAACACAGTACTACTATGCTATAGTTCAATTACAGGTTACAGATCATGTGACAGAGTATTAGTTGATGTCCGCAGTGAAATGTCTCTTTTTGCCCTAAAGGGCTTCTGCCTTACGGGGGACAGGAGCACCCATCCATGGGTGCACTGGTAAAGACATCCCGGTTCTCCAGGCTGTCCACTTACCCCCATTTCCCCGTTTGGGTATGTGCAGAGAGAGATGCCTGGGGCTTGTCCGTCTGGAACAGAACATTCAGACAACAGGAAAGTGAAGGCGGAACAAGGGAGGGCTACAAACTCTTATCCCCATCCTATATGGGTGGTATTACACCGCCCAGCTATGCAAATATTCAATGTCTACTTGCACAGTATCTAAAATAACAACGGATGGGCGGAAGCCTTAGTGAAACAAAAATATCTAATAAGGAAGGGTTTTTATGTACAAGTATATGTTTTGACTAAAAAAGCCTGTCTTTCCCCTCTCTTTTTTCATTTTAAGTTTACGTATTCCTCAGGCTAGGCACACTGTATTCCCATTTAAAGAGGTGGACCCTTGTTCTATCAGTAATTAGTAATGATAGTACTGGAATCTGTCTGCTTTAGAACACAATTGTGCATAGTTGGAACATGGCATAAGATTTGCGTGCTTTTCCATACCTGGAAGTTTTCAGTATTTGTTCATAGTGACAGTGTTGAACTCAGAAATGGCTGGGAAGAAATTGTAGGTGGGAGGCAGCCCCTGTATTGTGACCAAACTCATCAGTAACCACCCAAAAACAGCCGGGTGAACTCTAAAAAGTGGCGGTGATGAATCTGACGGGCTTGGGGAGAGCACTGGATAGATTTCCATTGTCTTCCTATACAGAAAAATAATTGATAAATAATCTCCCCATTAGGGCATTTTTTGACAAAAGCAACCTGGCAGAGTTTAGAAAGCTTATTAAAAATGAGAAAAGTGTTGCTTTGCCCTCAATGACCAGGAATTGTCTCACTTGAATTTCGAGTTTTCCTAGCAATGTCCTAGCAATTCTGTAGATGCTACAAATTGCTGATGCAAAATCACTCACTCTGCTCTCTTACGTGTCTTAGGAAGAAGAAGAGGAGAAAAAACAAAATAAAAAAGCAAAGAAAAATGAAAAAGCCAAACCAAAGGTATGTTTTTTTCGTTATTGTTTTTAACAGTTACATTTGTATTACCTGTCTTATTTTTTTTTTGGATTTTTTTTTTCAAAGCCCCCCAGTGAAGATCTGGAAGAAAGTGAAGAGGAGGCACCAAAAGAAAAGGCAAAAAACAAAGTGAGTGTCTTTTATTTCTGCTGGATATTCAGACAGAATATCAGAAATTAGGAGTTTAATTTCTGTTCATTAAAATATGACAGTGATGGTTATCTGTCCTGTGCAAGGTAAAAGGGAAGCTATGAGCCTGTCCCTCCTCCTGCAGGGTGACACAGAGGGGAGCTAGTAGCCCGTCCCTTTTCCTGCAGGGTGACACAGAAGAGAGCTATGAGCCTGTCCCTTTTCCTGTAGGGCGCTCACACAGACAGAGGGAAGTTTTGTGTCTTTCCAATCTTGCAAGGTGACACAGATAGAAGAAAGATGAGACTGTCCCTCCTCCTGCAGGGTGACACACAGGAAGATGCTATGAGCCTGCCCCTCCTGTGGGGTGACAGACAAAATAGAGAAATTACTCTTCCCTCTTCCTTCCAGGTTCCTTTTACATACTGGCTAACAAATGGCTTTTTCTCTCTACAGAAACCACCTCCTGAGGTGGTCAAAGAGGTGGTCAAAGAGGAAGAAAAGAAGCCTAAAAAGAACAACAAAAAGCAAAAACCAGCACAGGTAATCCATTTTTGAATGGTATGTCCAGGGGAACTCTACACCTCTGTATATTAAATCTTATGCACGAGTTGTTACCTTGTGGAGCAAGCTGAAAGTAGATGTACCCTTGGGGTAAAGTGGCCTGAAAATGTTCAAGCTAGGTGACTCCTCGTTTTTCATATCATCCTTTTCCCACAGTTGCCTCCTAAATCATATTGTTTTGCCATCCATTCCAAATATAATTACGGGTATCAATGGAGATCCGATATCTATGACCCATCATTTGAGAAATAGAGGTGTAAAGGTTATATATGAAAAAAGGTTATATATGAAATACTTGCTTATTTTATTAACAGATTCAGAATCGGTTTGGTGCTCTGGATGATGATGATGATGACGATGATATAGGCAGTGCTGGCTCAGATCAGGGGGTGAGTTCTGAATAGTATCCATTTTAGGATGTGAAGACCGTGATATATTCTGAGTGCCTGTGGCAGGATAGGTCTGTAGAGTGGAAATCGGACCACAAAGCAGAATTTCTACTTTGACTCTGAGGATTGATTTTTGGGAAATACCATTGGAAATCTGTTGTGTAAAAGCCATGTAGCAGAAATAAAGGACCGTTGCCTGCCTGGACACTGCACCTTATAAAAAAAAAACAAAAAAAAACAAAAAGGTGTAGCCAGCAGCTGGACAGTTGTGGGGTGTATAGGGTTAAAAAAGCATACTGTAGTTAGATTATATCTGATGGCCTTACAGTCAATCTCAAGTTTGTCTTCATTGTTTGGACAGAACTTTTAAAAAATATATTTCCCTTATCCTGGGAGGGAGATAGCAATTCTTGCCACCCTATGACAATGTCTGTCACTGTCTGCTGTTCAGCTTCAATGAAAAAAGGAAAGTCCGTAATGGCAGCCCTCATACTTCTTCAGTACCAGATTGGTCATGCTTAAAGGACAAAAAGTGGAAATTTTACTGTGAATTGTATTTTTCCCATTTTGCTCTTTGATTCAGTGATGACAAGCTGAACACAAGCATATGTAGTAACTAATGACTTGATGGAGCAGTAATTGTTTTACGAAATCACAATTATTACTTTTCAATGTACGGATATTTTGTCTAACTCTATTTTTTTTTTTTTTGTCAGTCTGGCGATGAGGAAGGTGGCGGAGAAGGGAAGACACCTGCTGAGGATCCTTTTGCCAATCTAAGCAAGAAGGAGAAGAAAAAGATGAAGAAGCAGGTGAGTGACATGAGACGTGATTTTAATCTTTAATTACACGAGCTTAATGTTATTTTTGGAAGGTCTGTGGGTCTAACCAGCTTACCTAAAAGATCCCTCTTGTCCGGTGTTGACAGATGTGGTCTTGGATCTAATGTGATAGGTTTTGCTCAAATAGATATTTATTAGTACAGTGGTGCAGAAACTGATCTGATACTTTAAGTGTAATTATCCTTTAAATTATAGTACATGTGTCCTTTAGCCCTACTTTTTTCCAGTGAAATGTAAATAGCTCTCCCGACTTAGGAAGTGCTAATATGTCGATATACTTACTACTTATTAATGTATTCAGTTGGATCAAAAAAAGACCCAGCTCATGTTGCTCTCAGTGGACCTGAAGCCAAAAAGTAGACCCAACCCATGTGCAATAGCATGCAACTCAGTTGTTTAAGTAGGACAACTGGAACTGTGGCCATGGTAAATATATATTAGATATGTGTGGGATAATGCATATTTACATTTTTTTTTTTTTTTTTGTTTTTTTTTTTTTGTTTTTCATACAAAGTCTAGTTATCCTTCATAATTTCCATACTCCTATCCTATTTTATAAAACAGATGATCCAATTGGAGAACTTTTCTTTCATAACCCTTGAAAGTTTGCAGAGACCTGTTGTGAGCTTCTAATGTGCAGAATATTCACAAGCTGTTATATGACATTAAATACATTGATCAGGACAGGTGTAATGGAGCGGAGTTATTGGTCTTCTCTGGCATAGCATAATGAACTAGGCCACCTCATTCCATTATGTCAGTAAATTGATGATTGTGGAACACACTTGCTGGTGATGTTGGAATATACTTCTTGTTGAGTCTCATACACAGCCTTACATAGAAACTAGACCAGTACTTAAGTTTCCCACTCCCATCAATCATATTCATACCTGCATTGGAAGTGTTATTGTTACTGTTATTATGCAGAAATTGTAAAGCGTAAGCTCCTGGCAGATTCCTATTGATTCTATATTCTTTCATTCATTTTCTATTACCCTCCTATAAAACTTCACTGACATTATATTGTGTTGATGTGTCTCACAGATGGATTATGAGAAACAAGTGGCAACAATGAAGAAGGCAACAGCAGCAGAAAACGATTTCTCTGTCTCACAAGCAGAAATGTCATCTCGCCAGGCCATGCTGGAGAATGCCTCTGACATCAAGGTAAGTGTGACATTTCCTGGCTGATTGAGCTTGCTGGAATTTCTAGTTCAATGCTAGAGAGTATTGGGATGTCTGAATGCCCATGGTATTGTGAGAAGAACTTTATTACAGGTAGTCCCGGGTTACATACGAGATAGGGACCGTAGGTTTGTTCTTAAATTGAAATTGGTAAGTTGGAACATGTACATTATTTTAATAAATGCAATCAGGACAGATGTTCGTTCCAACATATTAGGCAGCATGGTGTCAGTTACTTTATAAAATCCTCAAAGTGACTTAATCACAAAGCAAAAAAAAAAAAAACCCTATGGCGCCTCGACATTTATTAACTTCTGGAGCAAGCTGTGCTTGATATGCAAAAAGAAATAACTGCAGAGTTTGTCTTGGTCATTAAGCCCCCTAGCGGTATTCCCAAATCTGACACGGGGTCGATTTTCCATGCAAAAATACGTATTCCCGGGCCAGACTCGGGATACCTAAAAGCAGAATAAAACCCCACTTACCTTGTTACATCGCTGTCCTGCGGGTCCCCACAGGTCCTGGGGACACGTCTGCCTCCTCCGATCTCCAGACGCACAATGCAGAGACGTCCTACGGGGATTCCCGGTGACGTTGGTGCGGCCAGGACTTAGCGGCGTAGCTGTATTGAGTCCAATACAAAGAAATATTCACATATTCACACATCTTTATAATTATATATTCTGCTGTATAGTTATTTTACATTATAATTTTTTTTTTTTTTTTTTTAAGTTTATTATTAAATTTTATTAACTTATAAAAATTGGACGTGTGTCGGTGAGTTATGCCTAAGAACTATAGGCCTACAATGTAAAATAAATTTCCATGCAAAAAATGGTAGCGCTGTTTGGGTGGAAATGGGGCCAGAATCAGACCGCTAGGGAGGTTAAAGAGTTACAAGATATTGCAGAAAAGCAAAAGATTTCTTCTGCAAGTCATGTGAACCCTCCCACCCCTCCACTTCAAGCCTCTGTCCTGCACTCGAACAAGCAGGGAAGCCCCTTCGTAGCATGAGCGAGCAACTTGCAAACAGCACGGTTCTGTTCCATGGAGAGGGGGGCCGAGCAAGTGGCACCTCACTGCACTCTCTCCCCTTCACATGTATTGCATTTCTTCATTGGATGGATCCATGAACAATGTCAGACGAGCGCTGTACACATGTCAGATTCTCGTCCGATATCAGCCCTGAGGCGAGAATCTGACGAGAATCATCTGACTTGTGTACGTAGCCTTATTGTTATTTTAACCACCTTGCAGTTAAGCCCGACCTTTGCTCGGGCAAAAAAAAACTGCAAGGATGGTTAAGCCCGAGATTTTGTACATCCATACTTACCTGGTCCCCCTGTGCTCATCCAGCGTCGTCCTCCATTGATCATCGTCCGCCGATCTCTGAGGAGGATGTTACAGTAGTCCAGACGAGAGATAAGAGCATGTACAAGGAGTTTGGTGGTCTGTGGATTGCCATTTAAAAAGATTTGGGCCACTTGGCATTCTACTGCTTATAAAAGTGCTTGCTTACCATCTCAAATGGCGATGACCCAATGTGATGTTCATGTCCTAATTTTTCCTGTGCATAAACACTGTTAAGTACAGTAAGCCACTGTAGGAGGAGGTAATCTTCTAGGTCAGGGATCGTTTAGTTTATATTAGTGACTATGGAAGGTTTAACACAGTTCATCAACCAAACCATTATTACAGCTTACCAAAGCTGTGATGTGTTAAAGCTGATCTCCGGGGTAATACTGAACCCTTCCCCTGTCACTGTTCTTTAACTGATCGCTGTCAGTAAAATAATAAATCACAATAATACTCTTTTTACTCACCTAAAACTTCAGTGATGCCCATGCTCTAATCCAGTATTTTATTATTTTCTGGAGGAAAGGCCATTATTTGGATTTTGGCTATTTAGTGGTTGAAACAAAAAAATGCTTATATCTTCTACACAACTGCGGAATGCAGGATATTATTTTTATTACCATATCTAAAACTGATGTTTTGCCTTCTAGCTGGAGAAATTCAGCATCTCAGCTCATGGCAAGGAGCTGTTTGTGAATGCTGACTTGTATGTGGTCGCTGGTCGACGCTATGGTTTGGTTGGCCCCAACGGGTAAGTAATACATAAAACTCTGTAATTTTTTTTTTCCCGAACTTTCACATTAATAAGTTTGCTGATTTTATTTCCTCTTTAGCAAAGGAAAAACAACTTTACTAAAACACATTGCCAATCGTGCCCTAAACATTCCCCCCAACATCGATGTTCTTCTCTGTGAGCAAGGTAGGTACTATTGCTCATATTTTTTAAAAATGTATATAATTCAAGAGTATTTTTTTAAGTGTTTTATTTATTTTAACCCCTCTCCTCTTCTACACAACAGAGGTTGTTGCTGATGAAACGCCTGCCGTACAAGCTGTCCTAAAGGCTGACACAAAGCGTCTGAAGTTGTTAGAGCAGGAGAAGCGGCTGCAGGCTCGCCTTGAGAAGGGAGATGACAGTGCAGCAGAGAGGCTGGAGAAGGTGAACATTCAGGAATGGACCAGGGTACATGTTTGGTAAACGTCTGTAAGACCTGTAAGCCTGACTGTTTCTTTGTCTTTGTTCTAGGTTTATGAGGAGTTAAGAGCCACGGGAGCCGCCTCAGCTGAAGCAAAAGCTCGTAGGATCCTGGCTGGTCTGGGCTTTACTTCGGAGATGCAGGACAGAGAGACGCGGAGATTCAGTGGAGGCTGGAGAATGAGAGTGTCGCTGGCAAGGTATCTTCAGCTAACTATTTTAGTAATGTGTACGATTTATAGGTTGACATGCTTGGTATGGTCTTTTGATATTAGCCCAACTTTGGTCTTTAGAAAGTCCGTGTTAAAAGATTTTTTTCATATAAACTTTGAGGGGTAATTATGGAGATTTTCAATGAGTGCCAAGCATTGCATCAGCATTTTGGAAAATCTACATTGAATGATGTACCTTCTGCAGTACATTCCTCCCTATCATCCGACAATCTGTGTCTGGCAGTACGTTCTATATTCTACACTGCCATCATTTGATTGTTGCGTTGTAGACTCTATATACCAAACCACCAAATGATGTGCTGTAAATGGAATGTAAACTGTACAGCAATGATTACTCAGTGGGTTAGTGTGTAATCTACTCTGTACCCATTGCTGTACATTAAATAGGACACACTGTGCTGGACATTGTAGATGCCGCACTACCCCACTCTGTATGCTGTGTTGCACAGTCTGCATTGCAAGAAATTCTGTGCTGTATGTTTAAATGTCCACATTTTACATCACTCTGAGTAATGTATGCAGTACAATATATACCCTAACCCTGTTGATTGTCTTCTCAACAGAACGTTTTCCATTTAATGGGAAGCTCCACTTTTTATAAGATGTCTATTTGGAACGCAATCAGTTTTATTCGAAAAACATAAGGGTTTGTGGCAAATATTGTACAAATATCTGAAAATATAATTAGACGTGGGGGCAGCCATATTTACTGAAGGCTCTGATTTGTTCCAGTTCCCTAACTTCCATAAGAACTATCCTGGCCTCAATGCTTTGAATTACCAACTCTCATAAATGTTTGTAAATCAGGATTTCTGACTTCTTGTTCAGAGTCTGAAACTCCAATTGAAGTGATACCTTGGACTATTTCTGATGCCTCACCTTCTGTGTATTCCATTTTCCAGGGCTCTCTTCATGGAACCAACACTACTTATGTTGGATGAACCAACCAATCACTTGGATCTTAACGCTGTCATCTGGCTTAACAAGTAAGACTTTAACCCTGTGTAGTCATTGTAAGGTGACAATGGTTCTCCATACTGCTCTCCCTACATGCATACATATCTGAATTGTCATGGCTGTTGTGTGCTTCATATCTCACTATCTCTCCAGTTACCTGCAGGGCTGGAAGAAAACACTCCTCATAGTCTCCCACGACCAGGGCTTCCTGGATGATGTGTGTACAGACATAATGCACCTTGATCAGCAGAAACTTTATTATTACCGGGGGAATTACAGTAAGTGTTCTGTAATCTAAAATTAAAATGTTCAATTTCCCCGCACATGACACTAGGAAGTTGTGTTACCTATCATGCGATTTATGGAATAAATGTTAATTGAACTTGAGAGACGGAGAATGACCAGGAATTTTAGCCAACAGCAGAGACCTAACTGTTGTGGTATTGTTGAGAAAGAAGACACCCCAACCCAGCAGCACTTCTTTATTTTCCTGTTTTTGTCATTTTAGTGACGTTTAAGAAGATGTATCAACAGAAACAGAAGGAGATGCTGAAACAGTATGAGAAGCAAGAGAAGAAACTGAAGGAGCTGAAGGCCGGAGGGAAATCTTCCAAACAAGCAGTGAGTAGATGTGATGATCGGACCGGTTCTCAAGGTGCTCATTATACAGAGATAAAGATAAAGATATAAATGGATTTATTCATCCATATACATTCTTAAAAAAGAAAAACAGAAATGAAACAAATTAAACCTACATTTCTCCAAAACATTTTTGAAAGGTTTACTGCACCGTTTCGTGAGATCTTTTCTTTAAGATCATAGTTAGGAGTTTAGGATAGAAATTGAAGAGACCTAGCCAGTAGTAAAATAGCGTGTGGTGCTGTTTTATTGATTTTTACAGCCTAAAAGGAAAAATTTGACTGACCGCAAGACACAAGCACAGATTTATGGAGGTCTTTTGCTTATCTGTATGGGGATAGCAGGACAGTATTGTGTTAATGATTAGTTGGTGGTAGTATATATTATGTGAGATGTAAAAGTAAGCCGTTTCCTGGAGAGGTGTTAAAGCTGAACATCCATTCTTATCCTGCACAATTGTACAGGTTCCTCTCCTTGCTTACTGGGATTTTACTGCAGGCTGGTGACAATGTGCATTCAAAGTTGCAGCAAGTCAGATAGAGCATGTCTGATTTCCTAGCTAAAGATGTCCAGCATCCATCATCTAGCACAGTGATCCCAAACCCCTGGGCCAGGGACCTGCACCGGTGCGTTGGGGACCGCGGTAATCTCTTCACACTTTCTTTTTGTGTTGCAGGAGAAGCAGACGAAAGAAGCTCTGACCCGAAAGCAACAGAAGTGTCAGAAGAAGAAAACCGACGACGATTCCAATGAACCAGCTGAGCTACTGAAGAGACCGAAGGAATATACGGTGAAATTCACCTTCCCAAATCCTCCTCCGCTCAGCCCTCCTATTCTGGGTCTGCATGGTATGTACCCTTAGAATTACTGTCCATGATTTTTCTGTCCTCTACAGTTAGGATTAACCCTGTGTTTTTATTTCTCTGTTGCAGGTGTTGATTTTGGCTATGCTGGACAGAAACTTTTGTTTAAAAATCTGGATTTTGGCATAGACATGGATTCTAGAGGTGAGTATGAAGGCACAAAAGTCCGATCTGGCTTATTAGTGCACGGCCCTACGCTGAGCCTGGTGACTCCGGTGCCAGGTGTGGGGCCTAGTATCTGTCAGAGGTCATAATTGTAATCTTGTGTTATTGAGAGGCAGGCTCATCTAGCATTGATGCAGCAGAATGTTGAGTCAAAGTTGCTTGGGACCTATTAGTGATCCGCTTTAATTGGAGAACAATGCTAAACAGTCATGAATGAGAACTGGACTGGGATCTGTTTGTAAGAGATCTGCATTGATTTGCTGTTCCCGAGATTTAGCCCTTCTGAATCTCACACCAACCACAGGCTCACTCCCTGTTGGAAGCCTGTTCTAACCCAAAATCTCTAAAGAAAATTTGTGGACCTACTTGTCTTATCAGCATCTTAACTGAAAAAAAAACACAACAACGTTCTCTGGGTTTTTCATTGTGCAGGGTATGCAGAGAATTCTGTACAACGGCTGCACATATTCTGCAAAGTTTTGGAGTGGGATTTGGCCCTGGTGTGTGACCTAAATAACATATCAATTTGCAGTTCAATCACAAAATATCTATAAGCAAAGATGGTATTGCCTGTTGGGATGCAATTGATGGTTATACAATATATTACATAGTAAATAAAAATATACATATACAAAATTACATTTTGTGTGTGAAATAAATTAAAATATACAATTTAGGTTTTTCCTTAGGGATGATTTGCAGGATCCTTGGTAAGGGCCATTTGGGCCTTACGCCCCTCCAATAAAATACTTGAACCCTGCCAGATTTTGGAAGTAAGGCCTGGTGAAATAAAAGTGTGAAGACTGGAGTAAAGGGTTGCACTAACATATTATGTGATATTACTTTGTAATAACATCCTATCTTATCCCAACAGTTTGTATTGTGGGCCCAAATGGTGTTGGAAAAAGTACTTTGCTGTTACTTCTCACTGGGAAACTCACTCCTGTAAGTATAACTGGGCACTATTCTGTGTGTAATATTAATGTGTATAATTAATGGTGTGTAATATTATTCAATCAGTAAGTGGTTCTCTGAGTGTTCTGTCTTCCTTTACAGACAAAAGGAGAAATGAGGAAGAATCACAGACTGGTGAGTATTGGGGGTTTGTATGATGAAGGTAGGGCCTTGCCTCCTATGACTCTTTTTTTCATGGTGATTTCTTCTTTCTTATATAGAAAATTGGGTTCTTTAATCAGCAATACGCAGACCAACTGAACATGGAGGAGACAGCGACCGAGTACCTGCAGCGTAACTTCAATCTTCCCTACCAAGATGCCCGAAAATGCCTGGGGAGGTTTGGATTGGAGAGCCATGCTCACACCATCCAGATCTGCAAGTTGTCAGGTGACCACATCTGAGATTTATCTCATGTCTAATACATACTGATCCATAACTCACTTCACTAACTGCAATGTGTCCAAGAGAATCAACGCCAACCTTTTATTACACAGGTAGTCCCCAGCTTACATATGAGATAGGGACTGTAGGTTTGTTCCTAAGTTGAATTTGTATGTAAACTGGAACATGTACATTATTTTAATAAATGCAATTAGGACAGATGTTTGTCTTACCGTGTTATTAGGCAGCATGGTGTCAGTTATTGTATAAAATCCTCACTGTGAGTTAATCACAAACAAGGCAAAAACAAAAAATCTTTACAGGACCTAGACATTAACTTCTGCAGCAAGCTGTGCTTTGATATGCAAAAAGAAAAAACTTTAGAGTTTGTCTTGGTCATTAAAGAGTTATCTGGTCATTAAAGAGTTATAGGAGGCTGCAGAAATCGCTCACCCCCTAAGATCACCCACAACCTCAGCTGTGTTTAGCAAAAGATTTCTTCTGCAAGTCATGCAAACTGCCCCCTCCCCCCTTCAAGCCTCCTCCTGCACAGGAGTGACCAGGGACACTGGTTTGTATCTCGGAGTCGTCTCGGGGACTACCTGTATTTAAAAAGTGAATAAAAAATATTTAGGAAAAGGAAAAAAAATTGCAAGTAAACATTTAAATTATTTTTTTCTGTGCCTTTACCAATATTTTTTAAGTTGTTGACATGGTCTCTTTAATATACCCAAATGTTAATTGCAAGACAGATTTCATCTGATGGGTCACTGTAGCTGAAGTAGAGTTGGCAGTGTAATATGTTTCATGGTTTCTGGATAGTCATATATATTCAAGATCAGGCAATAAATTATTTGCATTTCTGTTGCAGGAGGGCAGAAAGCCCGAGTAGTGTTCGCTGAGTTGTGCTGCCGGGAGCCGGATGTCCTCATTTTGGTAAGTAAAAAAAAAAAAGTATTCCTTATGTAGAACTGAACATATCGTGGGGTTATCCTGGGGGTGTAGCTCCATGATTTTTTTTTATCCAACGTTTTAAGTCATTCTAAATGCAAAACTGAATCGTAGCTATTTGGTCCACACTAGACAAGGAACTGGGGTGAGTTGCAACACTACAATCATGTTATGTTTTGGGGTTTTCATTATATTTCTTTTTATAGAACCTTTTTATTAACGTAATACCCTTTTAAACTGAACCAATAATCACATTTTTTATCAATATGCTGAAGCCACGCTTTTACATTATATAATTTTTTTTAGAGGAGCTTTCCTCCCTTTTCTGCGGTAAAGAACGAAAGGGAAACCCGCAGCTTTCTGGGATACTTGCATTCTGTATCCCAGGAGGCTGTGGGCTGCTCTACCTGGCAATTATTCTTCTACTTTTAAAAATTGATTTAGCAGGTGTTTGCTGAAAATATAAGACCTGGTCTATTCTTTAATATTGTTCTCCTCTCCTGGCATCTATAGGATGAACCTACAAACAATTTGGACATTGAATCCATCGATGCTTTGGCTGAGGCTGTGAATGAATATAAAGGAGGTGAGCATTATATAGTTCTAGTTACACATATGGTGTATTGTGCTGAATAGTTCCCATTATCACCATGACCACCACGTTCTGTCATTTGTAATATTAGACAACAGATGAATGTGGTTTTCAACCAGGTGACTCCTATTCTATTCTGCAGAAATATAATATACCACTATATGAATCAGAAAAGATATGTTAGCAGGTATTGTCCTTTCAAATTGGCTTTTTGGATTTCCTTGAAGTGAAATTATACTGTAGATGCCATGCTTTAGGAATATGACATCCTTGCTGTGTGTTTAGGCTGGAAGTGGGAGTGCAGTCTGCTGTACAGTATATGGTCCAGGAGATATATATATATATATATATATATATATATATATATATATAATATATATATATATAATATATATATATAATGATAGATAGATATAGATGGACATATAGGGTCCTGCAATTGACAATTATATTATGTCATCTCTCTCCCCAGCGGTGATCACAGTGAGCCACGATGCCCGTCTCATCACCGAGACAAACTGCCAGCTGTGGGTGGTAGAAGACCGGAGTGTGAACCAGATCGAAGGGGACTTCGACGACTACAAGCGGGAGGTGCTGGAGAGCCTGGGAGAAGTGATCATCATCAAGTCTAAAGACAAAGATTAAAATGGACTAATAAAGAGCAGATTGCCACACACTGGTGAGAGATGAATTCTCCCCTCCTTTTAAAAATGGAGCCATCTGGACCTGGGAGAACAATGATAAAATCCTTGTTTTTATTTCCATGCGGCTGCCTTGTTATTGAGGAAAATGCAAATAAATATTTATATATTGGCTGAAAAGAGTTCCATGGTTTATACAGAATCTTAGGCTAGAAGTTGTTAGTGCTAAAGAACACCCCCTCCTTGTCTCTGTAACATGAGGGGTGTTCTGTAATCCACGGAAGAAAGCTAACAAAAGTGAACATTGCAACACTTAGGGATCCCCTAAGTACTTCTGTATTTATCAAACAGCTATACCAACCTTTTCCATGGTGTACTTAGTGTAAAAGAGAAGTCTGTTATGATTTATGGGCTATGCGGGGTATTAATAACTGATCACAAATTTTTGCTGCTTGTTTAGGTCCTTTACATAGCAAATGAAAGTTCTAAAGATTTTGCTCCCAGAAAATTCCACAATGTTAAATAGAAATCCTAAAGGTGAAATTGCACAAAATATTGGTGGTGGTAAACAATGTTTGCAAATTCTTATTCTAAAGATTTACCTTTTTCCTGGCTTATGTTCAGTACATGGCCGATGCAGGGTTTGCATCCTATGGCATTGTATAGTATCTGTTGACTGTGTAAGGAGATGAAGGGGTTGGGGTGTGTTTGTGCCAAGTTGCCTTGTACTGACCAGACTGATGCAGACCTCACCCCTTCCACTCCTAAAATGGTCCCTTACCTATGTCTGCTATGCCGATCGATCATTGGAGGTTGAAACCTCAGAACCCACGCACGCTTACAGCCAATGCAGGTCCTATGGCTTAGTAGCACCTTTGGGATCCTAGATGATATTGCCTCATATGTAGGGTTTTACCTGACTTCCTTAGCCATTCTGTAACCATGTAAGCAATTATAGCTCATTATGGGGTTGGAGTGATAAAGGAGGAGCAGTGTAACCAGTTATTGTACAACATTTGATCTGATACGTGACTTTTCTCTTTACATGAATAGGAAGAGGTTTGGCTTCCTCAACAATGCCTAAGCATGCCTACTACAAAAGACATTTTTGTCAACACTGACGGTTTCCTTGCATAAAACACTGCCAAGCCCAACTGTTGCTTGGTAATAATTAACCACAATCTTTGTAGGGAATAATAAATATACTTTGATATGTGCAGCCTCCAATCTAACACACCCATTAGGTCAAAGTCTCTAGGGGCTGGGACATATGGGAAGCAAAGTCACACATCTGAAGCCAAGCTGCAAACCTTGTGCTGTTGCTTGGTAATAATTAACCACAATCTTTGTAGGGAATAATAAATATACTTTGATATGTGCAGCCTCCAATCTAACACACCCATTAGGTCAAAGTCTCTAGGGGCTGGGACATATGGGAAGCAAAGTCACACATCTGAAGCCAAGCTGCAAACCTTGTGATTTTGGCTGAATTTGCAAATTGTAGCAACCATAGCAAGTGTAGTCATGAATCTATCCGATAAGACGGCCATATGTACATGGTAACAGAAACACCATCCAGAATAAAAAGGCAAGCCTAAACTCTTTGTGTGATCTATAAACTCTGCAAACTTGTGCTGCCTGACCCTTTAGTTTGTTCAGGCCATTAGGCATTGCCCCAGTGCCTGATAACTCATCATAGGGGTTGCTATGCCTAAATAATTGCACCCTACAGTGGACATCAAGGAACATGCATGTGCTTTGTGTTGCATTGCTTTTCTATATAACAAATCACCCAGGACCCATTTAATTTTTTCCACGCATTGACAGCCACCCAAGAAGAGCCAAGATTTGCACTGCAATATATGGCACTACTTTTGTGTAAACAAATTTCCTGAAGTCTGTGGTGTAGCCAGACTTCTAAATGAATTATATTAATTTATTCCCCTACATGACGCTAAAAGAATGAAATTGCCCTTGGAAAGTCACAGCTTATAGGAAATTCTCAAGAATTAGCAACCCCCTCCTTCCTGAACAGCTAACTGACTTGTAAAAATCATTATAAGGAGCTTATTTAAAAATGGAAAAAAATTCTATATGACCGTACTGTATTGAGGTAAACTTAACAACAAGGAAGAAAAATGTTGTTATAATTTAATTATATACAGTATATGTTACACATCCACAGGCAAGGTCCAGGTTGCGCATGCAGACACAGCAGTGCAGAGTAGTCGGGAAAAGCCTACCCCATGATGGGCTTAGACACAGATATGACTGGTTAAGATCACATAAAGAACACGGGCCGGATCTAATAGTGTAGACGTGTTTGCTAACGAGACAATCCGCTGACATGTTACAAAGCACTAGAGTGTTCTCCCCAGCCCCTTTTAGCTGGGTGCACCGCCCGGGACTTTTCAGTAAACCACCCAGCAATTTTTGGGTAGTGACTGTGAAGAGTTGGGGCACAATACAGGGGCCTCCACCTAGCTTAAAAAAAATCTGGAGAGAACACTGCACTATGGCCTCCAGTTGTTTTAGATGGACTCCGCAGTTTTCTGTTTCTTTAGCCTTTAGAGGAGGCATCTCCAGGCACAGTCTGTCTTTATACTAAAATAGGACTTGCTAAGGGGCGGCAGCAGTGCAAAGTACACTCTCGCTTCAGCTGAGGTTACAGTTCATGGGGAAGTTTAGGGGTGGAGAGAAGATTCAATGCAGGTCGATCTTGCCCCAAACCCAGTGCGATCAGTGCAGCAGCCAGTACGGTTTTCTTGGTTATAGTAAGTGGCGACGATGGCATCACCTGTAGGAGACACAAAGAATAAATGCACATGTTCCATTTACTTGCACAAAACAGATAACTGAGCCCAACAAGTCTGCGCTAGAAGCCGTTGTTTAAAGTAGTCCAGCGTATTATAATAAAGCCCAAATCCTTGACAAAGCTCAACTTACTAGGGCTATGAGATGCTAAACCCCCGAAGAGAATAAAATATGCTTAGGGAGATTGTCACACAGCAACAATGATCCCATAGGACATTAATATTCTATTATTATTATTAAACAGGATTTATATAGCACCAACATATTACACAGCACTGTACAATAAATATAACACTGGTGGGAAAAGCAGAGCCACCCAGCTGACATGAGGAGTGCCAGAATTTAGGGTAATTGTTTTAGCCTGGGTTCAAATAAGACATTACAGTTATATCCAAAGGTTGCCATTGAGTTTCTTATTTAAAAAGTTTCCTCTAACAATAGAGTGGCAGTAAATGTACTGTACATAAGCAGTCCCCAACCTGTGGGGACCCCACTTGGGGGTGGGGTGGTGCGCCCGCCAGAGCCCCACGAACCATGTCTCCCGTATGCATTGCAGTCTCAGGAGGGTGGGGGGTTGTGTCTCTGGACACAACTCACCCACTCTCCCATTGCAGGCTCAGATCTGTGGGTTCTGGCATCATGACGCCACTCTAGGGGAAGTTTCTTCCCCTTTGAGGGCCACACGGCTCCGGAGTCTGTAAATTTAGCGGTCTGCCACATCCAAAGGGTTGGGGACCACTGCTAGAGATACTGTCAGTAGATCTGTCACCAAACAGATTCTGCACCCTGCATCCAGTGTTCTCCCCATCCCCGTTTAGCCGGGTGCACCACCCAAGCAAAGCACCACCTGTTTTGGGGTGGATACTGAAAAGTTGGGTCACAATACAGGGGGTCTCGCCCACCCACACCTTATTCCCACCCGGCTTAAAATTCCTGCGGAGTATACTGCCCACAGCACTATTATAACTTTGTAAGACAGCAGAATCTGTCACCTACCTGTTCTAATTTATGAAGACATATGAGACCATCAGGTGCAAGCTGGAAAGTGGAGAAAGCATCATATGTCCTATAATGTTCAAAAGAAAAAAATATTAGCACTGCACAACACAATGAATGCTAACCCCTGAGCCACCGTGCTGCCCACTGGCATGATGGATGGAGAGATGGTAATAAATTATTTCTGTAGAGCTGAGCTGTAGTATTCAGTAAAGCTGAACAGTGATCAAACTTAATTTAATGAAAGGCGGGTTGTGATTGGTTCCTCTAGGTAACATTTCTTTCACAGAACGAATAAACCTTATTGTTGCTGACAAAAGGCCCCATACCTACACAGAGACATATGGACTGAAGCATCGGCTCACCTGTACAGCTCCGTCTTGTCACTCTTAAAAATGCAGAAGGGTAGACAGTGCATCGGGAGGCCGGTGAAGGACCAGCGGGCGTGGATACTGTTGGTCTCTGGATGGGACGTAAGCTTCAGGACTGAGATACGAGAGTCGCTATAATAACTCAACAGCAGTAGCCGCATAAAGGTCAAAAAGAGCTGGTACTTAACCACACCGCTGTGAGAAAAGAACATTGGTCAGACAACATACAAAGCCAGGGTACACATTACAATGCCAGGTAACCTTCTGTTTATCAAGAAACCTTTAAATACAATCTGTATTGACTTACAGGGTATAAAAGGGATTGCAAAATCTAACGGGAACATCTAGGGTTCACCTCATCTTTCCGGCTGCCCTGCAAGACAGGGAAGTCAGCATTTTGTCTCTCTGTATGGGATTTGCACCTCTGTATTAGTTGAGGAGGTCACCAGAGCTAGACGAAGGATTCAACTTCCTAGGTGAACGTGGGTTCTTCATAGAAAAGCAGGATTTTGGTATTTCTGGGAAAGGTGAAGGCGCTGCTAGTTTTCATTTTATACTACAAGAAAGTACAGGTACATTTTAAATTGACACCCAACGCTGTGCCTTGCTGGGGATCCACCTTCTGGCACTCAGTCTGCTGTATGGTTAGGAATGGAATGCACAAGCAGGTCATTTTAAAGGCCTGCGTACAACTTCTAATTATCAAGAATCTGAATTGTCAGATAAGATACTCTGGAAGGTCATCCAATCTAAAAGGAGAATGATCTTCATGCTCGGGGTGTTAGGTTTCTTTCCTAAGGTCATGCTCTCTGTTGGAAAGTCACAGAGGACTTTTGGTGATTTACCAATATTCACCATGTGCAAGCCAGCTCCAAGGGTGTAAGAATCTCCTACCCCTGGAACATTTATCAACACATTATAAAACAACTAATTTTAAAGAGAAAGTATTCAGATATGGCAGCAGAACAGAAAATGTTTTAGTTGGACATACAAACTTTTCTCTTCTTTCCAAATCCAGATCAGTCTATTGTGCTATAGTGATTTCTATTTGTATGGAGGAAGTCACACAAGACCGATTCTGCTCCTCTACTCACAGGTATAAATATATACAGAACCACAAAGGTGCATGCACCAGGCGCTGTAATAAATTTTGACTTTGTCCAATGCACAAACTGAGCCAAATACAATGACTGACTGTATTCTCTACTAAACTAAAGTTCCAGTTTTAAGAATTCACTATCTTGACAGTCATTATTACAGAAAGGGACAGGTGATGTCCCTTCTGCAAGAATCCCCCCTACCTGCCCGATTGCTCCTGGTAGCTGTCAAAAAAGCAGAGCTGTGCATGAGCAATCCCAATCACAGCTTTCCCTGTGTGTGCTGGGAATAAATGCCTGCGCGAGATTATGACATCCTGGCCTGGACAATCAGGAAAGCTGAAGATCCTCTCCAGGAAGAAAAGAAGATGATGGCATCTTGCAATGGAACAGGGACAGGTGAGTATTTTGGGTTCTACTTTAAGCCATGCCTGGTGCATGACTCAAATTCTAAAGGACCAGCTGGAGCAACACTGTGCCGGCCCAGGGCAAGCCAGTGAAATCCCCTGCCAGTACTTTTAAAATATTTGAAGTTTGATTTCTTAGACATTAATGCTGCAGTCTTTGAATCTTAGTTGCTAGGTAAAAATTAAAAATTATTCTTTAATCAAAATGCATTATCAGGTATTTTTATACATCTAGTACTGGCCAAGCAAGCTGCAGCAATCCTCACATC